>NW_027362765.1:260659348-261081848 GCF_046119375.1 Phyllobates terribilis | reverse complement strand
GCAGTGCTGGCCCGGCCGATGAAGAAGTAGCGGCGGCCGCTGCTAGGGGAGCGGTACGGGGCCCCCCCTCCCGCCACTGCTACCGGTATGTGCCGCGGCGGCCCGCACATATAATGAGGGCAATCCGGCATTAGACACCCCGCCCGGAGCCGCGGGCCCTCTGGAGGCTCGGGGCCCCGGGCGGTCGCCCGGATTGCCCTCATTATAATCCGCCTATGCTGCCACCTTTCATAGTATCAGTAGGTACAAGCTGATCTGCTCCATTCTAGGTGACAGATCCGTGTATATCAGTGAGCAGACCTTAAAGGGGTTGTCCTAAGTGATCACATATCCATAGCGTAGGTGATCCCTGTAAGGCCATGTTCAGACGGCGTATTCCGTGGTCTATGGCCCCCTGACCAGGGGTTTCCAGACCCAAACTAATGGCCTCATATGGCATTAGAACTTCAGTGGAACGTCACAACGGTAAAACTTTTAGCAACTACACTGCTCAAAAAAATAAAGGGAACACTTAAGCAACGGAATATAACTCCAAGTAAATCAAACTTCTGTGAAATCAAACTGTCCACTTAGGAAGCAACACTGGTTGACAATCAATTTCACATGCTGTTGTGCAAATGGAATAGACAATAGATGGAAATTAGTGGCAATTATCAAGATACCCTCAATAAAGGAGTGGTTCTGCAGGTGGGCACCACAGACCACATCTCAGTACCAATGCTTTCTGGCTGATGTTTTGGTCACTTTTGAATGTTGGTTGTGCTTTCACACTCGTGGTAGCATGAGATGGACTCTACAACCCACAGAAGTTGCTCAGGTAGTGCAGCTCATCCAGGATGGCACATCAATGCAAGCTGTGGCAAGAAGGTTTGCTGTGTCTGTCAGCGTAGTGTCCAGAGGCTGGAGGCGCTACTAGGAGACAGGCCAGTACACCAGGAGATGTGGAGGGGGCCGTAGGAGGGAAACAACCCAGCAGCAGGACCGCTACCTCCGCCTTTGTGCAAGGAGGAACAGGAGGAGCACTGCCAGAGCCCTGCAAAATGACCTCCAGCAGACAACAAATGTGCATGTGTCTGCACAAACGGTTAGAAACCGACTCCATGAGGGTGGTATGAGGGCCCAACGTCCACAAATGGGGGTTGTGCTCACTGCCCAACACCGTGCAGGACGCTTGGCATTTGCCACAGAACACCAGGATTGGCAAGGTAGCCACTGGCGCCCTGTGCTCTTCACAGATGAAAGCAGGTTCACACTGAGCACATGTAACAGACGTGACAGAGTCTGGAGACTCAGTGGAGAGAGATCTGCTGTCTGCAACATCCTTCAGCATGACCGGTTTGGCAGTGGGTCAGTAATGGTGTGGGGTGGTATTTCTTTGGGGGGCCGCACAGCCCTCCATGTGCTCGCCAGAGGTAGCCTGACTGCCATTAGGTACCGAGATGAGATCCTCAGACCCCTTGTGAGACCATATGCTGGTGCGGTTGGCCCTGGGTTCCTCCTAATGCAGGACAATGCCAGACCTCATGTAGCTGGAGTGTGTCAGCAGTTCCTGGAAGATGAAGGCATTGAAGCTATGGACTGGGCCGCCTGTTCCCCAGACCTGAATCCGATTGAGCACATCTGGGACATCATGTCTCGCTCCATCCACCAACGTCATGTTGTACCACACACTGTCCAGGAGTTGGTGGATGTTTTAGTCCAGGTCTGGGAGGAGATCCCACAGGAGACCATCCGCAACCTCATCAGGAGCATGCCCAGGCATTGTAGGGAGGTCATACAGGCACGTGGATGCCACACACAATACTGAGCCTCATTTTGACTTGTTTTAAGGACATTACATCAAAGTTGGATCAGCCTGTAGTGTGTTTTTCCACTTTAATTTTGGGGGTGACTCTAAATCCAGGCCTCCATTGGTTAATAAATTTGATTTCCATTGATGATTTTTGTGTGATTTTGATATCAGCACATTCAACTTTGTACAGAACAAAGTATTCAATGAGAATATTTCATTCATTCAGATCTAGGATGTGTTATTTGAGTGTTCCCTTTTGTAGCATCGGCGTCTCTGCCCCCTGCCAGGCAGAGACGCCATCCCTCTCACCGCCGCGCTCCCCGCCCGGCATCCTCCAGCGCTCCTCTTCCTGCTTCTGCCGGCGCGCGCAGCTTCCCGGGCACTGTGCTTTATTTTTTAGAGCAGTGTCTATTGGGAATTTTAGAAGACCCCATAGGAAAAAAACACCTGTTTTTATGGAATTTTGAATAAAAATTTTGTATTTTCTGGATAACTGTGCCGCCACTTTCCTTTTTCCTTGGATATTTTGCTGTGCTACACCAGCACCCACCCTTCTGTGGTGCAGTGTCTCTTCATTGTGATACAGGTGTGGTGAGCTCCTCTTTTTTGCACACACCCCATTTGTGTCTTGTTAATCATTTAAAGGGGTTTCCAGGAGCACAACATAAATTTCTGCAGCTGCTCAAGGTGACTACAAACAGCGGAATCCTGAGAGAGTGCAACATGAGAAGTGGTACTGTTCAGTTTATATATACAGAATAATGGAGATACTGAGAATTATACCCAGTATACAGGACAGGAGAAGTGGTACTGTGCAGTGTATATATACAGAATAATGCAGATACATAGAATTGCACACAATATACAGGACAGGAGAAATTGTACTGTGCAATGTATACTGTGTGTGTATGTACAGTACAGACCAAAAGTTTGGACACACCTTCTCATTTAAAGATTTTTCTGTATTTTCATGACTATGAAAATTGTACATTCACACTGAAGGCATCAAAACTATGAATTAACACATGTGGAATTATATACTTAACAAAAAAGTGTGAAACAACTGAAAATATGTCTTATATTCTAGGTTCTTCAAAGTAGCCACCTTTTGCTTTGATGACTGCTTTGCACACTCTTGGCATTCTCTTGATGAGCTTCAAGAGGTAGTCACCGGAAATGGTCTTCCAACAATCTTGAAGGAGTTCCCAGAGATGCTTAGCACTTATTGGCCCTTTTGCCTTCACTCTGCGGTCCAGCTCACCCCAAACCATCTCGATTGGGTTCAGGTCTGGTGACTGTGGAGGCCAGGTCATCTGGCGTAGCACCCCATCACTCTCCTTCTTGGTCAAATAGCCCTTACACAGCCTGGAGGTGTGTTTGGGGTCATTGTCCTGTTGAAAAATAAATGAAGGTCCAACTAAACGCAAACCGGATGGAATAGCATGCCGCTGCAAGATGCTGTGGTAGCCATGCTGGTTCAGTATTCCTTCAATTTTGAATAAATCCCTAACAGTGTCACCAGCAAAGCACCCCCACACCATCACACCTCCTCCTCCATGCTTCACGGTGGGAACCAGGCATGTAGAGTCCATCCATTCACCTTTTCTGCGTCGCACAAAGTCACGGTGGTTGGAACCAATGATCTCAAATTTGGGCTCATCAGACCAAAGCACAGATTTCCACTGGTCTAATGTCCATTCCTTGTGTTCTTTAGCCTAAACAAGTCTCTTCTGCTTATTGCCTGTCCTTAGCAGTGGTTTCCTAGCAGCTATTTTACCATGAAGGCCTGCTGCACAAAGTCTCCTCTTAACAGTTGTTGAAGAGATGTGTCTGCTGCTAGAACTCTGTGTGGCATTGACCTGGTCTCTAATGTAAGCTGCTGTTAACCTGCGATTTCTGAGGCTGGTGACTCAGATAAACTTATCCTCAGAAGCAGAGGTGACTCTTGGTCTTCCTTTCCTGGGGCGGTCCTCATGTGAGCCAGTTTCTTTGTAGCGCTTGATGGTTTTTGCAAGTGCACTTGGGAACACTTTCAAAGTTTGTCCAATTTTTTGGACTGACTGACCTTAATTTCTTAAAGTAATGATGGCCACTCGTTTTTCTTAACTTAGCTGCTTTTTTCTTTCCATAATACAAATTCTAACAGTCTATTCAGTAGGACTATCAGCTGTGTATCCACCTGACTTCTGCACAACACAACTGATGGTCCCAATCCCATTTATAAGGCAAGAAATCCCACTTATTAAACCTGACAGGGGACACCTGTGAAGTGAAAACCATTTCCGGTGACTACCTATTGAAGCTCATCAAGAGAATTCCAAGAGCGTGCAAAGCAGTCATCAAAGCAAAAGGTGGCTACTTTGAAGAACCTAGATTATAAGACATATTTTCAGTTGTTTCACACTTTTTTGTTAAGTATATAATTCCACATGTGTTAATTCATAGTTTTGATGCCTTCAGTGTGAATGTACAATTTTCATAGTCATGAAAATACAGAAAAATCTTTAAATGAGAAGGTGTGTCCAAACTTTTGGTCTGTACTGTATATGTATATATTCATATATATATATATATATATATATATATATATATTTACAGGATAATACAAACACTAAGGATTACACAAGTATACAGGACAGGAGGAATGGTACTGTGCAGTGTATATATACAGGACAGGAGGAGTGGTACTGTGCAGTGTATATATACAGAATAATGCAGATACATAGAGTTGCACACAATATACAGGACAGGAGAAATGGTACTGTACAGTGTATATGTGTGTGTGTGTATATGTATATATATATATTTACAGGATAATACAGACACTAAGGATTACTAGTATACAGGACAGGAGGAATGGTATTGTGCAGTGTATATATACAGGACAGGAGGAGTGGTACTGTGCAGTGTATATATACAGAATAATGCAGATACATAGAATTGTTCACAATATACAGGACATGAGAAATGGTACTGTGTGGTGTATACTGTGTGTGTGTGTGTATGTATATATTCATATATATATATATATATTTACAGGATAATACAGACACTAAGGATTACACAAGTATACAGGACAGGAGAAGTGGTACTGTGCATGGTATATATACAGGACAGGAGGAGTGGTATTGTGCAATGAATATATATAGAGAATAATGCAGATACATAGAATTGTACACAATATACAGGACAGGAGAAATGGTACTGTGCGGTGTATACTGTGTGTGTATGTATATATACATATACAGTATATATATTTACAGGATAATACAGACACTAAGGATTACACAAGTATACAGGACAAGAGGAATGTTACTGTGCAGTGTATATATGCAGGACAGGAGGAGTGGTACTGTTCAGTTTATATACAGTACAGACCAAAAGTTTGGACACACCTTCTCATTTAAAGATTTTTCTGTATTTTCATGACTATGAAAATTGTACATTCATACTGAAGGCATCAAAACTATAAATTAACACCTGTGGAATTATATACTTAACAAAAAAGTGTGAAACAACTGAAAATATGTCTTATATTCTAGGTTCTTCAAAGAAGCCACCTTTTGCTTTGATGACTGCTTTGCACACTCTTGGCATTCTCTTGATGAGCTTCAAGAGGTAGTGGAGTGGACACAAAACTCACAAACAGAAGTACAGAGACAACGAGTTGGAGTTAGGTGCAGGTTCAGATACTGCAGGAAAAGGGAAAGGTACAGACATAGAGACAAACAGGTAACGGACTAGGACACTGTTCAGACAAGATCTGAACCAGGAACAAGATACAGGAACGAGGCTGGGAACTCAGCCCCCAGGGTGGCGGAAACTGACTAGAAGTCACAGGTACAGGTAACAGACCTGGGCTTACAGCCCCCAGGGTGGCAGAAACAGACTAGATACAGGACAGGACCTGGCAACTCAGTTGCAAGAAACACACAGATGGAAAGTGTTGCTCAGGCACCTCCTACTGGGTGGAGGGGGTTTAAGTATCCAGTGACTCACAGCAATAGGCTGGGGACGCATTAGGACTGCGCACACTGTAGCTTTAAGAATCAGGAAGTAACAGCGCCGCCGCCCTAAGCCAGCAGACAAGAGACATACAAACAGCAGGTACTGGAGCAAAATGTGCAGCCTGGCCTGATAGGTAAGATTGCGGTCTTGCATGGTGGGAGGTGGTAAGCCATGCAAGCACGCCGCCAGGGATGTTACAGTACCCCCCCCTTTACGCCCCCTCTTTTTCAAGCTTGCAAGGATTTCCTGCAGAGAATTTGGAGGCCGATCCATCTCTTCAAGAAGATTACCTCTTCTGTCCACTAGAGGGAACGAAACTGGTCTCACCATCTTGGTGACTAGGATGCTTCCTCCCATCGAGCTATCCTCAACAACAGATGAAGTGGGTGAAGTACCAGGGACAGGACACAGGAAAGTCTCTCTCCATTTGTTAATATCGGGTAGTACCCCAAAGGATTCACGGGACAACTGGAGGTCCTCCACCGGGTTGGAGGGGTGCAGAGACTCGGGGTTAACCACCGCTTTGACGTACACTTTGCCAAGCTTACTGGATGAAGTGGGCTTAGTACCAGGTACAGGGTGTAGAAAAGTCTCACTCCATTTGTTATCAGGTAGAACCCCGGAGGATTCAGGAGACAACAGGAGGTCCTCCGCCTGGTTGGAGGGGTGCAGAGACTTGGAGGTAGCCACCGCCTTGATGGACGTATTGCCAGATTTATTAGAGATAGAGGATCCTTGCTTAGGGACCGACTTCAGTCTGGTTTCTGAGATGACACGTCTGCGAGGTGGGGCGGTATCTGAAGCCAGATCATTGGTACAATCGTCGAGACTGTGTGGGGACATTGCCTCCGCTTCCCTTCCTTCGGAGACTTCAGCGCACAGCGAGTCAGCGACTAGCAGATCTGGTGAAGAAGAAGAAGAAACTGCTGACTGTCCTGAAGATATGGGGACTGGATACCCCTTGCACCTCAGCAGTCCCCCAGGAAACACCATGCAGGATCTCCAGACCTGAGCGGGCACTAGATCTCTCGGCTCTGGACGACCTGTGGATAAACCAGACAGCACCTGGAATGTGAACTTCCTCATGTGTAATGCTCCAATCTGGAGCTTAATTTGTACAGACATATTTTGACTGTTTCTGAGTAGGGCTCGTCCTTCCGCTGACAATGCCCAAACCGGCTTCTGGAGTTGTCGGACGGGAATCAGACACCGACTCTTCAAGGCTTTAAGCCCGAAATTTCCGGTTAATCCGAGGCCTTCACTTGCCACGGAGACAGTCATGGTCATCTGTGGAGAGAAAACACTAACGCCAAGGGCAGCCTCTCCTACAGGCCTAATGTCTTGGGATTCTCCAACCTTCGCTGGACAAAGACTTTCAGGGGGTCCCAAACAACCGCAGCGGGACCGCAATCCAATTTTGTGACTGAGTTCTGGCCTCTGCTTTGCCAGATGAATATAGTCATCCTTCATGGATTCTGTGCGGATAGCTGCCTCTACAGGCTGGGGAACAGGAGGTCTTTGGGAGGACAGAAAGTGGCGTGACGGTTTACCTCTATGCCTTACACGTCTGGACTGCCTCTTGAGGTTGGGAAGAGAAGTATTCTGTGGAGCATTGTCATCCTGTGTGGATTCTGTGTGGGCAGCAGTCTCTTCAGGCTGGAGAACTTGAAGGCTACCCACACACATTACCCATCGGGGCTGCTCCAAGATATTGGGAAGGGAAGCTTTAGCAGAAACTTCAGGATTAGGGTCATCGAAGACCATGAGAAAGGCCACCAGGAAGACCTGCAGGTCCAAGACGATAGGATCCCATGCTTCCCATAGGGGGGTGATCCATTTCAAGGCATCACCCGCTAGGTAGGACATCAGAAATGCTACTTTAACCCAATCAGTGGGAAAATAGTGTGCATAAAATTTGAAATGTAGCATGCATTGCTCCACAAACGCACGCCTTTGTTTTGGGTCCCCATAATACCGTGGTGGATCTGCAGGAACGAGTGCTGATAGCTCCATTTGGGCTAGTGCGTAAATCGCCTGGACCTCTGGTTGAGAAAAAAATTTTCCTTGGTGCATGTATTCGCCAGACAAGGATTCAAATGTCTCTGAGAGCGAAGGGCCTTGGTGCTCAACGGGAACCATGGCCTGAGCAAACTGTTACGCACACACCCGGACTGACTGGCGTGAGCATGATTAGTGATCCCACTGTACCATGAACCGAGGAGTGCCTGGAGGGGCGTAACTAAGTATCAACTCGGTCCGACCAAGGTCACACGGCGACTCAGTCGACTCTGTGAACCAGGGAGGAACCGAGCAGAGGGACCAGGTGCTACTCCAGGTCAGACCCCGGTCACAGCTGTTGACCCACACCGGGGAATGCAGGAACAGGCAGGTTAGGCTGGCATACAGACAGGTGGATACTGGCAGACACAGCTGGTATGCAGACAGGTGGGTATTGGCAGGCACGGCTGGTATGCAGACAGGTGGACACTGGCAGGCACGGCTGGCATGCAGACAGGTGGGCACTGGCAGGGACGGCTGGCATGCAGACAGGCGGGTACTGGCAGGTAGGAACGCAGGCAGGATAGGGACCAGTACAGATTGGGACACAGGAACGGAGCCGGAGGTGCGGTAGACAAGCAGAGCAGAGCAAAACCCGCAGGTGCGGTAGACAAGCAGAGCAGAGCAAAACCCGCAGATGCGGTAGACAAGCAGAGCAGAGCAAAACCCGCAGATGCGGTAGACAAGCAGAGCAGAGCAAAACCCGCAGATGCGGTAGACAAGCAGAGCAGAGCAAAACCCCCAGATGCGGTAGACAAGCAGAGCAGAGAAAAACCCGCAGATGCGGTAGACAAGCAGAGCAGAGCAAAACCCGCAGATGCGGTAGACAAGCAGAGCAGAGCAAAACCCACAGATGCGGTAGAGAGGACAGGGCTCTGTTCACATGGAATAGACTGGAAAACACAAGAAGATAGCTGGAACACAGGAGTTAGATACGGAGGCAGGGAAATAGAACGAGCAGAACCAGATACACACAAGGTACTTGCAATGAAGTAGCGAGTGGACACAAAACTCACAAACAGAAGTACAGAGACAACGAGAGACAAACAGGTAATGGACTAGGACACTGTTCAGACAAGATCTGAACCAGGAACAAGATACAGGAACGAGGCTGGGAACTCAGCCCCAGGGTGGCGGAAACTGACTAGAAGTCACAGGTACAGGTAACAGGCCTGGGTATACAGCCCCCAGGGTGGCAGAAACAGACTAGATACAGGACAGGACCTGGCAACTCAGTTGCAAGAAACACACAGATGGAAAGTGTTGCTCAGGCACCTCCTACTGGGTGGAGGGGGTTTAAGTATCCAGTGACTCACAGCAATAGGCTGGGGACGCATTAGGACTGCGCACACTGTAGCTTTAAGAATCAGGAAGTAACAGCGCCGCCGCCCTAAGCCAGCAGACAAGAGACATACAAACAGCAGGTACTGGAGCAAAATGTGCAGCCTGGCCTGATAGGTAAGATTGCGGTCTTGCATGGTGGGAGGTGGTAAGCCATGCAAGCACGCCGCCAGGGATGTTACACAACTAAACGGACAAACATGTCTTCTTCTGGGCTAAAAACACCTAAATTTAAAGGGCAAGTAGAACTGTTTATACATCACCTGCTGGTTAATGGGAGGGGTGCAGAATCAGGCAAGAGGCAGTTACAGCCCCTTATAACAATAGGTGTAGGTGTTTTTAGCCCAGAAGAAGACATGTTTGTCCGTTTAGTTGTAGGCTTGTGGCCCAAAAGTGGCATGTAAGGCAGAGTAGTTACCCATCAGGGGGAGGTTACCTTGACGTGGTTGATGGGCACACATGAATTGGCCAATTTATGCGCTAAAAACCTTCGTTTTTTGTAAGTACTTGTTGCTGAGCTAAAAAACAGTCTAGATCCAATATTTTCATGGTTAAGACATATCTTGGCCATATGGAGTGCTGCTGCATTATTTTTTAATATATTTTATAGTTACAGCAGCTGGCACCAGTTCACACTAGGAGGTGCTGGTCAGGTTTATCTGGTTCATATTGTTATAAGGGGGTGTAACTGCCTCTTGCCTGATTCTGCACTCCTCCCATTAACCAGCAGGTGATGTATAAACAGTTCTACTTGCCCTTTAAATGTAGGTGTTTTTAGCCCAGAAGAAGACATGTTTGTCCATTTAGTTGTAGGCTTGTGGCCCAAAAGTGGCATGTAAGGCAGAGTAGTTACCTATCAGGGGGAGGTTACCTTGCCGTGGTTGATGGGCACACATGAATTGGCCAATTTATGCGCTAAAAACCTTCGTTTTTTGTAAATACTTGTTGCTGAGCAAAAAAACAGTCTAGATCCAATATTTTCATTGTTAAGACGTATGTTGGCCATATGGAGTGCTGCTGCATTATTTTTTAATATATTTTATAGTTACAGCAGCTGGCACCAGTTCACACTAGGAGGTGCTGGTCAGGTTTATCTGGTTCATATATAAATATATATATATATATATATATATATATATACACTGCTCAAAAAAATAAAGGGAATACTTAAACAACAGAATATAACTCCAAGTAAATCAAATTTCTGTAAAATCAAACTGTCCACTTAGGAAGCAACACTGATTGACAATTAATTTCACATGCTGTTATGCAAATGGAATAGACAATAGATGGAAATCATTGGCAATTATCAAGACACCCTCAATAAAGGAGTGGTTCTGCAGGTGGGGACCACAGACCACATCTCAGTACCAATGCTTTCTGGCTGATGTTTTGGTCAATTTTGAATGGTGGTTGTGCTTTCACACTCGTGGTAGCATGAGACGTACTCTACAACCCACAGAAGTTGCTCAGGTAGTGCGGCTCATCCAGGATGGCACACCAATGCGAGCTGTGGCAAGAAGGTTTGCTGTGTCTGTCAGCGTAGTGTCCAGAGGCTGGAGGCGCTACCAGGAGACAGGCAAGTACACCAGGAGACGTGGAGGGGGCTGTAGGAGGGCAACAACCCAGCAGCAGGACTGCTACCTCCGCCTTTGTGAAAGGAGGAACAGGAGGAGCACTGCCAGAGCCCTGCAAAATGACCTCCAGCAGGCCACAAATGTGCATGTGTCTGCACAAACGGTTAGAAACCGACTCCATGAGGGTGGTATGAGGGCCCAACGTCCACAGATGGGGGTTGTGCTCACAGCCCAACACCGTGCAGGACGCTTGGCATTTTCCACAGAACACCAGGATTGGCAAAGTCGCCACTGGCGTCCTGTGCTCTTTACAGATGAAAGCAGGTTCACACTGAGCACATGTGACAGAGTCTGGAGACGCCGTGGAGAGCGATCTGCTGTCTGCAACATCCTTCAGCATGACCGGTTTGGCAGTGGGTCAGTAATGGTGTGGGGTGGCATTTCTTTGCAGGGCCGCACAGAGGTAGCCTGACTGGCATTAGGTACCGAGATGAGATCCTCAGACCCCTTGTGAGACCATATGCTGGTGCGGTGGGCCCTGGGTTCCTCCTAATGCAGGACAATGCCAGACCTCATGTGGCTGGAGTGTGTCAGCAGTTCCTGCAAGATGAAGGCATTGAAGCTATGGACTGGCCCGCCCGTTCCCCAGACCTGAATCCGATTGAGCACATCTGGGACATCATGTCTCGCTCCATCCACCAACGTCACGTTGCACCACAGACTGTCCAGGAGTTGCGGAGACCATCCGCAACCTCATCAGGAGCATGCCCAGGCATTGTAGGGAGGTCATGCAGGCACATGGAGGCCACACACAATACTGAGCCTCATTTTGACTTGTTTTAAGGACATTACATCAAAGTTGGATCAGCCTGTAGTGTGTTTTTCCACTTTCATTTTGGGGGTGACTCTAAATCCAGGCCTCCATTGGTTAATAAATTTGATTTCCATTGATGATTTTTGTGTGATTTTGTTGTCAGCACATTCAACTTTGTACAGAACAAAGTATTCAATGAGAATATTTCATTCATTCAGATCTAGGATGTGTTATTTGAGTGTTCCCTTTATTTTTTTTGAGCAGTGTATATATATATATATATATATATATATATATATATATATATATATATTTACAGGATAATACAGATGTGGCACCCCAGGGGTCCGGTTGCCACAGTGGCATGGCCTCCCTCACAAGGGGTGATGCCATGCCTGAAAGCAAGCAGGGGTCCCTAGTCAGGTATACTAGCATGCAACACTTTCCTGGCTCCAGACCAGCAAGGGGAGCTCCTCCCCTTAGCAACTGGAATCTGGAGGCGGGGTTAGTTAGAGTTAGTGAGAGGAGTTGAATACAGGACAGCGACGAGGAAAGACCTGGGGAGTGGAGCTGCACGGCAGTTCACCCCAGAGAGGAGCGCAGAAGAACCGGACACCGGAGTCCGAGGTTGTGGAGCACTGAAGGCCCAGCAGCAGAAACCGGAGGGCAGGAGACAGCAGGTCTCCTGGCCTCATTAGACGCCCAGAAGCTCAGCAGCACCATAGGGCCCAGCACCACCACGTGGGTGCAACACATAAAGAAGGCCCGAGCTGCCTGCCATACAGGTGAGCACAAAGACGTTTTACTCAGGGACGATGGCCACAGCACAGCTACAAGCAGCAGGGCCAAAGAGATTAGCGCAAAGGGAAGGCCTTCAACTTCACCTGGCGAGGTGGATTCCCAACTTGCTTCCAGGCCGCCCGGACCTCTACTACCAGCTAGTACCCGTGGCCCGGTCTGCCTAACCACCACAAGTAAAGATAAGAGGAAACCGCCATTAAGTTGTGGACTGATTATTAACTGCGCCATCCCGTACACTACACTGCACAGCAACATCTATAACGTCACCATTTCCTGCCCTGGGGCTAAGCTCTGCCTGTGGAGAGCTGAGCCAACTCTGCTGCGTCATCATCAGCTCCAGAGTATCCGCACCGCAGCGGCGGCCCCATATAACCGTATACCACAGGTGGCGTCACGAACATTATATAAAAACTATATTCTCTTTTCTTTAAAACCCCTTTTAATGACCGCCCTGGGTCACGGACTGGGTCACCGCCACTGTGACATCCCCCAGCATCGACCGGCCCGGCTATCGAGTACCCCACGGCCCAGGGGGCACGTCACAGACACTAAGGATTACACAAGTATACAGGACAGGAGGAATGGTACTGTTCAGTGTATATATACAGGACAGGAGGAGTGGTACTGTGCAGTGTATATATGCAGGACAGGAGAAGTGGTACTGTGCAATGTAAAGTCCCGCTATCGAACGGTGAATACATTTTATTCACATCAGTTCAAACAGAGGCAATGCCACTGCTATCAATGTCATTGTCACCATGAAACTCCTGGTTTTACTCCTATGCACTGATGTGAATAAAATGTATTCACTGTTCAAGAGCTGGACTTTCTTCATTTTGGCTGCTTCCACGCTGTCATAGAGCGTTTCCCGTGCTCCGAACCACCAAGATATTATCAACGGTGAGCTGGATTATTTGCTACTGAGAATTACACTGAGTATATAGTACAGGAGAAGTGGTACTGTGCAGTGCATATGTATAAATCCTTAGAATTACACCCAACATTCAGGCAATATATATATACAGGTGCATCTTACTAAATTAGAATATCATCAAAAAGTTAATTGATTTCAGTTCTTCAATACAAAAAGTGAAACTCATATATTATATAGAGTCATTACAAACAGAGTGATCTATTTCAAGTGTTTATTTCTGTTAATGTTGATGATTATGGCTTACAGCCAATGAAAACACAAAAGTCATTATCTCAGTAAACTAAAATAATTAATAAAAACCACCTGCAAAGGCTTCCTAAGCGTTTAAAAAGGTCCCTTAGTCTGTTTTGCCCAATGTATTCAGCATGTGGGCATAAGTATATTTGTAAATACCTTGTGTTGATAATTCTTGTGAACTGCGCTATTAGTGGCTGCTCACAGGCAGCACGTGACACCTCGCTGACGTCACGACAAGTGAAGCGTGACTCAGCGCTGGGTTCCCCACGGTGGCTGCTGGGTTGTGGGCGGGGTTACCTCGTGCGTCACACCCAGCATCCACCTTGCGCTTTCCCAATGAATGGGGAGAGGGAGCGTGCGCGGTGGATTCCGGGTGTGACGCAGGGGAATAACCCCACCCACAACCCAGAAGCCACCGTAGGAACGCGGAAGAGGGACCCTCGGCTGCAGCCTGGACTTATGACGTCAGCGGATGTCAGAGCCGGCTGCAGCGGGGGGTCACGTGCTGCCTGTGAGCGGCCAGTGATAGCGCAACACAAGGTATTTACAGAGATACTTATGCCCACATGCTGAATACATTGGGCAAGTTAAAAAAAAGTACCGGACAACCCCTTTAACATAAATAAACACTTGAAATAGATCACTCTGTTTGTAATGACTCTATATAATATATGAATTTCACTTTTGTATTGAAGAACTGAAATAAATGAACTTTTTGATGATATTCTAATTTAGTGAGATGCCCCTGTATATATACACTTCTTCTCCTTTGCCGAGATAATCCATCCACCTCACAGGTGTGGCATATCCAGATGCTGATTAGACACATGATTATTGCACAGGTGTATTTAAGGCCATGTGCCCACGTAGCGTTTTTGCGGCGTTTTTACGGCCATCAGTTGATGGTCAGCGACCGCTGACGTCAGCGGTCAGGTGATGGTCGCGTGACCATCAGCTGACTAAATGACGTCACCGCAGGTCCTGCCAGTACACTGCAGGATGCCGAGGAGAGAGGAACGCTGCCGCCGGGAGGAGACCGGAGAGGTGAGTATACAGGTTTTTTTATTTTTAACTTTTTAATTCTTTTTTTTTTTACTATAGATGCTGCATTTAAAGCATCTAAGTTGGTCACACAATGTAAATCCATGCCGGTTGCATGGATTTATATTGTGGGACCAACTTGTCAAGCACTTTTCCAAGTGATGCTCAAAATCGCTTGGAAAAGCGATTGAAAAAACACATGCGAAAACGCATGAAAAAACGCTTCTCTATGGCAGAAAAAACGCATGTAAATCTGTATGCTTTTTTTCTGCCAGGGAGAAGCAAAAACGCTCTGCATCAAATCTGCTACGTGGGCACATACCCTTAGGCTGGCCACAATAAAAGGTCACTCTAACATGTGCAGTTTTACACTGTTGGGGAGGTCCGGGAGGGTGGGGGAGGGTCAGAAAACCAGTCAGTATCTGGTGTGACCACCATTTGCCTCATTCGGATAGAGTTGATCAGGTTGTTGATTGTGGCTTGCAGAATGTTGTTCCGCTCCTCTTCAATGGCTGTGCGAAGTTGCTGGATATTGTCATATTGTCAACTTAATCACGCTGTCATATACGCCAAACCCGAGCATCCCAAACCTGCTTAATGAGTGACATGTGCGGTGAGTATGCTGGCCATGCAAGAACTGGGATGTTTCAGCTTCCAGAAATTGTGTACAGATCCTTGCAACATGGGGCAGTGCATCATCATGCCGCAACATGAGGTGATGGTCGTGGAAGTCTTAGATTTTTGAGTTCAGCTCATGAAAAATGGGAGCAAAACAAAAGTGTTGTGTTTATATTTTTGTTCAGTGTATATATACATTTATAGGTGGGTGCAAACCTGCATGGACATATACCCATAGGTCCAATGGATATAAAAAATTAAATTAGGCAGCGCTCCGATTTAATGTGAAACATTGCCACATGGGCAATAAAGAGCCTTCCACTAATATATACATAATAAAGCAGATACTGAGATTTATACCATGTATACAAGACTGGAGAAGTATTCACAATATACACATACACAATTTATGATACAATCAGTTGTATACACAGCTCCACACTATATACTGTGTTAAAGAATATATGTAGAGTGGAGCTGTGTATATGCTATATAGTGTAGAGATGCACCAGTGTATATTCCACACTATATACTATATACCCAGCACCAGACTATATACTATAATATACTGCATACATCACATAAGATACACCGCCTGTATATACATCTCATAGGACACAGTGCAACTGTTTTATATACATTTTATAGGAGACTGAAACTGCTGTATATACATCCCACATGAAACACTTTCACTACTGTATATACATTCCATAGGACACACTGCAACTGCCGCATATATATCCTATAGGACACACTGCCATTGCTGTATATACGTATATCCTACAGGACGCACTGTAACTGCTGTTTATATATCCCATAGGACACACTGCGACTTCTGTATATACATTTTATAGGAGACTGCGACTGCTGTCTATATATACACCATAGAACACACTGTGACTGCTGTGCATACATTTTATAGGACACACTGTGACTGCTGTGTATATATTCCATAGGACACACTGCAAATACTTTATACATAAAAAAGTTTCCATCTGGGGACTCACCCAGATGTCTGAGATGGGGGGAGATGAAGGGCTGCAGCACCAACTAGTCAAGCTTCACACATAGATTCTTCTTTAGATGAAATCCATACACAGCACATAGTAGTCACGAAGACAGGTGATCCAGCATTGATGTAACGCTCGGATCTACGCGTTTCAGGTGAACACTCACCCTTAATCATCATTCTGTGTATGGATTTCATCTAAATAAAGAAGAATATATGAAGCTGGACTATTTATTTCTTAATTTTTCGTTTATTTGGGCTGTGGCAGAGCCGTTATCTGAGCTCCAAGTGGATGGGGTGAACATCAATGATGAGCTGGAATCTACATTATTGTATCACAAGAATGCAGAATCACAATCAGTACATGTACTGTATACAGCACCAAGCTTAGTACAGCGATCAACTGTAATGTCAGGTAAGCCCCATATATAATTAATTGTATTGCATTAACCTACAATTCCTAGCATGCCCTTAACAATGGTAAGCAGATGCTGGGAGTTGTTGTTACCAACCATCATCAGATTAGGAACCGTACAGGAATCACAGTACTGAGACACAAGCAGGATCACACATAAACATATAAACCCAGGTATCTTATAGATGACATCTTCTCTGATTGGAGTCATTCCCATCCCATGTAGTAGAGACACAATAATGAGATTTCATGCTCCAGATTTCACTCTTCTTCATCCTCAGCAGCACTGCCCCACATGGTGTCTTAAAAATAAAAGCATCATTATACTTCTCCATAAATAAAAATATCTTACATGCTGCACCCATGAATAAATAATTGATGTGCTTACTGCACAAAATATTCCCCCTCATTACCCCTCTCAATAATATCCCCCCACACAGGTCCTCTCCATAATATCCCCCCATAAACTTCATAATATTTCCCCACACTGCCCCTCTCCGTAATGTCCCCCCACAAACACACACGCTTATTGCCCCTCTCCAAAATATTCCCCCAAACTGCCCCTTTTCATACCTCCCCCACACTGCCTCTCTGCAAAAAATCTCCCCCACCCCACTGCCCCTCGCTTTACTGTGCCCCCTTTCACATTCCTCCCTAATTACCCCATAATGTCCCAAATTGTCCAATTATGTGCCCTTGTAGTAACACAACCTTCACCGCCCCATCATCTAAAATAACAGCACAGTTCATATTCAGCTACTCCACAGAAAACTTACCAGTGCCAGTAGCGTAGCGTACTGGGGGGAAAGGGTGTGGCCACCCCGGGCCCCACGCTCTGAGATGCCCACCCTGAGCTACGCTACGTTTAACTGTATCAGCGTGTGCTGATACAGTTAAACCCTGAGGCAGAGTAAGGAGACACGATCTCCCTGCACTGCCGCTATGGGGCCCGTGAGCTAGTTCACCTGTATTGGCATCTGTCGATACAGTTGAAAGCGATGGAGGAGGGAGCATCAGCTGACTCTTCCTCCCCCATCATTTTTCCTTGGCGTCTGACATCTCAGTGCAATGACGTCACTAAGTGGCATCCTCTATGCTGAGATGTGCGACATTTCAGATTCAGAAGACAAGCTGCGGCAACCGGGGCAGCGGGGAACGAGGAGGAGAGTTGAGTATTGTACTTTTATTATTTTTTTTAGAACATTGTGGTGGCGATTAAACTGTATTGAGGGCTATGGGGGTGCATTATACTGAATGCGGGTGCATTATACTGAATGGGGGTGCATTATACTATATGGGGGTGCATTATACTGAATGGGGGTGCATTATAGTATATGGGGGTGTAAATAACTCATGAAAGAATAAAGTTACGTTAAAACCAAGCACACCATTATACTGTGGAGGACTATGCGGGGGCCTTTAAACTATATGCAAGCAATTAAAAAGTGTGAAGGTTTGTGTGGGGTCCATCATACTGTGTGGGGGCCATTATACAGTGTGGAGAGGTGGGGGCCATTATATTGTATGTAGGCCCATTATACAGCATGGAGGGCTGTGTGGGGATCATAGTTGGGGGATCATACTGTGTTGGGGTCACTATACTTTTGTGGGGCAGTTGAGGGGTGGGGTACAGTAATGCCATATAATTTATGAATGGAATGAAATAAGCATCTAGGGCTCCAGTAGGAGGAAAATTAGAGGGTGCACAGTATGTGCAGTAATAGGGACACATACGGCGGCAGCAGAATAGCATTGGGGTATCAGCAGGATGAGGAGATTGTGCAGGTAAGGGGATAACAGTGCCTGAAATGTGAGAAGTCAGATGTGTCTTTGTTGTAATCTCTGCAGCTGAGTCCTGGCTGGAAGAAGTTGCCGTGTCAGTCTGGGCCAGATGAAAAAGACGGGAAATGTAAATAACTCCACCAGAAAGAACATCAGAAGTAAGTCACTATCTGTAACTGTACTGTAATCTCTTATATGTTCTGCAGCACTGGTATCTACCACTATATGGCGGTAATATCAATGTTGGTCTTTGTATAGAGATTTCTTTTAGTAACAGCGCGGTCATCTGCTGAGGTTCTCCTACATCCACTATTAGGGTGAACCACTATAGCTGTAATCAGGGTTTTTGCCTCCCCTGAACCAAAACCCCTAGCTACGCCTCTGACCGCTGCCCACTGTGCTTCTGCGGCGCCGTCAGCAGTGTGATGACGTCAGCAGCGTGCTGACCTCATCATTCTGTTGCATGTCGGCGCAGCTCTGCCCCGGTCCAGGCGCCATAGTGTTCAAGTGTTCAAATGTATTTGCATCTGAAAGACGCAAATACCTTTGAGTATAGGAAGAATGAAAGATAGGAGCGGCGTCTCCTGGACAGGTCCGCAGTTCGCAACAAACCCTTTGGTGGGCCGCATGTGGCCCGCAGGTTGTATGTTGTGCAGTCCTGATAGGAAGTTTAAAGGTCTGGTGGCCCACTTTGTAGTTTGATGCCGCAGCCCATTGGGAATTTGCCCAGCCTGGCAGATTACCAATCCGGGCCTGGTGTGCATATTGCACACTCTCAAGATTTGGCACTCTGTAGACATAGAGTGCAGAAATTTATGTTGAGCCTGGAAATCCCCTTAAAGCTATGTTCTCACAATGAGCTTTTGGTGAGTTTTTAATGTTGCAGATTTTCTGCACCTACAGTATTAAGTAAATTAAGTTACTTGTATTTTTCATTTTTTTTTTACAAGCGTTTTTATCACGTTTTGGACGCTGAGGTTTTTCTCTTTTTGGTATTTCATGTATTTAAACAAAGTAAACAGTAATCAAAGCTGCTTTGTTTTTGATACTTCCTGGTATTTGGCTTTGACAAAACTTTATTTATACAGTCATGTGCGGATTACATCAGCTTTTGATGTATATGTGTTTTTTTACCTGCTGATCGCATGTCATGTAATTCTATAGGCAGAATCTATACATGAAACCCAGGGTACCCATAAAAGAAATTGACATGTGGATTTGAAACACGCATCCAAGCACGGTGGGCTATAAATCCTATCCACTTTGCTGAAATTGTAAGATGCAGCATTTTTAACGCAAAGAATATACACTGCGCCAAAAAACTCATTGTGTGCACACAGCCTAAAGATGATTTTCACTTTCTTCTTCCATTTGTTGACTGACTACACAATTTTTTGTGCCACTCAGCCAAATCTCCTTTTCTAGAGACTTTTCAAGATTGTCTGCTGAGACATAAAGGGTGTCTAAAATAAATCAAATAGATAACAGATATGGGACGAGACATACATATCATTTTTTTGTGCGATATGCTTTTCTCACAATGGACCTAAAGCACAGAGAGTGAACTAATCAGTTTATTGTAATTTCCTCTATGGAAAGCGATTCTATTCCTTGCTCTCAAATGGCAAACTAAAAAGCGTTTTTATTTATTAAATATACGATATATAAAAGAAAAAAACATTGTAGACCACATTCTTTTGCTCGTCATAAAACATGGACACTGTCAGAAGAAAAACACACATGGAGTCCATGTGAACTCCTTTTGTGTCATTACTGTATATTACTCCATTGGGGATTCCATCTAAATTATAGTTTTAGGGGATTTAGAATGAACCCCTGGGCGCAACTGAATAAATGCAGTGTGAACAGGCATCCATCACAGTCTCCATGCAACATGCACGTTAATAAAACCCAAAAATGTAGTTTAAACCAATTGTAATGAGTTCCAGAAAGGGACTGCATGACAGAGGACCCTAGCTCCAAATGTTTTATAGTGGATCCTAAATCCTTTCATTAAGAAAGGGAAGAAAGTATATTACCAATCCATCTCACGGCCAAATATAAATTCTGAGAATTATTTTGGTATGACGGGGCCAAAGCTTATTATGCTATAAACCAACTAGGCAGAGAGAAGGGTGGAGTTGCAGGGGGATTGAACTACATTCACGATGACCTCACTTCAAAAGGATCTGATATAGGGATGAATCCAGATTAAGTGCCAAAGAAAGAGTGAGATAATTTTCCAATTTTCAGAAGTCGTAAAGGTGATGATTTGCTTTATGTACAATATACATTGATATGAATGTTGATTGGCAGCTGAGGAATTTACTTGGTTCAACTCAAAAATCTAATTTCTCAGAACAAAATAAAAGGAATTAAAAGTTTCCTCTTAGGTTCAATTGCTTTCTGGATAAAATTGAGCTTCACACCAAGCAGATGCGTATCAGAGCCAGAGCTTAATCCATGTGGCCTATGGAAACATTATAAGAGCGAGATATAGAACAGATACTGTCTGGGAACTGACTATGCAAGTATGTAAAATATGTATGGTGAAGTTGGTATTTTGTCTGTAACTGTTCAAAAGATTACAAGAATAAAATTAGATTTCCAGAATTATCTTTCGAGGGCAGAAATATGCAAAGAGAACATTATTATCCAACAGGGGGACAGTCAGCAATAATTTCTAGAGAAGTAGACAATTCTTTAGATACTTTCCATACCAGTATCCCCAAACTTTAGCAAGTAACATCACACAGAGAAACAAGTGAGACGATTCCAAGACTGGCCATAGTAATAAATTATATTCAAATAGGATGAAAATTTCTGATACTGGAGCTGAATCACCAGCTAAATTAGACAGTGCCACCCCCCTCTGTAAATTAAGCTTTCATAAAGGCAATGTGTCATCAGAAAATGAGTTATTGTGTTAAGTGTATCTTTAAAACATTTTTTATAATGTTTCTTTTTACATTACACAATTGTTGTTACAATTAAATACTTGCACACTTGCCACAGGGGCTTTTTTTACACTCTAAGACAATGTGCCCACGATGCAGAAATGCTCAGGATTTTTTCCTGAGCGTTTCTGCATCTCCCTGGCAGAAAAAAACGCATGCGGATTGTACATGTGGATTGTACATGCGGATTGTACATGCGGATTGTACATGCGTTTTCCTGCCAGGGACATGCGGATGTGAAGCATTCTTCATTTGCATTTCCGCATGCGGATTGACAAGCGCTTGCAAGCGATTTTAGCATCACTTGGAAAGTGCTTGTCACTTGGTCACACTATATAAATCCATGCAAACAGCATGGATTTATATAGTGTGACCGAGAGAATGTCAAAAAATAAAAAAATAAATCTATACTTACCCTCCGATGGCCCGCGCTGTCTTGCTTCACCGTCCCGGCTGCCGGCAGCAGTGGATTGAAGGACTTGCCGACGTCAGCGTCGCGTGACCTGTCACATGACTCTGACGTCAGCGCATGTCCTTCATTCCATCGCGAAGTGACGGGAAGCAAGGAGGAGCGCACCGCAGGCCGCCAGAAGGTAAGTATATATTTATTTTTTATTTTATTCTTTTTTTACAGCTTTTTTAATGGTACCTGGGTGTGCATGAGACTCTCCTCTCCTCTCCACCCGGGTACCATCCGCACATTAGAACGCGCCAATTACGCAAGTACAGATGCAGTCTTGCGGAATTGGCGCATTCTAATGCAAGTCAATGGCAGCGAAAACGCAGCACTTCTGCAAAATAATTGATAGTGCTGCGTTTTTTTCCAAAATGATAATCCGCAGCGGAAATTTCCGCAGCATGTGCACAGCACATGCGGATTATCATTAGGGGACATGGCAGGCCTTCTACCATGCGTTTTTTCATTGTTTCTGCAGCGTTTTTGCCGCTGCGGAAACGCTTAAAAAAGGCATTGTGGGCACACAGCCTAAGGCTGTGTGTCCACGATGCGTTTTTGATGCGTTTTTTGGTGCATATTTGCAGCGCGTAAACGCTCCAGAAACGCATTGCATACCTTATCCCATGACTTTCTATGACATTCTGCAAGTTCTGTGCACATGGTCAGGATTTTTTATGAGCAGATTTTACTCGCAGAAAAAATATGGACATGACCAATTCTTGTGCGTTTCTGAATGCGTATTTGCCTATACAATGCATTGGAAAAACACATGGCAAATACGCATGCAAAACCGCGTCAAATACATGTCAAAACCGCATGGAAAAACCGCATGCGTTTTTCTGCCAAGGAGATGCAGAAATGCTCAAGAAAATTTCTGCTTTATTTCTGCATCGTGGGCACTAAGCCTAACTTTCTGAATTTTCAGGCAGTCCACAGGTATATTAGTTACAATGAACCCTAACCTTTGTGTTGAAGCATTTAATGAGCTTCTGAAAATGTTGTAAATGAAGGGGGAGCAGAATCATCAGCTGTGTATAAAGGAGTTATCAGTCATTGTAAGCCTGGCTCTGCTGATAAAGAGCATGCTGAAAACTTTTCCAGAAATGATAGAAGTATGAGTCTAAAATAGCCCCAGTGGCCAGTGTGAACATTGTAAAAAATGGAAAAAAAAACAAAACATTGTTAAACATTTTTAAAAGATACATGTAACACAAAAATCTGACAAACAAGGTTCATGCTCCGGGACATGAAGAAATACAGTAAGTATGGTGAATTTTATCAAATGTATCATGTCCTCAACTTACAGTAGAAGTATCCTCCATATTCTACTGTTATCTGTCCTGGCTCCAGTGCCGGGTTTAGCTTTCTTCTTTCCTAGCGTCCACCTTCCTCTATGCCAGAGCACATGGTGTCACTATGGTATCCTAGCATGCTCCGCTGACGTTATCATACAAGGACTTTTAATGCCGGTCAAGACTGCTGCATAGCACCCGAGTATTCAAGTAACTAGTGTATATTGCTACCAAGTATTTCCTAAAAGTCAAGCCACACTTCTCACTTGGCTATGCTAAAGCCAGGTTCTTGATTGTCTACTCAGTTTCTTCTGAATGCTATCTACACATTCAGCTCTACAAGTTGCCTGATTTTTTTTATCAGTTCTGCTGTTCCTAAGTGCTATCTGCACATCCAACTCTCCTACAACAAGGTGCCTGATTGTCTACACTGCTCTGCTTTTCCTGAGTGCTATTATCAAGGCTTACATTTCTCCTACAACAAGATATCTGATTATTTACTCAGCTCTGCTGATTCCAGATGCTGTCTCCACAGTCAACTCTGCTATATCAACGTGGCTTTAAACACAAGGGGCATCTACTAAATGTTCAATGCAACCATATAAATCATTATAAAAGAAATAAATAAAACTTAGTAAACATAGTAATAATAATAATAACAGAAGCACCAAACCCAAGTGTGATACAGGCTGAAAACATCTGAGAAACCAGAAAAACCTGCAAAGAATGGTGCAGCCAAAACGAATATATGTAAATATAAATTTTATTAAGCTGCTAACATACAATTAATAAAAGACAATTGTATTAAAATAGGGGAACACAAGAGGGTGACAAAACTCAGCATGAGGAATGAGATCGCTACTGGTAATAAATATATTTAACTATATATGTAATGATAATATGGAAATAATTGGTGAAATGGTGAAGAGGAACAAGGGTAGACGGTAGTCATTGAATATAATAAAGTAAGAGCAGAATAGTTGATGCGAAACAAATCATATGCAGTAAATGAGTAAATAGAACTGGTGTTCAGTAGAGTGAAACCACATAATGAAGGGCAAGTAATGAAGTGTTTTATTTACTCATTCACTACATATGATTTGTTTGGCATCAACTATTTTACTCTTACTTTATTATGTTCATTGACTACCATCTACCCTAGTTCCTCTTCACAATTTCACAGATTAATTATTTCCATATTACCATTATATATATATTTTTATATATTTATTACTACCAGCCATCTCATTCCTCATGCTGTGTTTTGTCGCCCTCTTGTGTTCCCCTATTTTAATACACTTGTCTTTTATAAATTGTATGTTGCCAGCTTAATAAAATTTATATTTATATATATTCATTTGTAAGTTTTTCTTATATCAACGTAGATGCCTGCTTACTCCTCTACTGATGGTAGGTGCTGTTGGCACCTCCAGCTCTGCCGATCCACATGCCATGTTGCCTATCTAGCACTATTTGTCCTTGCTGTTCGGCATGCAGTCCGGGTGATCGTGGTCTGTTGCTTCACCCTGACCTTTAACTTAGAGAATCCACATCATCAGGTGACCCCATAACATAATACTCAGGCCATGGATTCTAAAGGTGCATTGGCATCAACGCCTTTGCCATTGGATACTGAACACTTATCTGGACTGGTAATACAACTTGCATTGAGCCAACAGGAATATTGTTCAGACTGCACTTATCCTCTCATCCCATATGGAGGAACTGCCTAAAACACCTGCTGTATCTCCTCCAGTTTCTCAACATCTTCTACCACCTCCCTTTCACCAATGACATACGTCTTGTAGATCATCTCCACATTTACCTTCTCCCACTTGCGTCAATATAGATGCTATAGTCTGTGGAGCTTTATCAACCAATGAACCATATGTTTTGAACTTTGTTCCCAACAGTTTTTGTCTTACTGGTCAAGAGTAGCTTATGCTTTTGCTTTACTATCCGGAGTGATAAAGAAAACAATCAATATAGCTATTATAATCTACTGTATAAGTTGCCAATATTGCTTAGCTTAATTAAAGAAGCAATTCCACTAACATTTTTATTGTTGAAATGTGTGTGTACATGCATGTAATGTAGTGTGAGTGTGTTAATATACTCACCTACCGTTGTTCTCTCCAGTGTCAAGCGCTGATCTTCTGTTCTGTTCTTCTCTGTGATGTCACTGCAAATGAGACCAGTTGGCTGACTTTAAAAATTCCATGCATGAGCCGGGAGTTGCTGTTACAATGAAAGCCTATAGAGCCTTGTTCTGATGCTCCATAGACTTACATTGTAAAAGTCACTTCTGGGTCACGCAGAGTGCAGAGTAACCTGGAGAGTCTGCAGAGCATTGATGTCATTCAGAAGAGCAGAAGAACCGCTACCAGAGAGAACAGCGGTAGGGGAGTATATAACACACACTCACACTACCAGTGTCGGACTGGTGTTTCTGGGCCCTACAGGAGGAATTGATCCTCGGGGCCCACCCTACAGCTATATGCAAATACCTGATAGCCGTTATCCCTGTTATAGTGGAGCGTCGACTGTAAGACACAGGCAGCTCCTGCACATTTATTGTGCACATGCTATAACTAGGATGTACAATTACGGTAGTTTGCATTAAAGGGGTTCTTTGGTTAAAACAAGTTATCACCGATCCATGGGCTCCACAAGATAGGTGATCACTTATTGATCGTCTGGGTCCGAACATTGGAAAACGCACCTATCGGAAGAATGGGGAAGTTTTATCTCTGTCAGGATACTTATCCCCATTTTAAAATGCAGCTTGGGGGCTTCCAGAAAAAAACAAGAACAGCCACTGAGGGAATGAATGGATCAGTGGCCATGTCACACATGAGCTCCATTCTAATGGGGATAAAAACTCCACATTCTACCAATCGGTACAGGTCCCAGCAGTCAGACCCCCCACTAATCAATAATGTATCACTTATCCTGTGGAGAGGTGATTACTTGTTTTCCCCGGAGAACCCCTGTAAGTGCATCTTGTTCCAAGTATTTAATCACTAATGGAAATAAAGAATCTCCTCCTAATTAAATATCAGAGAGAACAAATGACCATCATACACAAAACAATACTCTATACTAACACCAATAGTACCACATACAAGGGAGAAATACCGCCACACCGTGACCAGACCACATATTACCACCACATAGTGACCGAATAATACTATATCCAAGGGAGAAATACAGTGACACCCGTGATCAGACCACATATTACCACCACATAGTGACCGAATAATGCCACATACTAGGGAGAAATACCACCACACCATGACCAGACCACATATTACCACCACTTAGTGACCGAATAATACTACATACAATGGAGAAATACAGTGACACCCATGACCAGACCACATATTACCACCACATAGTGACCGAATAATACCACATACAATGGAGAAATACCACCACACCGTGACCAAACCAGCATATAGCGTCCAAATAATTCCCCATCATTGCTCTCCCCCACCTTCTCCATCAATGTTATATCTCCCTCCTCCATCACCATTGCCATATCTCCCCCACCTCCTCCATCACCATTGCTCTCCCTCTTCTCCTCCACTTCCTCCATCACCATTGCGCTCCCTCTTTTCTCCCCACCTCCTCCAGCACCATTGCTCTCCCTCTTCACCCCTCACCTCCTCCAGCACCATTGCTCTCCCTCTTCTCACCCCACCTCCTCCAGCACCATTGCTCTCCCTCTTCTCCCCCCACCTTCTCCATCACCATTGCTTTCCCTCTTCTCCCCCCACCTCCTCCAAGACCATTGCTCTCCCTCTTCTCCCTTCCACCTCCTCCATCACCACTGATCTCCCTCTTCTCCCCCCACCTCCTCCATCACCATTGATCTCCCTCTTCTCCCCCCACCTCCTCCAGCACCAATGCTCTCCTTCTTCTCCCCTCACCTCCTCCAGCACCATTGCTCTCCCTCTTCTTCCCCCACCTCCTCCAGCACCATTGCTCTCCCTCTTCTCCCCCACCTCCTCAAACACCATTGCTCTCCTTCTTCTCCCCTCACCTCCTCCAGCACCATTGCTCTCCCTCTTCTTCCCCCACCTCCTCCAGCACCATTGCTCTCCCTCTTCACCCCCACCTCCTCCAGAACCATTGCTCTCCCTCTTCTCACCACACCTCCTCTAGCACCATTGCTCTCCCTCTTCTCCCCCACCTCCTCCATCACCATTGCTCTCCCTCTTCTCCCCCCACCTCCTTCATCACCACTGATCTACCTCTTCTCCCCCACCTCCTCCATCACCATTGATCTCCCTCTTCTCCCCCACCTCCTCCAGCACCATTGCTCTCCTTCTTCTCCCCTCACCTCCTCCAGCACCATTGCTCTCCTTCTTCTCCCCTCACCTCCTCCAGCACCATTGCTCTCTCTCTTCTTCCCCCACCACCATTGCTCTCCCTCTTCTCCCTCTTCTCCCCCCACCTCCTCTAGCTAGCACCATTGCTCTCCCTCTTCTCCCCCTCCACCTCCTCCATCACCACTGCTCTCTCTTCTCCCCCACCTCCTCCAGCAGCACCATTGCTCTCCCTCTTCTCCCCCATCTCCTACAGCACCATTGCTCTCGCTCTTCTCCCCCCACTTCCTCCATCACCATTGCTCTCCCTCTTCTCCCCCCACTTCCTCCATCACCATTGCTCTCCCTCTTCTCCCCCCACTTCCTCCATCACCATTGCTCTCCCTCTTCTCCCCCACCTCTTCCAGCACCACTGCTCTCCCTCTTCACCCCCCACCTCCTCCAGCACCATTGACCTCCCTCTTCTCCCCCCACCTCCTCCAGCACCATTGCTCTCCCTCTTCTCCCCCCACCTCCTCCAGCACCATTGCTCTCCCCAAAAAAACAACACTGACCTCTCAGCCCACTCCCCCGCAGCATCATTCTCTGCTTCCTGCCCGGCATCTTTGTCCCTGACACAGGCACGCGCTGCATGATGACATCATCAAGCAGCGCGAGCCTGTGTCAGGGACGAAGCAGAGGACAGGAAGCAGAGGACGGATCCCTCCACTCCACTGCCATTTTCCTCCTGTCAGCAGCGGAGCTGAGGGATCACTCCCTGCCCGCCACCGCACACGATGAGGGCAATCTGGCCATGGGGCCCCCGAGCTTGGGGGTCCGAGAAGCAGGCCAGATTGCCGTCATCAGGCGCACAGCAAGGGCCCCCCTCCACCTTTGGGCTCCAGTGCAGGTGCACCAGCGGCCATGTTAACCAAAGGTCTGCTCCATTATCTGGACACTGTTCTGACATACACAGCTAACCTTCTTGGCACAGCTCTCATTCATGTGCCATCCTGGATGAGCTACACTACGTGAGCAACTTCTGTGGGTTGTAGACACCGCCTCATGCTACTGAAGCTCTAGGGGTGAGAGCAATGACAAAATGCAAAAGTGACCAAAACAACAGCCAAAAAGGATGAGAAAAGAGAAATTATCTGTGGTCACCACTGCAGAAGCACTCCTTTATAGGGGGTGTCTTGCTAATTGCCTATCATTTCAACGCATTAGTCTGTTCCATTTGCACAACAGCAGGAGAAATTGATTCACAATCAGTGTTGCTTCACAACTGGACAGGTTGATTTCACAGAAGTGTTATAGATTTGTTTAAGTGTTTATTTTTTGGAGCTGTGTATATACACTGCTCAAAAAATAAAGGGAACACTCAAATAACACATCCTAGATCTGAATGAATGAAATATTCTCATTGAATACTTTGTTCTGTACAAAGTTGAATGTGCTGACAACAAAATCACACAAAAATCATCAATGGAAATCAAATTTATTAACCAATGGAGGCCTGGATTTGGCGTCACCCCCAAAATTAAAGTGGAAAAACACACTACAGGCTGATCCAACTTTGATGTAATGTCCTTAAAACAAGTCAAAATGAGGCTCAGTATTGTGTGTGGCCTCCACGTGCCTGTATGACCTCCCTACAACGCCTGGGCATGCTCCTGATGAGGTTGCGGATGGTCTCCTGTGGGATCTCCTCCCAGACCTGGACTAAAGCATCCTCCAACTCCTGGACAGTCTGTGGTGCAACGTGACGTTGGTGGATGGAGCGAGACATGATGTCCCAGATGTGGTCAATCGGATTAAGGTCTGGGGAACGGGCGGGCAGTCCATAGCTTCAATGCCTTCATCTTGCAGGAACTGCTGACACACTCCAGCCACATGAGGTCTGACATTGTCCTGCATTAGAAGAACCCAGGGCCAACCATACCAGCATATGGTCTCACAAGGGGTGTGAGGATCTCATCTCGGTACCTAATGGCAGTCAGGCTTCCTCTGGCAAGCACATGGAGAGCTGTGCGGCCCTCCAAAGAAATGCCACCCCACACCATTACTGACCCACTGCCAAATTGGTCATGCTGAAGGATGTTGCAGGCATCAGATCACTCTCTACGGCGTCTCCAGACTCTGTCACGTCTGTCACATGTGCTGAGTGAGAACCTGCTTTTATCTTTGAAGAGCACAGGGCGCCAGTAGCGACTTTGCCAATCCTGGTGTTCTGCGGCAAATGCCAAGCATCCTGCATGGTGTTGGGCTTTGAGCACAACCCCCACCTGTGGACGTCGGGCCCTCATACCACCCTCATGGAGTCGGTTTCTAACCGTTTGTGCAGACACATGCACATTTGTGGCCTGCTGGAGGTCATTTTGCAGGGCTCTGGCAGTGTTCCTCCTTGCACAAAGGTGGAGGTAGCGGTCCTCCTGCTGGGCTGTTGCCCTCCTAGGGCCCCCTCCACATCTCCTAGTGTACTGGCCTATCTCCTGGTAGCGCCTCCAGCCTCTGGACACTATGCTGACAGACACAGCAAACCTTCTTGCCACAGCTCGCATTGATGTGCCATCCCAGATGAGCTGCACTACCTGAGCAACTTCTGTGGGTTGCAGAGTCTGTCTCATGCTACCACGAGTGTGAAAGCACAACCAACATTAAAAAGTGACCAAAACATCAGCCAGAAAGCATGGGTACTGAGATGTGGTCTGTGGTCCCCACCTGCAGAACCACTCCTTTATTGAGTGTGTTTTGATAATTGCCAATAATTTCCATCTATTGTCTATTCCATTTCACAGAAGTTTGATTGACTTGGAGTTATATTCTGTTGTTTAAGTGTTCCCTTTATTTTTTTGAGCAGTGTATATATATATATATATATATATATATATATATATATATATATATATATATATATATATATATATATATATATATATATATATATATATACAAAGCTCCCAACCGTCCCTTCACATCAGAGCTTTTGTTCCGGCTTATGATACTCACCTCTCTCCGACGTCTTCATCGCTCCTTAGCACCTCCTCCTGGGAGAAGGGGGCGCTACTTTCTGCTCATTACATAAATTAAATTATATATCCACAGCTTCTTCTCCTGTGATCAGTTCTCATACTCATGTCCCCATGTTCGCAAGCTGCAGCTCTACCAATGAGCCACAGCTTATAATGATACACATAGGAGAATATGGTAATCTTGACCTCTATTGCAGGCAGTGAACCCAGAAGCAGTTTATACATGTCCATGCAGATACATTGTATATATAACATTGTATTTCTATGGATGCTGTATACTGAGGTGAAGAAAAAGATTTATTTTTTACTCTTATAAAAGTAGTAAAAATAATAAGAAATTACAAAAATGCTCAATTTTTGTGAGTCTCCCCAGGTCTTGACCCACAAATTTAAGATTACAGACAGGAGCTTAAGCTACTGAACGACAAGCTCTGGTGATGTAATGAGGAGAATTAAGTGTACTTGATCTGTATTGCAGGTTCTGACTCCACAGGCAAATTATATTGATACATTGTATACAGCATTGTATTTCTATGTATTTTTATTCTAGAGGGAGAATAAGAATTTCTTTAATCCTATAAAATTACTAAACATTAATAATGAAAAACACTTGATGATGAAAAAAATAATGTAATTTTAATGCGTTTTTTAAAAAAAATAATAAACATCACAAATCAACAAATAACACAGACATATTTGGTGTCCCTGTAATCGACCAGCACAACACAGCGATCAGATTATTTATGGTGATTGGTAAATGGCATAAAAAAATGGCGTGATTGATACTTTTTCTCTAATAAACCCATACAAAAATGTAATGCTGAGGCCGTGTTCACACATATCGTAAATGCTGCGTTCTTTCTGCTGCATTTTTCTGCAGATGTCCTCACCACACAACACAATAAGAATCTTCTTTGATTATTATGTGTTTGCTGCATTTCTTTTATGCATTTTCCCACTTATTTGATGCAATTTTGGGGCAGATATGAAGCAGAGTTTTTAACGCTTTTTTAATACTACAGAAAAAGCTTTGATTCTGCAATCAAAAATGCAACAGCGTTTTTTTTTTTTACGTTTTTTTTATGAAGACGCCTATTGAGAAAAAATGCACCAAAACCGAGTTCCTCAGCGTCTTTAGACTCACCGAGGGCAGAGATTTCATGGAATCACATTTGCTTAAAAATTTAGACCTTGTTCACATGTAGCAAAAATGTTGCACATTTTCTGCTGCTTTTTTTTTGCACAGAAATTCTGCTGGTTAACTGTCACAGCAAAAGGGATGTGATTTCATGAGAACTGCGCCCTTTGTGGTCTAAAGACGAACTGTGGGTTTTTTTTTTTTTTCTTTCGTCTTCTATGTAGAGCCAAACAAAACACACGTAAAAAAAACTGCAGTTACTTTTTTAAGTGCAGAATGAAAAATTTTCTGTACTATAAAAAACACATTAAAACATCTATACGAGAAACGCATCCAACAAGGGTGAGAAGATTGTTATTGAGAAGTTTGGTGCGGATCCTGCAGAAAACAAAAAACAGTATTTCTGCAATGCGTGAACACGGCCTTACAGACACAAAATAGCCAGATGTGATATAGTGAAGCTACAGTACATAAAGATGAGAACGTTCTGGCGGCTTTGACTGTGAATGAAGGAACAAAAAATAAATGCACAGGTCCCAACTAGAGATGAGCAGCACGCACAGATGACCTCGCATCAGCCCTGGGTGATCAAAAGCTGTGCTGGGGACTCCAGAAGGTAAGAGATTCGCGGCCTCTTGTCCAGCTGCCAGGTAGCACTAACCTGGTTGCTGGAGAGGAGACCCCTAGATACAGCACACAGTCACAGATGTGGGTCTACGCCCTGCAGTCTCAGGCGTTTGCTGAATGTTCCTCACTGCCACCTCCCCTCTGACATCTCCTCCTGCCAGGGGAGAAAGAAATGGTAAATGGGCATGGATTAGGGTGTGGCCAGAGGCATTGCAAAAATATGTATATATGAACCTATAGATAGATTTTCTTTTTGTGTTAGTCAAATAAATTGTGTTGAATAAGTACCACTGTCTTCTCATTGTCTGTGCTGTTGCATTCAAGTAACCTGCTTACAATTGGCGTAGCCAGCAGGATGCAATACTCAAGCGCAGAAATGGCGGATCAGTCAGTCCACAGGGGGCAGCCTTCCCCATCGGAGCTATGCTTAACAACATACCAAATTTACGCCTCTTCTGTCTGGTTCAGAGACAGGGAGAGATGGTTACCCAAAAAGTGAACACTCTGCAGGAAGTAACGACTCATCACCAAGAAATGATGGATGCAGGCCTGAGAGACACTTACCTGAGGCACGCTCCTGAAAGAATGTTTACGTTACAATCCTAACGTGAGCTTCCTCAAAGTCGGAGCAGAAGCTAGGGAGCGAGAGCAAGAGGCTCCGACTGTAGAGGATCTGGTCCGGAGCCATGAAGTGGCCACCTCGGGGCTGCACGATGCCAAACCAGACTAGGCCCATGAGTTACGACAGATGTAAGAAATTAGAAGGGATCTATAGAGCATAAGAAAAACCCCTACAGTTACCCCAGAACTGAACTCTGCACCTCAGTATGAAGAGCGACTAGAGCAGGGGTATCCTCCACCCAGAAAACAGCAGTATAGACCTGGGTGCCTACCAGACGAGCACAGAGTTGAATGTTGGACTTGTGGAGGTATGGGACATATGTCGAGGGACTACCTCACTTGAGACAGCGAATAGTGGAGGCGTCCATTAAAGTAATGTGCCCGGCGGTCAGGGAGCACACTGCAGAGCTAGGTCCAATCAGACAGAGGACTGAAGGCTCCGATGACAGCGTTTCTGAGAGTCCCGGAAACACCGTCATCCGCTGGTCAAAGGCGAAATTGAAAGTAAAGAACGAATTATAGTGGCAGAAACCCCAAGAACGGAAGTGCATGTTCCCTGGGAAGAGATTGGAGAGGATGCCGGGTTAGGTAACACCTGTGTCGCAGTTAATAATTATAAAAGGCCTGGCCGGACCGAGAATGGAGGAGTTGGCGCCAGAACCTTTAACAGGTGGATTGTGTGGCTGCAAGGTGGGCTTGCAGCCACCATGGCCACAGAAGGTCAGAGAGCGGTCAGATGCCTGTGAAGGCCTGAGCTGTGAGGAAGATCTGTGATCAGCTCCAGCAGAAGACAGTAAGCAGTGTAGCAGCACCAGTAGAAGACAATGACCAGATCTGAACCAGGCTCAGGAGACGATCCGGCAGTTACAGAGGACCTTTCCTGTGTACCGTTATTTCCAGCACAGACATATGGCACAGGGTGTGGGCTGGGGCCGTGCTTCAGGGAACGGAGATGGTCAGCGTGACAAACCCATTGTATACCCAGTGACTCGCATATCTAGGACTTGCAGCCTAGCGGGAAATACCAGTGAGCCCAGCTAGAGCCAGTGTAATGATCAGAGGAGCTTACAGAGACTACAATGGGGATGGGCCTAGTACTGAGAGCAACGCCCGTTAAGCTGAGATATAAAGGCAATAAAAGTCGTTTAACTGCTAGATAATAAGAACTTTAAGAACAGTGTATATAATAGAACGCTGCATAGATATATTTAGTCACATAGCGGTGCTCTGAAAGTGTCATAACATACTGTACTGCCCTTGCTACTGTTACCCATATTATAGTGTTTACGTGTGTATGTATATACAGTACAGTCATGGCCAAAAGTATTGAGAATGAGACAAATAGTAATTTTTCCAAAGTTTACTGCTTCATTTTTTGTAATGGCAATTTGCATATACTCCTGAATGTCAAAGAGTGATCAGCTTAACAGCAATTACTGTACTTGCAAAGTCAATATTTGCCCAGAAAATGAACTTTAACCCCCAAAACACATTTCAACATCATTGTAGTCCTGCCTTAAAAGGAGCAGCTAACATCGTTTTAGTGATTGATCCATTAACACAGGTGTGGGTGTTGATGAGGACAGGGCTGGCGATCAATATGTCATGATTAAGTAAGAATGACATCACTGGACACTTTAAAAGGAGGCTGGTTCTTGGTATCATTGTTTCTCTTCAGTTAACCATGGTTATCTCTAAAGAAACACGTGCAGCCATCATTGCACTGCACAAAAATGGCCTAACAGGGAAGAGTATCGCAGCTACAAAGATTGCACCTCAGTCAACAATCTATCGCATCATCAAGAACTTCAAGGAGAGAGCTTCCATTGTTGTCAAAAAGGCTCAAGGGCGCCCAAGAAAGACCAGCAAGCGCCAGGACCGTATCTTAAAACTGTTTTAGCTGCGGGGTCGGACTACCAGCAGTGCCGAGCTTGCTCAGGAATGGCAGCAGGCTGGTGTGAGTGCTTCTGCACGCACTGTGAGGCGGAGACTCTTTGAGCAAGGGCTGGTTTCAAGGAGGGCAGCAAAGAAGCCACTTCTCTCCAGAAAAAACATCAGGGACCGACTGATATTCTGCAAAAGGTACAGGGAGTGGACTGCTGAGGACTGGGGCAAAGTCATTTTCTCTGATGAATCCCCTTTTCGATTGTTTGGGACATCTGGAAAACAGCTTATTCGGAGAAGAAGAGGTGAGCGCTACCACCAGTCTTGTCTCATGCCAACTGTAAAGCATCCTGAAACCATTCATGTGTGGGGTTGCTTCTCAGCCAAGGGAATCAGCTCACTCACAGTCTTGCCTAAAAACACAGCCATGAATAAAGAATGGTACCAGAATGTCCTCCAAGAGCAACTTCTCCCATCCGTCCAAGAGCAGTTTGGCGCCCAACAATGCCTTTTCCAGCATGATGGAGCACCTTGCCATAAAGCAAAGGTGATAACTAAATGGCTCATGGAACAAAACATAGAGATTTTGGGTCCATGGCCTGGAAACTCCCCAGATCTTAATCCCATTGAGAACTTGTGGTCAATCATCAAGAGACGGGTGGACAAACAAAAACCAACAAATTCTGGCAAAATGCAAGCATTGATTATGCAAGAATGGACTGCTATCAGTCAAGATTTGGTCCAAAAGTTGATTGAGAGCATGCCAGGGAGAATTACAGAGGTCTTGAAGAAGAAGGGGCAACACTGCAAATATTGACTTGCTGCATTAACTCATTCTGTCAATATAACCTATTGGTACTCATAATATGATTGCAATTATATTTCTGTATGTGATATAAACATCAGACAAACACTAATAAAAACCAGAGGCCAGCAGATCATGTGAAAATATAATTTTGGTGTCATTCTCAAAACTTTTGGCCATGACTGTACAGACCAAAAGTTTGTACACCTATAGATAGATTTTCTTTGTGTTAGTCACCACTAATCACAGTGGTTAATTACCATGTCTCCTCATTGTCTGCACTGTTGCATCCAAGTAACCTGCTTGCACATGTACACACTTAAACAATAAAAATGTTACAGGAAGAGCTTCTTTAATAATTATGTTCTCATTAGTATATTTTGTTTCTATATACAGTATGTATGCTGCAGTGCACATTTCTTTGTCAGCACAGAAGGTTTTGAAAAAAACAATGATTTAGCCATACCTCCCAACTTTTACAGAAAAGAAAGAGGGTAAACCTATGTGGTAATTTTTTTGTCCGCGCCCATGACCACACCCCATAGCCACACTCATTTACAATTTCTTCCTACCCTGGAATGAGAAGATGTCAGAGGGGGTAAGGGTGGCAGTGAAGGACATTCAGCAAACTGGCTGGGGCAGCAGGATGTAGACCTAAATCTGGGAGTGTCCCGATGTATCGTACGGACGGTTGGGACTTATGGATTCATTTTACTAGGAGCTGTAGCTTTTAAGTGTCATTTTGCCAAACACGTCTGTCAACTCATGCCATCTCTGTGCTTCTAAAGATGCTTTTGAACGGTTTGTATTTTGGTGCATTTTTTCCCTATAAGCTTTTATGGAGAATCTGAATAAAACACAGTTGCATTTTTAAGTGCTGAATCAAAGCTTTACTGTATTATAAAAAAAAAGCATTATAAACTAAGCTACAAATGACCTGCTCCAAAAATGCATCAAATAAAAGGGAAAAAAGGCATAAAAAAAATGCATTAAAACGCAATATTCAGAGAAGATTGTTATTGTGTAGTTTGGTGCAGACCCTTACAGAACATGAGGATAAAAAGCAGCAGAAAAAAAGCATAGCATTTGCCCCAGTGTTACATTTTCATTACATTTTTTAAGGGTTTAATTAAGAAAATCTATAAAACTATTTTTACACTGTTTACTGAACACCATAAATAACTTGTTCACTGTAATGTATGGGTTGTTATAATTACAGAAATACCAAATATGTGTGTTATTTGCTGATTTGTGATATTTATTGTGATTTAGTTATCTTTTTAAATATGCAATAAAAATGTCATTATTGTAATAGTTTTCCATTATGTTTTAGTAATTTTATAGGAAAAAAAATCTTTGACTTATTTTACCCTCTAGAATACAGATACATAGAAATGCACTAGTATATAGAGATGTAGCTGTATGTCCCAGTACACTGTGCCTGTAAAGAAGGAGACTACGATGCACATTCAAGAACAGAAAATTCTCCTATATTTGACAGTGCAGCCTGTGGCTCAGATATTGCTGCTGCCTCCAATGCTACAGGTTGGGAGTTCAGTCTAGAAGGACCACATTTCAAGAAAAGGGAAGAATGTGTTAATTAAATGAATGTCTGTACAGAGCACAGAGATGCCAGCCCCTCCCCCATAGAGGGGGAACTAAGGAGCAAATCAACTCAGTGACACATGCAACTTTAAGTCCCAAACCAGGACTTTCCCGCTGGAACCGGGACGATTGGGAGCGATGGATTAAGCACAGATATTTCTGGTCTATAAAGGTAAGGAGAAATGTTGACTTTGTAATCAGTAAGAGTGGAATGAAGTGGAGGTGCTCCCCACACCCCTTGAAGGATATGTGTTGTTATATAATGCATCGCACTGTTATAAATGTGATTTTATCGGTTTAGTAATTTGCATGCAATAAATTGGGAAATAGATAGAGTTAACAGTTGGGACTAGCCCATAATGGGAGGGGCTGTGGGAAGACAGAAGATGACTTCCTGATGGCTCCAAATAACGCACTCAGTGTTCAGCAAAGACAGACCTAAGGGCTGACAATTGGCAGACTGACAGGTTATATCGTGTTGTGTGTTAGGAAGGAAGACCACAGGATACCAGATAATACATCTTAAGCATGGATTGTAATTTGAAGAAAATACTGATATATTTATAGTTTGGGCTTTGACCTAGTTTTTCTGCTAAAATTGTATAGATGAAAAATGATACAGTATTCTTTATTTCAATTGTTATGTAAGTTTTATCTTAGTCCTAAACCTAACCTAATCCCTAATCATAGACCATAGTTAGACAAATTGTAAAAATATGAAAGCAGCTCTTGGTAATGAATTAAGGGAGTACTGAATAGTGTACTGCACGTGATTCATAACCTTCTGTCATTTCCATAGCTGCTTATGCACCATTAGAGATAAGGTTGTCATCAGGTGCTGTGTTCTGCATAGGCAGCAAAGGAGATGATGTTGTTCACTTGATTATACTGCACTTTGTAATTTCGGTCACTGCCTATGCACAGCGGAACAGCAAATGACAAACGCTCACTTGTCATCTCACTTGTTTTGTTGTGCATTATCAGCTTCAAGCAAGCACTCATTGTAAAGTTGGAGGTGCCGATCATTTCACAATGCGGGCGGTGTGATAAAGTGTCAAGGAAAACAATTTTGCACCCCCATAGACTATAGTGGCTGAAATAACTGTCCCTAGCCTCCTCATTATACGCCACAGATTTTTACACATATGTGTGACCTTCTGTTTCTGCTTTTCTTCCTGATCCCGCATGTTTGGGGCATAACCGCTAGGTATTCTGTTTAAAATTTTTACTGTATATGGTCCCCATTGGTTTTATAATGCATGCAATTATTTATAGAGATGCCTTAAACTCTTTATTTGGTTTTGCGGGAATTCCAGTAGTAGGAGTGCCCAGTGTCGATGGCCTTCAATCAGCGTTCCTGTAAATTAAAAGCTATATTATAGGGGTAATCAATATGTATTATTAATGACATGTGCAGTCAGTATTTTAACTACCCCACACAGCCTTTTTGAAGGCAAAAAGCACAGTGGGTCCTTGATTCTCTGTGTGGTTATTTGTGCAATGCTGATAGAACACTCTTTATGCCTCACCATTTGTTCTTGGCAGCTTTTTACAAAGGCCATACACTAAACGGTGAATGATTTTTTTTTTTGTCCTTCGTGACACTTAACTATTCAAGTTTACAGCCTGTTGTATATAGTCCTGTTTATTTGATGCATGAACGTTGCCCTCTAGTGGCTATAGGAAAATCTATATACACTCAACAATGAAATTGCAACACCAAGAAGAAAAATGCATGGAGTTGTGGAAACCCCAGAATAGATGGACATGTTCTTGATATGTACGATGTAAAAATGGAAACTAATTTTTCAAAACCTGTCGCTTTATTCAGTATTGAGTATGAGTACCATGGAATCCCCACACTTACACGCTTAGGCTGCCATCAATGAGGTTATTAAATAGTTGTGTGAAAAATGTTCTGCCACGCTGAACGCTATTGGGCACACAAATCAAAGATCCGATGCTGGCAGCTCCGTGTGCAATTGCTGTCCAACGACATCATAGATGTGGCTCGATACGAGACCAATCTCAAGACGCTGAAGGTCATGGCAGAACATTTTTAGGGCAGGCAGGCTGCTCAGCAGCCTAACCTTGTGGTGTTGAAAAATGGCTCCTAGGCCACACCCTTACCTGCACTAAATGCAGAAACTAAACTAAAAAGAAAAAATGAGCTGGAGTACAAGATGGTATGCATGCAAAATATGAGCATGTTCATATTTACTGGCCTAAGACAAAGAAAATAAACATATACCCTGCTATAAGAAATAAGTAAGAGCAATAGTACATATAAATAAATTGGGTACTTCGTAAACACAGTTTTTGATCGTAAAAGCCATCCCACCAGCGTCAAGGTGTACCCGAATTTGAGATGGTCCTAACCTCTAGTTCGGGATCTGGTCCAGCTCAGCCCTTATTCACACTGACATCACTATGACGCATAGTAAGGTTTTAATACTAGAGGTTATAAGCCATAATCATCATTAACAGAAATAAACACTTGAAATAGATCACTCTGTTTGTAATGACTCTATATAATATATGAGTTTCACTTTTTGGATTGAAGAACTGAAATAAAATAACTTTTTGAGGATATTCGAATTTTGTGAGATGCACCTGTAGATTCTAGTCAATCAAAACTGCAAGAAGCCCAGTAAATGACATCGCTGGATTCAGGGTCTCTTCCACTACATTTTCTAGCAAAAACATGGTGAGAGATTCCTCCTTAAGGCAGATATTTAACTTTCTACATAAGTTATTCAAAGGTTCCAGACTTTGGGTAACAAAATCAACACTGAAAAATTCCACATATAATTTCCAAAACCCATTCACATATCATAATAATCTACCAAAGGCATTTTCCCAGAGTACTTTTAATGAATGATCCACAAGATGTGATAACTTACTGATTGACTGAACCACCACAATCAGTAGATATCGGGTCACAAACCCAGTATCTCCTCAGAGCACGGCTGCAGAGAGTTGGGGTTCAAATGGAGTGGTAGTCACGTGCTCAACATTCAGGCTCTATAGGGCTAACGGAAACAGAAAAGGGCTGTACTTAGTTGTCTCTGTCAGTAATAAAGACTTTAAAATAGAGTGGCAGCACGCATACTCACCTGCTCCTCCATATCTCTGCATTCACGTAGAGTAGAGGAACTCAGAGGAGGGAAGAGGGACCTAAATACTAATGATTGGGGTGGGGTTTCAGTGGTCATGCTCCTAGCTTTATACTATGAAAGATGTTTAATGTCCATTGTTGGACAACCAGCTTATTATTCAATAGCCAGATCAGCATTTTAATTAGAGCTCTGTTTTTACAGTCTACTTGGATAGGGCCAGCACAGAGAAACACAATAATGGCTAGAAAGGTGAAGCAAGGCCACTGTAGAAATTATCGTGATTGTATAATCTAGTTCATTAGTATAAGAACACAATATACACACACCATTATTTATATGTATTTAATGTATTTGTCACACATAGAAAAGCAGTAGTTAATAGTCAGCTATAAATTATGAAAAAAGTTGGTGTATATATCTCAAAGACATAAAATATGCTGTACTAACAAAACTTATTACATCTATCCCCAATATGTTCAGATATAAGCAGATACAAAAGGCCATTTAGGATCTTGAAGTTTTAAATATAGGACAAGAAAACTGTGCAAGCTTTATAAAATAAAGTGGAGCTGGGAACAGAAACACCGTGGAGAACATGCAGTACCAGCGTCCAGGGGTATATTACCTGCATGCTACTACTCAAACACTGTACCACCCAGCTATCCATTGTGGTCAGTAAGTAAAGTCCTGCTTGTCTACAGCTTTTGGCCATATATCATTGGCAGTATCCAAGAGGGCTTCCTATTTATTGCACTGCCCAGCTACAAGTACCCACCATATTATGGGAATCGTGACGCTCTCCAGTTGTTTCAGGACATGTTGCACTTTCTAGGTAAACGAAAGGTATTGCACAAACAAAACAAAAAAAACCTCCTACACCTTTCCACTAAAGAATTATTGTACTCTCTACAAATACTGGAACAGGACTGGCAGTACATATATAACATGAAAACACTTGGAAGAAATAAATAGGTAATAAAAGGCACGTTATGGCTTTATTCCAGGATGCAGACGCCAGAGGAGTAATAGATGAGCTGCTCGATGAATGGTGAACCGTACGTTTTCTGCTTCACAGAAAGATAGTCTAATGTCTCTTTGTAGAGGAAACCTTCTTCTTTCTGGCAGCCAGCATTTCATAAAATGGGTCTCTGCTAATGGCAGCTCTGCATGGAGAATAGAGAAAAAAAGATCGAATGAGACTCTGATCCAAAGAAACTGTAGGGCCTAGGGTACTTATTACATTTCTCACATATTTTACAATGCTATATATTTAATATCTCCTACCCCAAGAATAAAAAAAAGCAAGTCATCTTGACTCAGACAGTACTCTAGACAGGTCAGGCAGAATCATGTTTGTGGAAAAGCAGCATTTATTTTAGTTTGTCTTTTGTGGAAATATGATTTTGTAGTGATGGAGAAAATTTGATATAAGCTAATGCACAAACCTGCTGGGTTATTACACAGATTCCATGTGCGGGGTCTGTAGCAGAACTGGCCTTATTGCTCTGCCTACAGGAACAAGACATACAATGTTCATTCAGATACTAATGGCAACTCTGGACATTTTTTTTTGGAAATTAAAGGGGTGTTCTCAAGTTATCAGCAGGTCAGTGCGCTCCTTAAGACTGACGGTTTGGGCCAGTGGGATAGTCGAGCCTTGGGACTGAACGGTCTGCTCCACGATGCAGCATCAGAGGGGCGCAGGGGCACGGAGCCTGGCCAGATAAGAAACCACTTGCAAGCACTTGCTCCTTGCCTAGGAGATGGGTAACATTACCCATCACCTCAAATGTGGCCAATGAGCACTAAGCTGTGAATTAAAAATCCCCTCTGTTCTCAAGAGCAGAGGGATTTTTAATAAAAAGGTAAATTACAAAGTAGTTTGTTTTTACAAACTCATTGCAATTTTACCAATTTAATAAGATGAGACAACCCCTTTAAATGCACATCTGATCCCAATGAAAGCTATTAGATCAATGTGCGGCACCAGAGCTTCATATATAGAAATAAGGTCCTAAGTACACGGTCTTATAACAGTGTTTATGGGGTATAAATGATTTTTGTATATTAAATCTCAAGCCTGTGTATAATCAGTTGTATAATAAATATTGTTACCTTTATGATAATTGATAGTGATGTGCGAGTTCACCTTTACTGTGAGAATACAAATGTATTACGAATAGAAGGGAAAGAAACACACAGGATAATATAAATGTAATCTATCCCTACATCTGTATTAACACCAGAGAGCGAGTGTATCTGCTGAATCAGAAGTGGATGAATTGTGATGGCATGCAGCCATCTCACCATTGCTCCAGATGCAATCGAACTCCCTGATGAGTTTTAAAAATTGGAGAATTCTCATTTTCTGGCTATAGCTTCACTTTATTGTACATTTTTCCACCCATCATTATTTAATATACATATGCACTTTGCTCTCCCGAGGCTGACACATCATACTTGCACGCACTTTATACTTTTTATCCACTCATCTTTCTCTTCAGGCGTTGGTGCAGAGATTCGATACACTGTATGATTCCCTTCTACGACTCTCCCATCAGCCTCCGTCTTGCATGCCTTGATTACCTGATCTTTGTTGTCTGGTATGAACAGTTCAAAACAATTCTAGACAAAAAAAAAATAATATATCAACAATAAGGATGTGCAGAACTGAGAAGAGTAGAGGAAAGTGTAATAGACAATAGTTTATTAAGCCAACTATTGCCCTGATTCATCAAAACCGGTGTTATTCACGCCAGTCTTAATGAGGAGGTGGGGAGTGCGAGGCTCTTGATTCATTAAGAAGTGCATGCTTCTTAACCAATCAGATGAGGCGCAAAGTGGTGTGTGCCTCTGTGTGCGCATCGCCACATTCTTACCTTAGTCGGAGACTGGAGTAAGATTTGTGGCACATCATGAATTTGATGAGTGAGGGTAGTCACCGCCCCCTGCACTGTCGGAGCTGTGCAAAAATTGAGTGAAAATGGCAAAAGCCACTAAATTTTTTGCGCATCTTCATCTTGTTTTAACATTTTCAAAGCTTATTTTGCCAGTACTCTATCGAAAAAGCTTTGATGAATCATGGCCTTTGCCTTTTCTGCTTTATACACTGGTATCTGCCCGTTTAGCTCACTTTGTCAGTAGATGCTGACTTTGCATTCTGCATTGTACTTTATAAAAAGGCAACTGTATCCAATTTAATTATGAACATATTCCAGATGTCCAATATGTTATTTATTAAGGCAGAATAAAGTTGGCTTCTAATTGTAATAGGTTTACATGTTCTAAACTTAGGCAGGATAATTGATAACTTCTGGATCTAGATTGGTGAGGGTCAGACCAGTAAGACCCCCATCAATTGGCATAATGGGTAATTTTGGCTATATAGGCCCAAATTCATTAAGACCAGCGTGTACAATACTAGTCTTGAGGAGGCATGTTGAGAGTCAGACGCTCTTGATTCATTTAGAGTCACATGCCTCTTAATGAATCCGGTGCGTCTGACAAGTGGCATGAGCCTCGCTACATATCTTACTCCAGATAGGGACTGGAGTAAGATTTCTGGCTTAAGGAATGCCACAGCTCTTCATGAATTTAATGAGCAGTAGAAATTTTGGAGGAGCTGGGCAAAACATTGCAATACCAATGTAAAATTTTTGTGCAACTCCACTTACCGGTTTCTTTGAATCTTCAATTTCCCGAATGCTCAAGTTTTCTAAAGGTATAATTCCCCGAGGCTCCTTGTCCTGCAGGAAAGTTTAATAATCTATAATTGTTTATAGATTAAACATTAGAATGAACTGTTTGGAATAGTAAAGGTGAGAGCATATAATGCTAACAAACTAAAAGGGGCTTTGTGGAACTTTCATACTGAGGATCTATCCTTTATCAATATCAGATCAGTGTCTCGATTCTTGGCTGCCCCATTGATTTAGTTGACTGAAGGGGTTGCAATGCATTGGAACTAGTTGTAGTGGCCGTAAATGGCATTACAGCTGTTTCTCAGAGTAATTTTGGAAGGAATTATACCATTTATTATAAATTATTATATTATCAGTAAATATATTTAAAATCTAGAGGGGAATTAACTGAGAATATAGACTGAACAGTGGTGCCATACTGTACTGGCATAACACAGCTAAAGCCACCGATTCGCTGTACTGCAGCCCAATTGTAAGCAAAGATGGACCACCAGGGTGTCAGCATTGGATCGCCGGGGGAAAGAAGTGGTGGGCAGTTTTTCCTCCTTTTTTTAACATATGGAACTAGACACTAAAATAACTATATGACACATTCATACATACGTTTTACAATCTGTACAATCTTAGAAGCCTTATCTAGAATTACTTATAAGTGCACACATTAAATGAACTCATAAATTAGGTGAACACAGCCTGTGAGACACAACCTCACTGGAATTAAACTATGAGTAGGCCTGCTGTGGCTTGCATGGTGCACATCTGCAATTTGGGTAAACATGCTGGTCGGTTTACATTATTGCCTACAGCATCTTTAAAAGTTCATAACAAAAAATGAATCGTAAAATACATTAAAAATAAGAGCTAGTACAGTATAGTATTACAATAAAAAATGGGAACTGGTGTTAACAACAGATGCACTAAAAACTAAAGTGGGGCAGCATGTTGGCTCAGTGGTTAGAATTGTTGCTTTGCAGCGCTGGGGTCCTGGGTTTAAATCCCACCCAGGATAGTACCTGCAAGGAGTTTGTAAGTTAAGTTTTTATTTCTATAGCGCCAACATATTCCTCAGCACTTTACATTTTAGAGGGGACTTGTACCGACAAAGACATAGAATAACATATAAAACTCAACAGATACCAAAAGGAGTGAGGGCCCTGCTCAGAAGCTTACAACCTATGAGGAAATATTGGAGACACTAAAAGGTAATTCGTAAAAAAAGTGCTTGTATTGTATGATCCAGACATCAATATAATAGGGTATTCACATAAGGCTGCATGAACCGATCACCAGCCAGTATGTGTACAAGTACAGACACAGAGGGCTATTAACTGCATGGAGGGTGTGTGAACTGACAAGGGTCCTGATTTTGAAGAAAATGTTCCATGAGCAAAATGGGGATAGTTAGATAAGCGAGGTGGGGGCGATAGGCCAGTCTAAAGCAATGCGTTTTTAGGCCATGCTTAAAACTGTGGATATTGGGAATGAAATCAAATTGTTCTGGGTTGCACATTCCAAAGAATTGGCGCAGTACGCAAGAAGTCTTGGAGACGGGAGTGGCAGGTTCGGATTATTGGGGATGTTAGTCTTAGGTCATTAGCAGAATGCAGGGCACGGGTAGGGTGGTAAACTGTGACGAGGGAGGAGATGTAGGGTGGTTCTAGACCGTAGAGCGCTTTGTGGGCAAGTGATAAGTTTATATTGGACCCTGAAGCGGATGGGCAACCAGTGCAATGACTGGCACAGGTAGAGGCATCGGTGTAGCGGTTGGAAAGGAATATGATCCTGCCTGCTGCATTCAAGACAAATTGGAGAGGGGAGAGTTTAGTAAGAGGGAGACAGATTAGTAGAAAGTTGCAGTAGTCCAGACAAGAATGAAGAACAACAGTAAGAGTTTTTGCAGAGTTAAAGGTAAAAAAAGGTTGACTTCTACAGATGTTTTTGAGGTGAAGGTGACATAAGAGAGCGAGTTAAGGAAAGACCTGAGTCAAATATGACCCTAAGACAGCGGGCATGTTACTGGGAAGTAATGGTAGAACCACACACGGAAATGGCAATATCAAGCATAGGTAGGTTAGTGGAGGGAGGAAACACAAGGAGTTCAGTTTTTGACAGATTCAGTTTTAGATAAAGTGGGGACATAGTGTTAGAGACAGCTGAAAGACAATCACTGGTATTTTGTAGTAATGCAGCGCTGATATCAGGAAACGATGTGTATAATTGACTGTCTTCACCATAGAGATGGTACTGAAAACCGAATCTACTGATTGTTTGTCCAATGGCGGCAGTATATAAAAGGAGAAGAGAAGGGGACCTATAACTGATCCTTGAGGAACCCCGACAGTAAGGGGAATTGTAGAGGAAGAGGAGCCAGCAAAAGATATAGTGAAGGAGAGGTCAGAGGAGAAGCAGGAGAGAGTGGTATCTTTGAGGCTGATAGAAAAGAGCATAAGGAGAAGGAGCTAGTGATCCACAGTGTTGAATGTGGCAGAGAGATCCAGGAGAATCAGCAGGGAGTAGTGGATCTTTAGTGAGAGCAGGTTCAGTAGTATAAAGAGCGGAAACCATATTGTAAAGGGTTAAGAAGAGAATTATCTGAAAGACAGCGGATTAAACGGGAGTGGACCATGTGTTCTAGGAGTTTAGACATGAAGGAAAGATTAGAGACAGGTCTGTAGTTAGCAGTACTGTTCAGGTGGAGGGATGTCTTTTTAAGTAATGGATGTATTCTGGCATGTTTAACCCTCCGTCAGGGGCAACTGATCTGACAGGCGCAGCTCACTTAGTTTCATTTCTCTATTTTCAGTGGTTTGTCTGGGAAACACCCTCCTCCAGTACCTTCCTAACTTTAAAGGCTGTGTGAAACCTGAGAAGCCATTTATTACATTCCTATTAAGGTAACTGATCACTTTTAGAGCATTGAAACTTAAAAAAAGGAAAATATAGCCAATTTTCTAGCCTGTGCCTGACAGGCGCAATGCCCTAAACTCGTTTATGAAACATATTGCCCTGACGGAGAGAGAGAAAAAGAAAGAGAGAGAAAGAGAGAGAAAGAGAGAGAAAGAGAGAGAGAGAGAGAGAGAAAGAGAGAGAAAGAGAGAGAAAGAGAGAGAAAGAGAGAGAAAGAGAGAGAAAGAGAGAGAAAGAGAGGAGAAGAGAAGAGAGAGAAAGAGAGAGAAAGAGAGAGAAAGAGAGAGAAAGAGAGAGAAAGAGAGAGAAAGAGAGAGAAAGAGAGAGAAAAGAGAGAGAAAGAGAGAGAAAGAGAGAGAAAGAGAGAGAAAGAGAGAGAAAGAGAGAGAAAGAGAGAGAAAGAGAGAGAAAGAGAGAGAGAGAAAGAGAGAGAAAGAGAGAAAGAGAGAGAGAAAGAGAGAGAAGAGAGAGAAAGAGAGAGAAAGAGAGAGAAAGAGAGAGAAAGAGAGAAAGAGGAGAAAGAGAGAAAGAGAGAGAAAGAGAGAGAAAGAGAGAGAAAGAGAGAGAAAGAGAGAAGAGAGAGAAAAGAGAGAGAAAGAGAGAGAGAGAGAAAGAGAAAGAGAGAGAGAAAGAGAGAGAAAGAGAGAGAGAGAAGAGAGAGAAAGAGAGAGGAGAGAAAAGAGAGAGAGAGAAAGAGAGAAAGAGAGAAAGAGAGAGAGAAAGAGAGAAAGAGAGAAAGAGAGAAAGAGAGAAAGAAAGAAATTAAATATTTAATTAGGTGAGAATAGGGTCACTAGTGTAGGTAGTAGGGCGAGAAGATGCAAGGAGTCTGTCACTTCTTCAACAGTGACCGGTTCAAAGACCGAAAATGAGCTAGATGCCATGCGGGAGGGAAGACAATGCATGATGTTAGGGGATTGGGAGAAAATTTCGTGTTGAATATGGTCAATTTGTTCTTTGAAATAATTGACCAGATTGTCAGCGCTGAGGTGGGTGCCTGCACTCTTGGATTGAGGAGAGAAAGAAAAGTGTCAAAAAGTCGTTTAGGATTGTTGCATAGTGAGGTGATGAGGGTGTTGAAGTAGGTGTGTTTGGAGAGGTGAATTGCAAAGTTGTATGTTTTAAGAATAAACTTATAATGGATATGAAATTGTCAGCCAGATTGAATTTTGTTTGCTTGGGTTTCCTATGGGTACTCTGGTGATTGCAATATGGTCAAGAATTTGTTCCCAAGGGAGACAAGCAGCTGTCAGAGGTGTCTGGGAACAGCTAATTCCCCACTTCTCATTAAACTAAACAAGCTCATATAAGTCAGCCAAACCAGCTGGATGCATTATGCATATCTGATTTGTCTATCAGATTTTCAGACGACCTAGCAAAACAAGCTTACACCACACTGCAGCAGTTTTACTGGGCACCAGACACAACAATTGGTGTGCTTAAACTCTCATTAACTTATTGAGATGGTTTAGTGAATCCTGCATTGAGCAGGGGTTTGGACATGATTACCCTGGAGGTGTCTTCCATCTCTATCATTCTATGATTCTGTGATTCCACAGCCATATTTTTCACTATCTGCATTTGTAACCAGTTTTCTTTGCAGTGATGAATTTGGAAAGCTTGACTTCACGGAATAACCTCTGCACAGTTCATGTTCAGACATCTGTGCTTTCCACATCTTTGAGCTGATCTTGCATTTCAGACTAGTAAATCACAAGATTTGCAAAATAGACAGTGACTCAGGACACATGTTCTGTACGCCTAAACATCAACTTCGGCTAGTTTAACCTTGTCTGGTCCAATTAACATAGGATTGTAGGTATGGCTTTTGCTGTTTAGCACTTTTATTTCACAATATACAGAGTCCCCAAAATTTCAGTAGCCTAAAAACAAAAGCAAGTGTCTCCTCTTCTTCTCCAGATTTGTGGGATCCCTGGAATAGGGACAACACAGCATATACATTGACAGCAATCGATGAAAAATAACACCCAAACAATTCTTACTGTGCATACACATTGGTACATACTTCTAAATCATTATATTACACATCTCACACATTTTCCCCTTACCGTTGTGTACTCAAAATAGTACAGACAGTTGTCTGTTAAAATGAACCAGCGCCTTTTCCAAGTTTTAACACGACCACCTGAAAGTCAAAAGAACAATACATAAAGCCAGAAATTTATTATTTTTTTTTTTAACAGAAAAAAAAAAAAAGCACAGGACTGACGTTTAGGACGTCACCAATGCATGTGACATTCGATATCAGGAGATCAGCAGCTAGTGTTTTTGATTCATAGACAAACATTTCCTGTGATTAGAGATATGAAATGTAGAGATTACAGTAACATTGCAAAGAGAATGCGGCAGCAGAGTAAGAGGAAAAGAAAAGGGAGAGACGTTCAGTTAACCCCATCACTGCCGCCTATAGTTACATCCTGCCTTAAAAAGCAATAGCCATAGTGTTGTCACATTTTGTATTACACTTCGGTCAGAATTTCTGTGGAGGGAGCAATCAAAAGCAACAGTTTTGTCAAGTTGGGCAGTATGGAGCGACTGGTATGCAGCAGAAAACCACGGGTGCCAATAGAGTACTGTTGACGATATGCATTGACTGTCATCATTATCCTGCTGCCAATGAAACTTCTCATGCTTGCTTTTCAAGTTTAAAGTAAAATAAAATGTGATAATTTTCAAAAGTAAACTCCTATCTTTGCCCACCCACTCATTCCCCACTGCCCCTAACCATAAATCTACATACTCCTCTTACTCCTATAAATAATGGTCTCATCAAAAATAAGATTTTTCACCCCATGGCAATACTTCTAATATTTTGGATTTGTAAACAATTTCAAAAATTACCATGTGGTGAAAAATCTTATTTTGGATTAGACCATGATAGATAGATATTTATTTATAAGCATGTCAGGTATCTGTATTTGGCACACACTGTTCATCCCTGGCTGAGAAAGTTAGGGTCACCTACGATGAAGGGTTTTTCGTTTTGGCAGTACACACCTCCTATTTGCTACCCTATCAAGATCAGCGTTAAGTGACTAATTTGTGGGACCCTCATTGATTACTAGAATAAGGATCCTGTAACAAGTCTACGGTCTGCTGTAGATCGGAAAGCTTAGACAAGTTTAGTGGAACAGGAAATTAAATGGGTTTTCCCAGAATCAGCACAATTCTGTTTAATTGCTCAATCATGAGAATGAAGATCCAGTTCTCCACATTGATTGCCCACTGGGAAAAAGCTGATTATAGGTGCTTAGCAGGTGGTTTGGGGATACATCTTTTAATAACCAGCACAAAAAAAAAAAAAAAGTAAAGCTCAAGAAAAGCAAAAAAACTGGCATTTGGTGTAATGCCTACCTGCAGGGCCACAGAGTGCAAAGCACGACAAATATTTAAAGAACCCCAGAGGTAGAAACCCCTTCAGGCCCTGTGCTGGTCATACTGTGATATCGTATATCACTTTTATGGGAGGATTCTGTGCAAATGTTTGAAGCTGTCAATTTCAATACAGAATTCATCTAACTTCATTATAGTGAACAAATTAAATTTTGTTCACTCAGTTAGTTTTTCATTTCCTAGAACAATATGCCAAATCTAATTTCTAAGGGCACTGATCACTATGTGCTTGGCTATAAACATGGAAAATAGGGAAAAGAAAAAATGCTAACAATGCAAAAATACATAAGAAAAAACAAAGAAGCAGTGCAGACGAGTCACTCAACAAGAATTGAGCACAGGAGCATAAATCAGCTTTAGCGCAGTACCAACATATAATGAATACACGATTCATGCACCTACCTCCTGGAGCATGAAAAAAAAGTGCAGCCCAAATATAGGAGACAAAAAAAAAAAAAGAAAATGTCAAATTACAACCGAAAGGGGAAAATATAGTAGTACACCATCTGATAAAACAATGTGGTTACCTAAAGCTTGTAATATTTCACAGCTTAGTAGTTCAATTTGTCATGTAAAGGCTAAAACTAATATTAGAAGTTCAATAATTTACTCTACACAAGTAAAAAGTGTACTTTCTACTCCTGAGAATTACCCCACTATCAATATCACATCAGATAGAAATCACATTTCATAGAATTCAATATTAGGAACATCTGTATTAAAAAAAAAAAAAATCATTGGAAATGGTCAGTCATTGTGCCATCCCTCAGTCCTGGAAACTTTTAATGACCACACATTATAGTCTACAAAGCCTGGAGAATGGAATGGTAGGTATACTTTAAACATAGAAAGGTAGAATTGGAAGAGACTTCCAGGGTCATCTGGTCCAACCCCTGCTCAATGCAGGATTCACCAACCCATCTAACGTTTCCATGTTCTTGTTCTCATTATGAATTTGTCAAGGACTTACAACAACATGATATAGTCTGATGAACTAGGAAAATAATAATTACTACAATCAGACAGAACACAAACAAAAATCAAACTCACCCATTTTTAATAGCCATCCCTCACGATCTGGGTTGAAGAACGTGTGAGTAAGGTCATTTCCATCGTCTTCTGGGATTTTGAATGGCTCATTCTTGATACTGTCATACAAGTTCTAGGAAAATAAAGTGACAAGTCAGTAACAAGTCAATAGGTCAATTATTTATTACATATGCAACCAAAATAATGAGACAACATTTGGTTGGAAATATTAGTTTTCTATTTTATCAAATACACTAATAAAAACCATGTATAGACTTTATGTAAATATACATGGAACATTTTGTATCTTCTTTACATTATTTCTCCCACTTGTGCTAACCTTTAAAAGGTCTTCTGGCAGATCACCTCCATCATTTATACCACGGTTCATAGAAATAAATCGATCAGCATTTGGTTTATCCTTAACGTTGGGATTATGCAAACTGGTATTTAACATGATGATGGCAAAAGACAACACGTAACAGGTGTCTGTGGGCAAAGGAAATCACATTAATGGTTGAAATAAAAACACGAACACTAACAAGAAAAATTAAGTTATACAGTTATATGAAAAAGTTTGGGCACCCTTATTAATCTTAAGCTTAATGTTTCCTTAAAATTGGTGTTTTTGCAACAGCCATTTCAGTTTGATATATGTAATAACTGTTGGACACAGTAATGTTTCTGCCTTGAAATGAGGTTTATTGTACTAACAGAAAATGTGAAATCTGCATTCAAACAAAATTTGACAGGTGCATAAGTATGGGCACCCTTATCATTTTCTTGTTTTAAATACGCCTACCTACTTTTTACTGACTTACTAAAGCACTTTTTTTGGTTTTGTAACCTCATTGAGATTTGAACTTCATAGCCAGGTGTAATCAATCATGAGAAGAGCTACTTAAAGTGGCCACTTGCAAGTTGTTCTCCTGTTTGAATCTCCTCTGAAGAGTGGCATCATGGGCTCCTCAAAACAACTGTCAAATGATCTGAAAACAAAGATTATTCAACATAGTTGTTCAGGGGAAGGATACAAAAAGCTGTCTCAGAGATTTAACCTGTCAGTTTCCACTGTGAGGAACATAGTAAGGAAATGGAAGAACACAGGGACAGTTCTTGTTAAGGCCAGAAGTGGCAGGCCAAGAAAAACATCAGAAAGGCAGAGAAGAAGAATGGTGAGATCAGTCAAGGACAATCCTCAGACCACCTCCAGAGAGCTGCAGCTTCAACTTGCTGCAGATGGTGTCACTGTGCATCGGTCAACTATACAACGCACTTTGCACAAGGAGAAGCTGTATGGGAGAGTGATGCGAAAGAAGCAGTTTCTGCAAGCACGCCACAAACAGAGTCGGCTGAGGTATGCAAAAGCACATTTGGAGAAGCCAATTACTTTTTGGAAGTAGGTCCTGTGGACTGATGAAACCAAGATTGAGTTGTTTGGTCATACAAAAAGGCGCTATGCATGGCAGCAAAAAAACACAGCATTCCAAGAAAAACACTTGCTACCCACAGTAAAATTTGGTGGAGGTTCCATCATGCTTTGGGGCTGTGTGGCCAATGCCGGCACCGGGAATCTTGTTAAAGTTGAGGGATGCATGGAATCCACTCAGTATCAGCAGATTCTTGACAATAATGTTCAAGAATCAGTAACAAAGTTGAAGTTATGCAGGGGATGGATCTTTCAGCAAGACAATGATCCAAAACACCGCTCCAAATCTACTCAGGCATTCATGCAGAGGAACAATTGCAATGTTCTGGAATGGCCATCCCAGTCCCCAGACCTGAATATCATTGAACATCTGTGGGATTATTTGAAGAGGGCTGTCCATGCTCGGCGACCATCAAACTTAACTGAACTGGAATTGTTTTGTAAAGAGGAATGGTCAAAAATACCTTCATCCAGGATCCAGGAACTCATTAAAAGCTACAGGAAGCGACTAGAGGCTGTTATTTTTGCAAAAGGAGGATCTACTAAATATTAATGTCACTTTTCTGGTGAGGTGTCCATACTTATGCACCTGTCAAATTTTGTTTGAATGCAGATTGCACATTTTCTGTTAGTACAATAAACCTCATTTCAAGGCAGAAACATTACTGTGTCCAACAGTTATTACATATATCAAACTGAAATAGCTGTTGCAAAAACACCAATTTTAAGAAAACATTAAGCTTAAGATTAATAGGGGTGCCTAAACTTTTTCATATAAACTGTACTAATTAAAGCTACCAGAATAAAGGGGTATTTTAGTAATCCACAGATGAGATGATAATTACTAGATTAGTGAGGTCCGATAGCCACATTTGAGGATTAGTGTGTGTGTGTGTGTGTGTGGGGGGGGGTCTCTGCTATCTCAGGATGTCCCATAGAGAATGAATTAATTTGCAGTGTGCAACCACGACTGCTCCATTCAAAAAGGGAACAGCAAACGCAGTTCCGGTTATCAGTGAGTCTCAGACCACCGATCTAGTAGTTTTCACCTAGGTGTAATCTTACTGTAGCAGTTGAGCAGCTAAGAACATAAATGTGGAAGATAAGGCAGCAAACAGTATGAACCTGTAGACTCGAAGACTCCTGGGTTACACTGACAGTAACGCTGTGCAAATGCCTCCATCATTCGATCGATTTTCTGGGCTTCTCCTGGTAAGCGAAAACTCCACAGAAATTGACTGCATGGGACAAATAAAGAAATGTTAAACTGAGCAGAAAATAACAGTTACATAGTAAAACCTTATTCAGCCCTATATTCTTTCTGGATAAGGCATATAAAATGGAAGAAATATCTATCAACATAAAGTAAAGACACAAAGGTGAATATATTAGGGGTCTGAATGGTTTTAATTCAAAAGGGACAATGCTTCAGAAAATTGGTCCCCAGTGTGGCAATATCATATTTACTATAAATCACTTGAAAAAATAGGAGGTTAGGGGGTCCAACGTTTGGCAGTATAAATTCTTGTAGGTAGTAAAATCTAATGAAGCAACATGACTATCCCATAATTATAGCCAACAGGCTTGTCCCAATGAGGAAGGTATCTTGTAACAGAGAGAAATCAAGTGTGTGTAGTTCTGCCTGTGAATCTCTAAGTAGCATATGGGTTCAGAGTAGTGCAACCCTTTGGACGAACTCTACCAATTCAGACTACTACATGGTGCTGCCAGCCTTGGTGATTGACAAGAGACCATCTCCCTTTTTCCCATTCAGTATATGACAGTAACAACGGTTTTCCTTTTTGCATAAATTTACATTCATCTGTGTAAAACTTAATTTGCCCCTACAGTGCCAACGTTCCCAACTTATCAAATTCATAATGCAATGCGGCTTATTCTGTGATCATTTCTTTTTGCAGTTTAGGCTCTGCAAATATCTAGTCTCTGCAAGTTCAGAAATAAAATGAATGAATGTAAAAGAGCAGAGCTTGGATCAGACCCCAGTGAAACATCATATTGGAATCCAGTAACCAAAACGAATCCAGCAACTCACCGAAGTGCCTGCACCAAGTTAAGGTCTGTGAACTCGTGAAGCTCCACAAATGCATGAAGGATACGGATGTTGAAGTCATCTCTAAATGTGGAAATGAAAGAAGAATTAAATACAGATTGTAAGAGAACATGAAGTCAATACCTGGAAAATTTAAATATTCTGTAGTTTGAAAGACATTACATCAGAAACAACATCCGTCTGATCTAGTTGGAAAGAATTTTAAAAAGTATCATGCTAAAATAGTTGTGTTCATGGCACAGTTACTCAGTAGAGATCTACTCTATTTGTCTTTGCTCGCTTCATGTTCGGTATATCCACAGGGCTCCATTTAATGGGCAAAAATGTGTCAAGTCATTTTAGTATTTCAGCAATGTTCCAAACTGTCTATTCAGAGAGGAAGAGAACTAGAACTCTAGTGCCACCTATAGGAAGTAGCAATCCTAAGGCTATGTGCCCACGATGCAGAAATTCTCCGGATTTTTCCTGAGCGTTTCTGCATCTCCCTGGCAGGAAAAAACGCATGCGGATTGTACATGCGTTTTTCCTGCCAGGGACATGCGGATGTGAAGCGTTCTTCACATGCATTTCCACATGCGGGTTGACAAGCGCTTTCCAAGCGATTTTAGCATCACTTGGAAAGTGCTTGACAACTAGGTCACACTATTTAAATCCATGCAACCGGCATGGATTTATATAGTGTGACTGAAAGAATGGTAAAAAATAAAAATAAATCTTATATTTACCTTCTGATGGCCCCCGGTGTCCTTGTCTCGGCTTGCCGGCAGCTCACGGTAGACTAAAGGACCTGCCGACGTCAGCGGTCGCATGACCCGTCACATGACTAAATGACGTCACTGCAGGTCCTTCTAGTCTACTGCGAGCTGCCGGCAAGCCGAGACAAGGACACCGGGAGCCATCAGAAGGCAAGTATAATATTTATTTTTTATTTTATTCTTTTTTTTTTTTTTTTTTTTTTTACAGGTACTATGGTACCAGGGTCCAGAGGAGAGTCTCCTGTCCTCCACACCCAGGTACCATCCGCACACTGAAACGCATGTAATCCGCATGTACAGATCCAGTGATGCGGGTGACATGCGTTCCAATGCAAGTCAATGGCAGCGAAAACGCCAGGTTTACGCAAAATAATTGGTAATGCTGCGGATTTTTCCGCAATGATAATCCGCAGCAGAAATTTCCACAGCATATGCACAGCACATGCGGATCATCATTGGGGAACAAGGCAGACCTTCTACCAAGCGTTTAAGTGTTTCTGCAGCGGAATTGCCGCTGCTGAAACGCTTAAAAAAAACGCATAGTGGGCATACAGCCTAAAAGTCAATATTGACCCTTTAACGAGCCTTGTCACATGACTTAGGATAAAAGCCAAAACCAGAAAATCAATTTGCAGACACTGTCATAGGGGTACTGCCACTCATCAGTGCAAAGTGTGAGTTCTGATTTGGCTGGGTGAGAGGCGTCAGACCGGTATCTAAGGGATAATGTTCCAGTCTTTCAAGCCTCTAAAACTGAGATAAGTCTCATCATTTACATGCTATCAGCAACAATAAGGATGGTTGCTAGAAAGTGGTTTTTAGGTTCTCCTAAGATCAGCTCTTGGTAGCAAAATTCAAACAGATAATATGGTAAGGAAATTAATTATTGTATATCCTTTGCTCTGTTTAGTTGCCATCTCCTGAAAGATCTAAAATGTTCAAAACAACATGTATATGAACTTACCTTTCCCCCAAATAGTCTCCAATAGCAGTTTTGTTTAATCCTTCCCCTTTGTACAAAAACTGAGCAATGCTCTCACATGTATTTGTCAGGAGCTCGTTTTCAATCAGGAACTGGATACCCTACAAAATAAGATGTATGGAACGGCTTAATTTCTCAACTTTCCCTTTTACTTGCCTTTAAAATCACTCAAATACTTAATATACAAAATCCAAATTTTATTATGAGGGATAACGTTACGTATTAACAAGAACATTCTGTCCGCAGAAGTGAAGCACACAGTGTTCCTTTCAGTAAATGGATTAGTATGCACCAGTTTCCAGCTCTTTTCCAATCATTTATGACATCGTAAAATAAATAAATAAAATGTGTCTAGGGAGAAATCATTGATATGTGGCTGAGTTGCAATAACAGTCACAAGCTTTATGCAAGAGCAGTACAGCATGTGGTAAATCTATGTGCTTTACAAGTACTCCATTATGGGAAGTGATCAGTGGTTGGACTCCCATAATCACATGTTCATGGCAAATCCTAGTGATCACTACTGACCACAGAGTATAAAAGTGGTTAAACTTCAGTTATTAGATCCCTGAGCATTACAGCTGCAGCACATCTGCCAACAGCCATCCTCCTTCGGGTGATAGCATTGGCACAACTGCTGATGACATGCCACCAAATAAATGTATACAATGCTCTACGCCAGGGGTACAAAAAGTATGTTTGGGTCCAAGGACCACATTCCCATACTGAACCAATTCCAAGGGTCGCAAAAAAATGTAAAGGGGTAATTACATGAATACATTACCAGAACTACCATTAATACATCACCAGAACCAAGTTTTGAGTATTTACAGAGGATTTGGAGAGTTTTAAAAAATTAAAACGCAAAAGACGCGAATACATTTGAATATAGGAAGGGACTGAGGCAGTATACCTAGATCCAGGGGGTCCCACCTTACCCCCATTCAGTATTCTCACATCAAGCACCCCCACCAGACTGTTGCATCCAGATTCAAGCATCTCCTCTGACTATAAGTATTTCATTTCACGCTTACAATACTTAAATTGTCTCAAAACCCCCAAGGCCAGTAGATGCGCATCCAGATCTGCTCTTCTGTACTGGGCCAATCACAAAAGTCACTATCTGGAGACCTGCTGTTAATAGCGGTTTGCTAGACTTGGTGCTAATGCACCAGGCTGGCAGACAGCCGTGAGCCACATCATGGGTGCGCAAGCCACAGGTTGGGGACAGCTGACAGAGGATTGCCAGGGAAGCTTACTGGGTCCTAGTCAGGAACCGAACCCTTCAATGATTTTTACATTTATGATTAATCTCTGATAGACGAATGCAGGTCAGGAGCCACCCAAAAACCATACTAGTATAAAATACTACATACCTTTTTAGGATCCATATTGAACTTTTTTCTTCCCATTGCAACTTGTTTATTCTTTTGCATATTTTTCCTGTTAAGCATTTGACAGTTAATATTACAGAGAGGCAAAATATATCTAATATGCTTGTTATAGACTCTGGTTACTGTACATTTTTTTCCCAACAGTGTCAGGTTATTTTTTATAAATGAGAACCCCTTCTAATAAATTTCTTTATATTATAAGCTATTCTGTGATATGAACAGACTTCCTACCAACAGGATGTTATATTTGATAAGCTTTCATTGACTGCACTCTTACTCCATCTTCTTGCCTCTTCTGTACCTCACTGCAATGTGCCATAGAAGACTTAAAAAGAACTTATCACATCCAGAAATGCCATTTACTTACAGATATAGTGGTAATCTGCAGGAAAATAGCGTTCCAATCATACTTACTGGAGCAGCAGCTACAGGAAGTTTTATTTTCCCTGTAGCCGCTCGCTTCCAGCTAACGAAGCGGTACAGCGGGCTGTAATAGTCACTGCTCACCATACAGTGTACACACAAGCTGAAGGGCAGGCTGTCAATAACAGAGGCGGGGAGTGACTACAGCCACACACCAATAGAAGACATTTTGCTCACCTCTCTTCCAGGCTTCCCAAATTTTCAATTTCATTTGTAACTTCTGCTATCTCCTCTTTGAGTCTCTGAAGAAAAAAAAATTAAACAAGTGAAAAATTAAATGGAACTGTTCTAAAAAATGTGTAGGATCATTATTAAAAAAACAAAAAAAAAAAAAAAAAAAACTTTTCTTAAAGATCTGAGCAAAGTCTTCCAATATTTTCACCTGATTAACCCTTTGAAATGAAGCCCACACAAAAGCTGTAGTGCACCTGTGCTTTTATCAGTTTTGTTTTGGACATTACTTACTTGATCATATATAAGCATCTCAAGGTGAAAGAAGCAGCACAGGCCCTACTGCGAGTACCACTACATCAACATATCAGAAAGGTCAACCATTATTACTGATTAGTGAACTGCATAAAATTTCACAGATCAAAATTATCTTGTAGTTAGTGCATCAATAGGGTCCACTAAAATTTTTAGAAGTCTTTGATTCATTTGACAGTGACCTCAGGTCAATGTTCTACATTGAATTGAAAACTTCAGTAATCTTAAAGGATTATTTTCATAGTAAACTGCTAAAATTGCAAACTAAGTGTAAAACTAAGCAACTTTACAATTAATTGTTATTAAAAAAAACTCTCCGTTATTTTATTACTTACTGCTCTTTCCTAGGTTACCGGCCACTGGATCCAGGTAACACTAGTGTCTCTGCTCACAATTTAGGGCCCCCTCCACCATCTTAAACCACCAGCAAGTTTTGTAGCCATTTTATAGCATCAACGGTATGATTTTAATCAAACTGGCTGTTAAAAAAAAAAGTGCAGAAAACTAAATATTACTGTAGTTACATCAGGTCAACACAGTCTCCTTGGCATGTCCACTGATGTACTTGCTTTGGCTTCATCTGTGCACTATGCATGCACCCAACCTACTCCACTGATGCAGAGCATACAGATAGTCAAGAAAACCATGTACTTCTTCATCTCAACCAGCCTAGCATTTTAGGGGGTGGATCTCTTTAAAGGGTATTTCTATATAGAAGATGATAGATCTCATAAAGCCATCCCATTTAGGGATACGATTCTGGGAAACCTACTGGTAGCTAGAGTTAGCTAAGAAGCAATTTGTGACTTCTGTGCGTCACATGATAAAACTACAATTTACAAGGATACCTGCGGGGCTCCTCTCCCTCTTTTTCAAGACAGGGTGGATGCCTTGATCTTCAACTAAACTGAATAGTATACTAAGTGCATTCGAGTCAGATGAGTTATAGGGGTTGGGTAGGACATTTCATTAAGGGATTTATTATATAAAGTATGGCCAGATGAAATGTAATATAAGGACTCAGGCTCAGCTAGGATACTGATTAGATGAGTAAAAGTGCTGTTCTATGGAAAGATACATAAGTTGTTGTGAATGAAAAATAAAAAAGTTTAAATAAACTAAGGAGGGCCGTGGTGAGAGAGCAACAATGTATGCTTTGCATCAATAATGAGGGAATGGCCCAAATTCTAAAATATTATGTGGCACCATTCACAGATACACTAGAAATGTCAAGGTACTCAGTGGGTAGAGAAAGAAGCAACTGCCTTTCCAGATGCAGTATATTTCTGATTCAGTATGTCGCTTACCTCATGTACAGGCATTGCAGTAGTTTATATATCCATGGTTATGACCACTAACAAATAACTGTCACTGTATGAGTGGTCATAACCATGGATATGTAAGCTAGTATGGGGACAGCTCTGGCTTTAGAGTCAGAGAAGGGCGGAGATAAATGGAAAACAAGCAGGTGGGAAGGTGTATATAAGTGATTGGCCACACCATTGTTGAAATGGGAATGAAGGTCTAATTTTGGCTTTAAGTGTTCTTCTAAGCTCTTCCTAAAGCTTAAAGTATGACAGGGCAGTGTACATTCTCTCGCCTCCTCTTACCCTTCGTCTGTTTAAATGTTTTGATAGGTTTATCCATTTGCCTTTTGCGGTTATAAAATGTGTTGTGTTTATCAATTATTCTCACATTCCTAAAATTCTCTAATTACATTTGAAGGGTCCGCTTTGCATGGAAGTTCCACACTGATGAGTATGAGGTCATCACTGTAGAATAAGTTTTGCCTGCCTGCTATTTAAGACATTTGTTCCATCTATATAACAAAGTTTAAGGCCAACAACTCCTTTGACAGACTGCAGTACCGTTTTTTCCCCCAAAAATAAAACAGGGTCTTATATTAATTTTTTGTCCGAAATATGGGTCAGGGTTTATTTTCAGGGGATGTTTTATTTTTTCTCCATGAACAATCCACATTTATTCTTGAAAAAAAAACCTAACATTTACTCAAATATAATCATGTCATCACACAGACATACGCATGTACACACACTGCACAGACAGTACATACCAGCCTGTTTCCTCTTCAATTCCTACAGTTAAAGGACGTTTGTTGACATCATAGTCACATGACCGTGATGTCACCAAAAAAACCTTAAGCAGTCTTAACCTCAGAATAGAAATGCTGGGCCCCCCCCCTAACACAGTAGGGACCCCAAGAAATGGCCCAGTTTTCCCCTCTCCACCCAATGCTGGCCCCAATTATAACTAGGGCTTATTTTGGAGTAGGGCTTATATTTCAAGCATACATGGAAAATCACGATAGGACTGATTTGGGGTAGGTCTCATTTTTGGGAAAACATGGTATGTAAATCAGCAATCAATGATTCTAGCTCTCACACTTCATTAGTGTGCACGCAATGGATGAATTCTCAATATGTAACACAAAGTGTCAAACTAGCCATAACCATTGTCAAATAAAAAGTGTGTCATTTTACGCCAGTTTAAGAGCTGCTACACAAATAATTCCATTCCAGAAAAACCTTATAACAAATGAGAACATTCACCTGTATATCTTCCAGTAGTTTCTGCTTCCTACGCTGGATGTTCTCCAGTTCTTCTCTCTCCTGAGGCGTCAAGTCGCTGGGGACTAGAGAAATATGATCAGCGTTTATTCACTTCTGATAACATGTTTCTATGCGTGACTGTTATACCAAGTTATGCCATGTTTGCTATTAACACTAACAACTTCCTCTGTTCACTGTGGTTTTCTCAGTCACTGCTGATATGCTCACCCAGAACTACTGCCAGTAATGTGACATTCGCATCACTAGGTGATCTCTAGAACATTATCCCAACACCAGACTGAGGTGGTTACACAAAATATACCAAGTGTTATATTTCAATTCCTTACAGTATTGAAAATCTCTGCTGGCATACAAAACAGACTGTAACATAGGTGCAGACTATGTGGGAAGCACATTTCAGGACAGGTCTTTTAGTCTCAGAAGTAATTTTTTTTTACATTCAAGTTCCAGTCTGCAATCAGAGATTGTCACACAGAGTTAACGTGGTATTCCAACCTTAGATGTTCATGGATTACCTACAGAACATGCAACAAATGTAAGATAGGTACGCTCCACACCTCTGGGACTAGCAAACAGCTCCAGAACGGTGGTCTCTTGAGGTGGCTGCACATTTGCGTTGCTCCCTCTTAACTAACTTGTATGGAAGTTACGCCTAAGAACACAGCAATGAACGAAGAACAGCATCTTCTAAGGATTCAGGAGCAATTTGGTGATGAACAATGACTTAACGCATTATGGAGACCAGGTCACAAGGCAAAAGTGATGACTAAGTGGCTCAGTGAACAAAACATTGGAATTTTGGGCCCCCGGCCAGGAAACTCCCCAGAATTCAATCCCATTGAGAATCTGAGGTCAATCCTCAAAGAGTGGATAGACAAACAAAAACCTCAGACATTATGATAAACTCCAAGCACTTATTTGGAAAGAATGGGTGTCATCAGTCAGGATTTGGCAAAATTTTTATTCTGTGAATACGCCTTTTAAAGAGTCTGTCCAGGATTATAAAAAGATGCTTATTTCTTCTCAAAACAGCACCACCGTTTGTCTACAGTTATCTCCAACAGTTTTGCGACTGAAATTTGAACTTCAGTAAACACAGAACAGACATGGGCCAAATGTGGCCCTTTGGCGGTTTCTCTTAAACCGGGATAGCCAAAAGGTATGGAACCAGTTGCATTCTCCGCCTCAATGATGGAACAGCAAGCTCCCTTTTCCAGCTTTGAGCCTGTCCATCTGAGAGGACAGCAGGAGCAATGACATCACTACATCGTGACTGCTGTGCGGAGCTGAGTACATGGTGCAGACCAAAGAAGGGGAAACAGGGTAATGCTACGGTATCACAAGCATAGAGTCTCTCGTGCAAGAGAATCGGATCGATTATGGAGAATAGTATATTTATTAATATTACACACACAAATATATACATACAATTCCACTATAGTTTTTTGAGTTTAGTTTTTATGATGTGGATTAAAGTGACATTACATGATTCTCTAGGTTATTCTTATTATGGTGATACCAAACATGCATTTCTATTTTTTTTTTTTTTTTTTTTTTAGTTAAAAAAAAAGTAGAACTTGGTGGAAAAAATGTTTTGTTTGTGTAGCCATTTACAGAGACTTAGAAAATAAAGAAATTTACATCTAGAAATGTTTTTTTTGCGTTCTGAGCAGTAAATGACTTTTTTTTTTCTTCTTTACAACAACATTTCCCATACAGAGTAAACAGTTTTCTATTTTGATAGATTGGATTTCTATGGATGTGGCAACCAAATATCTTTTTTATTTTTCATTTTCAACATTTATTTATTTTAAACTGGGGTGATTCAAATTTTTATGCTTTGTTTCAACTATTTTTTTTGCATGAGTATAGTCTTAAAGGGAATCTGTTAGCAGGTTTTTGCTACCTCATCTGAGAGCAGTCTGATGTAGGCAAACAGAAGCTGAATCCATTGATGTATCACTTAGATTACTGGGTGCAGCCCTTCACACAGAGTTCTTAGATGTAACATGAAGCAGAGCTGAGAAAGCTAACCCCGCCCACACCAGGCTCTCCATATACAAAGTCCATAGACGGCGAGGTGCTTAGTTGCTGGACTTGTCTGGCAATGTTAATCTCCTAGTGATCAAACCTTCACAGTTAGTAAACAATAGCAGCACTTAGACAAGTGCAACATACCTGAATTCTGTGTTTCAGCCTCTACCTCCTGAGATCTTCAAATTACATCGCAAAAACCCGCTTGACAGACTCCTTTTAATAAAGGTCTTCTATGAAACAGCCTGTAGAGTACCAACATTGCAGCAATGGGGGCCCTGCAGAATGCCTGTCTGCCATGTCAATCCATGGCTCCCCACAATCGCTGCACGGGGGTGATGGGCACCTGGAACAGATGCCAGGCAAAAATGGCAAATGCCGCAGACAGTAATTGACAGCTGCATTTAAGGGGTTAATTACAATTGCTGGCTGGACACTGGCTTCGTAATAAAGCTGGCATCTGCCTTGTGTAGAGCAGGCTCTGCTCCTGAACCGCTCCATGACGTAATGGTACATTATGGAGGGTCAAAGAGTTAGAATGTAGTTAAATGTATTCATTTTTCAAAAGTTTCCTATTTGCATACAATGACCCCCTCAAAATACCCCACACCAACCATGTGTTTATACCTTGTTTCTACTGTCCTTCAGTAGTTCTTGTTAGTTAGGTTGAGCATGCACAGTTGCACCGCTGTCTACAACGTGTTGTCTGTTTATGAAGTTTGCCCATCATGACTTAAAGGGACTCTAAGGCCCAAGCTATTCATTTAGTATCAGCGCAGCCAAGTGAGCACAGAAGAAGCAGGGAGAGTGGTGAACATGCAAAGGGATCTGAGAAAAAAAAAAAATCTAGTCTTATAACAGTGATGCAAATCTGCCCGCTTTGCAGAATATTGTGAAGATGAATGGCGGAAGCGTGACACAGATTGCCCATAGCAAGTTCATCTATGCACAGTACAGAATGTATTGGAAAGTTATGTAGGTACTGGGGTTTTCAAAAGAACATTACATTTTGGAAATAACCCTTTAACTCAAGCGTGAAAGGCAAAGGGGAATTTAAAGTTTTAGCGGTTTTAAAATCCCCTCAAATACTATTTTTGTTACATTCACTAAGAATTCTCCAAGGAAATAAACTTGTTTGCATGGCACATGAAAAAGTAAAAATCTAATATGCAAGTAATATGGTTTTGCCATCTGTGGAGGGATGATAATTATTTTCCATTTCTGTCCCTTTATTTATGTGATCATTTAAGCAAATTATAGCAATATCAAATTAGTCACGGTAAACAGTTAAGTTACCACAGAGATAATATTCTGCTAATAGCACAAGAACTGACGTCCTGTACTTGACATAACCTTTATTGCATTGACTTATATAGGTGTGGCATTTAATGTGCAGATCGGGAAGTAAGGCAGCATAACATCTTCGGTATTATTTCGCTTCAACTCCTTTATTATGTAAGGAGGACAAATTATTATTTATCAATACAGTGTCATTATGTCATTCAACTAGCAATGAGGATTGTTATGCATCACTATCATGAAACAGTAGCCCATTCAAAAAGGGCGTATATGAGAACAGAAGCGTTGGTATTTCTATGTACCGCTTTCTAAAAGAGAAGTACAAAAACTACCACAATGCACATGTCATACTAGTTTAAAGAGAACTTGTAAGATTTTGCAAAGTACAGTACACACAGCCATATTGGTGCTGGGATACTAATTAAAATGATACCTGCAGTGAAGAAATCTGTTTGGTGGGTTGTGTGTAATCTGTGTGTGAAGTTTTCATTTAGTGATATTTTGTGCATCAGGGTGGGGTCTTTTCTTGGTACTCTTGTCCCTTATTCATCTTCCTATTAAATGGCAGGTCTCTGATCCGTCAGTGACCTGCCTCCTATTTTAAATATCGCACCGGCACAGTAATTGCTGAGGTCTCTAAAAAAAAAAAACCATTGTGTCCAACAAAATGGTGACGGCGGAGCATGCGCAGTCGCATCTCCAAGTTATCTCCCTTGTTCTTAATCTGCACATGCGCCTCACACTGCCTTCACTAGCAAGGTGTTTTGAACTGCAGCGATATATATGTCTTCTCTTTAGCGCGTTCCCGGTCTGGTCATCTGCATACAGTGTGCGTGCCAAAGAGAAGATATATATCGCCAGTGCTCAAAACATCTTGCTAGCATTTTCTGAGTCCAGATATAGAATTGAAATTAGTCTATTTGTATGCAATCTCTGATCACCCAGCACAACAGCTGCAGCTGGTACTGAGCAGTGAGATCTCAGCAGCAGGCAGGAGGGACACTGAGGAGCTGTCAGTCAAGCTAGGTGGGTGGAGATGGAGTTAAACTTTCATGAAGAATAGCCATTCTGACATGGATTTACAAAGTAAACACACTAGTCTTATCAGTTCTAAAATCCATTTCATAATGTACGCAGTTTGAATGGTGAAATCTGCTGACAGCTCCACTGTAAGAATGACAAACAGCACAATGGCCATGTTGCTTGTACAATTATTATTGATGCAAATCAGTTTTAAATATAGCCGTAAGGATAAGTCTGCGCAACCTGACTAATGGTTGCAGTTTTCTAAAATGCAGTAGATACAAATACATAGAAAATTATTTTTCCATACGGTCACAACTTCTCCACTAATGGAGAATGTGACAATTGTGATAAAAACCTATCTTATGTCCTGAAATAGAAGCATGCTTATTTTGATCCTTTCTTTGTCAAATGTTTGGTTTTAATATGGCACTACACAAATGCCCTAATGTAAAGAGAATTTTTCCTGGTAGCAGGGCCTCATAAGAGCTCCAGCTTATCAAAATAATGAGATGCCATTACTGATGGTCCAGCAAGGACCCTCCCATTCACATTGCATAATACAATCCTAACCTAACCATTGTATCCTTGTTTTTGTTTTTTTTTTTTAATACGCATAAAGCCTTTTCTTAATACATGTTTTAATAGATTCATGTTATGATATTTAACAAAGAATAATCATTGGGTAAATTTAAAAACACATGATTGAAAGAGAATTACTTTATTAACAACTATGCAGAAAGTATGTGTCAGGCTCTTTCATGTGGTAGTTACATAGTTACATAGTTTATAAGGCCGAAAAAAGACAAGCGTCCATCCAGTTCAGCCTATTTCTTGTGCACTGCAGCTATTCCGCAGCGTTGATCCAGGGGAACGCAAAAAAAACCAAAAAAAAACCATGCGGTATAGGCCAATTGACATCATTGAGGAAAAAATTCACTTCCCGACACCAATCTGGATTAATTAACTATCACTAAGCATAAGATGTAATTTTATTGTTTTCAAGAAAGGCGTCCAGGCCTCTCTTGAACTCATTAAGTGAGTTGGACATCACCACTTCCTCTCCCAGAGAGTTCCAGAGTCTCACGGCTCTGACCGTAAAGAATCCCCTTCTATGCTGGTGCAGGAACCTCCTTTCCTCCAGACGCATAGTGTGCCCCCTCGTCTTTGTCACCATCCTTGGTATAAACAGGTCATGGGAGAGATCTCTGTACTGCCCCCTGATGTATTTATACATGTTTATGAGGTCTCCCCTAAGCCTTCTCTTTTCCAACGTAAATAGGCCTAATTTTGACAACCTCTCTGGGTATTCTAGTCCCTCCATTCCCTTTATTACCTTAGTCGCCCTCCTTTGTACCCTCTCTAGCTCCAATATATGTCTTTCCTGAGCACCGGAGCCCAGAACTGTGCACAATATTCTAAGTGCGGCCTTACCAGCGCTTTATACAGAGGAAGAACAATGTTCTCATCATATGCCCCTATTCCTCTTCTGATGTATGCCATGACTCTATTTGCCTTCGCAGCTGCTGCCTGACACTGGGCACTCCAATTTAATTTGCCATTAACCAAGACGCCCAGGTCCTTCTCCATGTCAGATTTCCCCAACGTTTTCCCATTTAATATGTATGGGTGACTGCTGTTTTTCTTTCCCATGTGCATGACCTTACATTTATCGGCATTGAACCCCATTTGCCATTTTTTGGCCCAACTCCCCAATTTATCTAAATCCTCCTGTAGCTGTGCCCTATCCTCATCTGTATTAACTACTTTACAAAGTTTAGTATCATCTGCAAATATTGCTATTTTACTATGCAACCCTTCCACTAGATCATTAATAAATATATTAAATAATATAGGGCCCAAGACAGACCCTTGAGGCACCCCGCTAGTAAAATAAATTAAAACAACCATTTCTAATGACCTGAAGACATGAATCCTCTTCAAATAAACAGAATTCATACAGATGATCATGGGACACATACAACGCTGTCCTGAACCTTAAGGGAATCTGTCAGTAGGATCAGCCCTACTGAGCTTTTTATATGAGCATGTAGGTCATAGGAAGCTGAATAAAATTATATATTGATATCTGCGACTCAGTGTCTTATTACAGAGAAATCCAGGTTTTTCTTTTATGGAAATAAGCAGTTAAGATCTATGGGACAGTCCTAGATCTCCCTGAAAATCTGCCTCCAGGGGTTATTTTAAATGAAATAGCATTACCAGTGTGAGACATGTAATGACTGACATTTCGCACTCAACTACACAGTTCTGCAGTAAGATCAGAACTAAAACAGAAATGAACTTTGTCTCATTACAAACACATTTGAAGTTGTCCTTTCACAGTGCTGACAATTCTGCTGCAGAGCTGTGCCTGATTATAACCAGCACAGCAGTGCTGTACTGTGTTAGTTCTCACTGCAGAGCTGTGTGTGATTATGAGAGCAAAGTGTCGGTCATTACATGTCTCACAATGGCAACTCCCCTTTTACTTAAAATAATCTGTGGAGCCAGTTTCTCTTGCATAATTCTGTCTGGCCCATAGATTTTAACAGCTTATTTGCATACAATGAAAATGTGTTTTTCTCTGGAATAAGACATGGGATCACAGATATCAAGGTATCATTATTCAGCTTCCTTTGACCTACATGCCCATATAGACACCTGAGGACTGGGTTGATCCTACTGACAGATTCCCTTTAGAAGCATTTATCAAACTAACAGTAATAGTTTGGCATGTGAAAGTTTCATAATCTGCAGACTAACTGAATCATGTGACAGAAAAATTCCTGAGACAAGCATTTAAAAATTAAAACTTTGCAAAACTGCATTATACTTATCACATTGTGATTGCACAATGTGCAAAATTAGCAACAAATAAGCTGGCCTGCTGGTGAATGAGGTAACATCAGCATACACCATGGTGGCACTATGCTATGATATGCCACTAATGAGTGTCGAGAAGGGGGGGGGGGGGTGTTGGATGTTTAAAGTATCAGCTTTAGAGACCTGCAGCAATATACCTAAACCTGAACGGAACAGAATAGCCTGGAAACTCCCAAGTGTTTATTAGGAGTTTCCTACCACCGCCCTCTAGAACAAGCACTGGTTTCTTGGCTGTTAAAAAGAGCACTGGCTGTTATAAAGTTATAAAATTGGCCATATTTAACATTTTTAATCATAAGTATTGTTTGTCCTTTGCTCAGTGTCACTGCACATGCATGGATGTATGGCAAGTATCTGTGACTGTAACCACCAATATTGACCAAAATTCATCAATTTAACAATAATTCACCTCCAAAAAAATAATCGCTCACTCAACAGTTGTTCAACCATCATACATACCCAAGTGTCTAGTCACGATTTCTCTAGGTTGCACATATTAAACCTCCACAGAAAATAAAACACCAAGTAATATTATATGGGTAAAGACTGCCTTTTTGGCACTTCCAACTGTCTAATTGGGCAGGATGGCCTCAGCTGCCCACTGAGGCAGATGGCCTTTCACTGTACCCTGCTTTCTATACCACCTTCTCATTTTTTTGCTTGCATGCCCATGTACTGCTGCAGTTAGCAATGCCTTCCATTCTTCACCAGTTTACCAGTCCAGTTGATGGAACAGATTATCGTGATACACTTTTTCAGAATCTCGCTACCATTTTGGTGGTAAATAAAGCATTTTTAGACTATATCCATCTCGTTTCAAAAACCACATGTAAACAACTCTCTTTGTCTAACTCCTACTCGTTGCTTTGTATATTGTTGCCAGTTTGCAACCTTTTACCTATGGGTGACTTACCTGAACTAGAAGCAGCTACCACCAGTAATAAAAGGAATAAAAATCAGGGAATTCCTGCATATACAATAAGGTAAATGTATCCTGGCATTGCATCTGTGAAACAGATGATAACATTGTACTCGTCTGAAATTTTATGGGTTTGGTTTTATTGGGGCAAGTAGGACAGTGAAGGATAAGATGTGGAACCTAGAAAAGCCATCACTTTACATCACAATACTGGTGGTTACTCTATTAGGTATTTATAGCTGGCATTTTTCAAGAACAGTGACAAAGTAAAGGGTTGATAATGACAACTTCTCTCTCAGTCAGTGTCTGCTGCAATTACAGAAGTGTGGTTGCAATTTACATTGCAGCACAAAATGGCTCCACCTAACATTAAAAATCTTATCAAGGGTTCAGGTTTTTTTTTTTCTTTCATATTAGGTAATCCTATTTCCAAAAGGTAATTTCGGATGGCCTGGCATGTCATCCTGGTGCTTGCCTGAAATGTCTGATCCTATTATGCCCTTTGTTGCTAGAGTAACTCCAAGATAAACATTTAAAAAATATAGGGTGGGTGGGGGCTCAGGAAACCTTTAGGGGCAGTCTCAATATCATGAGATTAGTATATACGGAAACCCCCTATTAAACACGAAATCAGTCTAATTTCTAACAAAATTGCTATAAAACGAATTATGAATTCTGCTGACGCCTCTTGCACAACCTCAAGCAGAATGAGAACATTAACCCTATATATAATGATAGCAACATATAGAAAAAAATCCATGCTAACTGAAGTACTACTAATATTCATAGAAACCTCAACAAAAAAAAGGAATATATTTGCAAGTCAAAAAGTTGCATACAAGATAAGAACAACTTTGTAACAGGAAGTTCGCAACTTCCACTCTAAGATGTCAGTAAACGTGGTAACATTCGGGCTGTAGTGTATGAGCCGCCCTCAAAAGCAGAAGTGACAACTATTTTCTACTTACTTAGCAATTCTTAAAAAAAAAAAAAGTTGACTTTCTGCTTTCCGGTTGATGTGTTTCTCTGGCAGTAAGCAAACAGCAATTCGGACTCCAAAAAAGGATTTCAGAGGCCATATTTACAGGAGCAGCTGCATTATTTTCACATTAACGTGTCTACTGGATGACTGTCATATACTTATATATGTATATTATAATGTAAGAAATACACGGGTGCGGGATGTTATAGTGCGTTAACAATAGAAAGTAATTCTGGTCTAACCACCTGCCTGCTGCCAATATACAGTATGTTTGGCTGGTAAACTAGGCTCTGCAGTGAGGTTTATAAAGACGGCATAAATTTATTATCATCTTTGCCTCCAAGTTTTCTGAGTGCACACTATATACATAATGTAGTAAATGCCAAAGCTGTTGGCTGCACACATTGCAGCAAAGTAGGCCGAATTAGCCAATTTTTGCAAGATAGATGATCATAAAATTAGTATGGGGAATATGGTGCTGCCAGAGAAGTCTGTCAGTGCGTTGCTTTACTCTTTCCATTAAGAACACAAGCAATTGGTTGAGCAGAACAATAAGTATTGAGAATGTCGAGAAGAGCAGATGTTGGGCAAAGAAAGGTATGACTGACAGCTATTGAAGGTGTACATGCAGTTACTGTTGACCACCACATGATAAATGATATCTTACATATGTAGCAAGTAAAAATAACAAAAGTTAAGCAAAAAGCTGATGAACATAAACCCACTTTTAGGGGTTGTCTCATCTTGGCCATTTATGGTGTATCCCCAGGACATACCATAAATGTCCCAGTGGTGGCAGCTGCCTCTTTCCTGAGAATAGAGCCCCATCATGTGTTGCTGTCAGTAAAGAGGTGAACGTCCATGCTCGGCATTTCTTACTCATTCTTATCAGAGTTCCGAAAATTGTCAAAACTCTCATACAAAAAAAATTGAGGTGGGATTCTCATCTATCAGATATGTATGACATTCAGTGGATATGTCAAAAATGTTCAAGATTCTAATAACCTTTTAGTGGAGAGGACTCCAGTGGTAATCCATTTCTGACATGCAATTATCTCTGGCAATACTTTATGCTGTACTCAGTTCAGACCTGAACTTAGACTGATTTTCTAAAATTGTAAGCTATTTTCAAGAACATTTTCTCTGCTGGATTTCAAGTTCTATCTACCGGTAGATGCCTAAGGGTCAGATGACAGAAAGACTCCATACTCAGAGCATGCAGCATTTTGTATAAGCCACTGGCCTAAAGAACGCCACAAAAACATCATATGCTTTATAATTTACTGTACACTTTTTAAGCGGATTTGCCAGGCATGTTTTTCTGAATCACTGACTACAATTTGTCTAATCCTGACAGTGTGGAATATGCAGTCAGGACTACGCTCTGTTTGCCTGCTGTAGTGGTCATTACATGATTTGCAAACTTAGGCCACGGCCCCATTATCAGTATTTGGTCAGTATTCGGTCAGTATTATTTCTCAGGAGTGGGAGCCAAAACCAGGTGAGGAAGAATCAGAGGAAAGGTATAATAGAAACAAGTGCAGTAATTCTGCATTTATCACCCACTCCTGGTTTTGTCTCCCACTACTGAGAAAAAATACAGACCGAATACTGACTAAATACTGAAAGTGGGGCCGTGGTCTTACACTCACAGGCCCACTAGCTACTTTTCCTGCTTCGCTCAATGTTCTATTGAGAACAGCTGTCTGGCACTCAAACATTTATGTGGTCATATGACAATGGCTCCAGCAGACAAACAGAGCAGAATACTGACTGTGCATATTGTACTCCTTTAGGCTAGATTTCAAATAGAGGTTTTGAGGCATTCAAAAACTATGTATTTTTTTAAGCAGATACCACTCAAGGTACTGCTTTTTTTGGGGTAGTGTGGGGGTTCGTTATTTTTGAGCCATTTTATCTAAAAGTGTTTGAATTAGTATTGAGTGGATTCCATCAGGATCTGCGTCAAAGAATCTTTTTGCACTTTGTTCCAGGTGTTGACCCCCTGACGAAGGCGCTTGCCGAAACGCGCGTCGGGGTGGACGCGTGTCCTGCGTGTGGGAGCCCCTTACTACATAATTGTAGGTATATATCAATTTTCACTATTTATTAATCATGCTAGGATAGCTATCTACTTCAGGTACACATTGATATATTTTCAGGCACTTGCATCGCCGTTCTCTTGATGTAGGCATTGATATTCTCTGCCCTGTCTCTCTGGTATACATATATTGACCCACATATATTATGCATTGATGCTGCTATTTACCTGTACCCAGTACACCATCTTGTACTTTGTACACAATCTTGGGATAGACATCTAAATATCCATAGCACTGACACTTTTTTCATTGTGCACCCTATTTATATTTCACCATTTCCTATTTTATCCTATCTATTTATATGACTATTTATTTAATCATCATGATATAATATTTCCCCTTTGTTCTACTTTTCTCTCCCACATGGAATATCATATCGGACACTCGCCCCTGTTTTTAGACGCTTTTAGTTTATTTTTATCATGTATTTGATCTGCTATTCATTGTTGTCACCTGTTAATTAATAATAAATATGGAATTATTCACTACACCTTGATATTTGGGACTTTATGGTCGGCTTCCCTTTCTCCCCTTCTTCTTTTGGTGTTTTTTCCGATTGTCCCCTTTTTGCTTATATTGGTCCCTCATTCTGGCGGGTTGAATATTCATGTACTCTACAATTATACACTAACATTGATTTCCGCCAGAAATATATCCTGTTTTTTGGTTTCCTTGTTTTATTCCCTCAAGTGTTTGAATTAGTATTGAGTGGATTCCATCAGGATCTGCGTCAAAGAATCTTTTTGCACTTTGTTCCAGGTGTTTTTCGAAATCTTTTCAGAATAAGAAACTCACAAACATCAAAGTTGATGTCCCAAAGAAATCAATAGGAAGAGTTTTCCAAAACTGTTTTTTTTTTTTTTGGAGAATTTTAGAACGGATCGCTCTTAAAAAAACAAAAAAAAAAACAAAAACAAAACATTCCTACGCTTGGAAAACCCCTTTATATAACATACAATTTTGCAGGTGAAACAACTATTCTGCAAAATTACGCCCCAATGTAAAGGTAGACCTGCTTCACTTGCATCAGCATCGGAGATGAGCAGGGCGGGTGACATCACATTTATAGATACCTGCTGGAACTCATGCGCTATTAGCAGGCATTGTGCATTTGTTCCATTCTAATGAATTGGACAGGTGTACAACACATGCGGATGGCACAGGCCTTGCCAGCAGGTATCTGTTGATGCGACATCACTGGCCCAAGAGTGAGTGAAACAGGTCTAAACCTGCAATTTAAAAAAATCACAACTATGTCAGAGCAGCCCTGTCTGGCCTTACCCTCAGAGGTGATAATTTATGCAAACCATAATCCCCATCACCACACCCATAGATTTTCACAAAAAAAAAAGAAGTGTCCCCCATTCACACCTTGTTCTTATCGGGCTGCAAAATTGTGGTCAGAAGGAATTGGAGTGTCTGGTAGAGCATCAAGGTTGGCAACCGTCCAGAATTTCCAGGACAGCATATAAAAATAGGGCACTTTTTTGCCCCATTCATAAAATAAATTTAAGAAATCTGTAATTTTTTGGAAGCTGGCGAAATTGATAAAGATTATTGTGACTGTAATTGTTTACAGTGAATGCAGCTCATGTCTTTATATCAGAATTATGGGCTGTAGACATCTACAACTTATAATAAGTGATTTATTATGGTTTTCCAACGTGCTCATAAAAAAATAACATGTGTTTGTGATTTTTTGATAAGCTGTCCAGAAAATAAAAAAATCAAGCTGGCAACTCTGTAGTGCTTGCCACCTACATCTCCATTCTAAGTCTATGGCAACGAAGATACAAAAAATAGACTAGTACTGCTATCTTCATCAACACCATAACATCCAGGGGTGAATTAGGGAATACTTCTAACAATCAATGAGGGTCCTGTCAGTGGAACCTACACATAGAAAAGTATAATCGTGAGATTTACATGTTTTCAGCTTATAAATACTGATGCAGAAAACTGACCAAATAAGGGTTTATTAAGACGCCAGTTTTTCACATACAAGTTCTATTTTTTTAACAGATAACACTCGTAACCTATTGTAGTCTATGGGGCTGTTCAATCCCAATCAGCAATGCAAGTGTATGGCTGAAAAAAGTTGGACAGTATTCAGATGCCATTCGAGTGTTGTCCGTTTTTCACACAATTTTTTTCTTTCGTTTCTCATGTGAGAAAAACTGATGAAACTCGGACCAAACTCAGATGGCACTCAGCAAAAACATTAATGAAACTTGGTGATATTTTCTTTCATGAGAAAATCCCTGACGTGTGAATGTGCTTGTAGCCTCTTTCAATACTAGCACTAGTCATTTACTGAACTTTGTAATTTAAGGCGTAACCAGCCTGTCACAGCGTAGTTTGCTCTGACAAAGGTCATTGTTACAACATACAATGAGCAGATCTATGGAGGGTTATTTTTTTTTTTCATTTTTAAAGACATTTTACAAATATTGAAAAATGTAGTAAAAATAGATATACTTTTTAATGAAGTAAATGGCAGATGTATGAAACTATACAGCCGTGCACTATTTTTTCACTTTCATTTTAAAGCAAATTATTCAAGAACGTTTACGTCAGCCAGAAGAGTTAAAACGGAGAGAAAGGGAACCTTCACACGTTTTAAAGAGGTTGTCCACTACTTTTAAATTGATGACCTATCCTTAGGATTGGTGACCTATGTCTAATTGGACCACAGCCAACACCCCCATCAATCAGCGGTTATCTGTTTTGGCCAGAAGTACTCACTTGCCAAGTGGCTCCGTCTACTTGTAGTGGTCATCCATGTAAACTTAGAGGACAACCACTTTAAGTAAAAACTCTACATTTTTAGTGGCGTATTTGATGGCAAAAATGCTACAGCCAGTATTCCCAGAGTCAATAGAGAATAGTATTCAAGTCTATACATACTGTATTTTTTCACTTTAGAAAAAAAAAAAAAAAAAGAGCCAAAACAATAAACACACCATGCTCCAGGTATGGTATACTTTTTGAGGCAGTTCCTGGTGTTTTTAGTCGATTTTTTTTGTTACATTATAAATCTCTTAATTCTAAAGTTGAAAAGAGGGTGAAGAACAATCACATGTTGGTCGGATGAACAATCGTTTATTGGGGGCCAAAAGTACATCTCAAGCTAAGTTCACATGAGCATGTAAAAAATAAATAAATAATAATTTGATTTTTATTCTGAAAAAGACAAACGATTTTTCACCTGTATGGTCACCCATATGACATCCCTTTTTATATATATCATTTACAAGACCAAATACAGGTCCCTGTATTAATCAATTGTAACGTATCCGTAAAAACCAAATGTTAGACGGTTGATCCATATGGGATCTGATTTCTTTTTGATCACTAATAGGAGAGTCTCATCCGAAATACAGAAGAGACTAGTGAACAAAACTATTTTATTATTTCTCATTTAATGATTTTGGGTCCCTAAAAAAAATAAATATATATATATATATCTATCTATCATCTGAAAAGTCCTATTGAAGTTATTATTACAGCACCATTTATTGCACGGCGCTTTTGAAGTGCATCGGTCCTGAGTGCTGGCAGGTTTTTCATGGACCGAAAATACAGTAGTGTGAACGCAGCCTCAGAGCGCGTCGGCCAACATGATCGACCGGTGTCTTGAACGATAATGAATGTTGTTCGGTCGAACCGAAAACAAGCGACGATGGAAATGAGCCATTTGGGCCGACATCTAATGCATGTGGCCACCATAGGATGAAACTTATAATCACATAACTGCCAAACGACCCAGAAAGGCACAAAAACCATTGAAAGGTATCAGAATATATAAAATCTAATCCTCTGCCCACCAGGTGTGAGTAGGAAAGTTTCCGGGCTAGTTTTTACCTTTGTGGTGTAATTATGAGGTGATAGTGAGACGCCAGTAATAGGTCATCACTCATTAATCATCCATTATCAGACACACATATACATATGCCAGGTACGGGCACTGCCCCCCACCTGTGGCATCTGACAGCACTGATGAAGGCCACTCACCATCTGTATTTAACACCATCCTGCCGGCTGCACGGACTGCGGCTCCGGACGTCTCCCCACCAGGACTAGCTGCCACCTAACCAGGACTTCCAGTAATGACAGCTGCTGCAAGTCCCAGCACGGGCAGGAGGCGGGGGAAGGGCGCCCACGTCACACCGAGGGGGGAGGGTAACGCAGCTACACCCTGTCTGCGCCAGTCACACGTTAACCCCTGCAGTGCTGCACTCAGTGGGTGGGGTCTGCTTGTAACACCTGAGCTCAGGGTGTAAAGTCCGGCATGGACTCAGGAGGAGAAATAAACCCTCTCAGAGCAGCAGACATGGCGCAGGTTGTGAAGCGGGGGAAGTTTAGGCGGGAAATGTATGAAGACGAGAGTTGTGACAGGAAGCTGTGACAGGAATGATAAGGCAGGCAGTGGGTATATGGCACACTTTAGTGAGCGCTGCGCCCACACTATGCTGAGGAGAAACATCCTTCCTGTACATAAGTAGCATACTGTGCTGAGGAAACCGAGAAAAGCCGCAAGGTGGTGAAGACCTGACCTAGAGAAGACGAAACGCCTCACGCATTTCACCCACGAAAAAAAAATCCTAGTAATGTCTGTCCACACCTGTCTGGTACTTTATCTATACACACGATGTCGTGTTTAACAATAGTAATGAACGTCACTTCAGCAGTAAGATTAGGACTACGTGTAATGGCAGTGTCGCATTGTGACATCACGTCTATTGAATTCTTGTGGTGTCGCATTTTGACCTCCGACCAACTGAGACGCAAATGTTCCCACGTGTTTTGAATTTTCTATCGTAAGTCGCCCGTAACTCCCTGGCCACAAACTTCAATGCTAGTGACATATGACTGTGACTTGGCCAAAATTGCAGCTCTAGTATAGCCGTGCAGTAGCAATTTGCACAAATGTTTTTAATTGCACAACCTGTCTGAGAATTGCTGTCACACGAGACGTCGCCTTGTAGCCTAAAAATGTAAAAAAAAATCAATTAAAAAATGTATAGAAACACTTGTGAGTCCACAACTGTGCGGCATTGTGCAACACATCTGTAGCATCGGTATGGCTTCTCTCCTGTCTGCGCCATTATTTCAGCTTGGCAATGACAGAACCAGACTCACCTTGGAGTCAGTCAGACTTTTGTCAGGGTGGCTATCATATTTTCAACTTTGACAAAAATATTTTTCAAAGTAGCCTCCAAGCAGAGGTGAACAGACCCTACTGTATATAGCTGTGATTTTTGGGCGCCAAATCAAAACCATGATCTTTTTGTCATGTTCTTGAAACCATTTAAATGAAACCTACCACTGCAGCCTTGCAGTACTGGGGTCATGGGTTCAAATCCCACCAAGGACAACATCTGCAATGAGTTTGTATCTTCTCCTCGTGTTTGTGTGGGTTTCTTCCCACACTCCAAAGACATACTGATAGGGAATCTAGAATGTAAGCACCAATGGGGACAGTGCTGATGTCTGTAAAGCGCTGTGGTATTAGTGGCGCTATAAAAGTGAGGAAAATAAATTAAAAAATAAACCTGTCACCTGATTCGTGCTGCCAAACCATGGGCACCGTGAATCCAGAACCTAGCTGCATGAATGCAGTCAGGTATATTTTCTCGTCTCCTGCTATGGTCCTTGGATAGACCTTGAACCAATTAATGACTGGGAATTTTTCCCTCCTTTCTGACCAGGTCTATTTTTGGGTTTTATTATACATGCACTTTTAATTTCTCAAAAAATAAAAAATTTGGATACTAAGATAATTTTTCCCCTTTTCATGATACATGGGGCTTTATTTCTTATATTTCTTTTTTTATGCTAATATCGGGGAAAAATGTAAAGAAAAATAGGTAATACGTGCCTATTTTTCACATCTTTTCTTTTTTTACTTTACGTAGAAATTATTTTTATACAGTACATTGGACATATATTTTTTCAATGGAGTCAGGGCTAGCAATTGAGACTGGCAGTATCTCTATTTTTGAGTTTTATTTATCAATGCTTTTTTTTTCTATTTTACTTTTGCTTTTTTATTTATTTTTTCACTTATTTTACAGACTGTCACCCATAAGGTCTTAAAAAAACTTTTTTTGGGGGGGTAATTTTAACATATTAAAACATTCTTTTTAGTGCTGATTTTCACTATAACTGAGGTTGGTATATTCGCCCACGTGAGGCTATGTTCACACACACGTTGTTTTGCTGCGTATTTTTCAGCAGATTTTTATGCAAATTTTCAGCTGCTTTTTGCAGTACCAGCAAAGTCTATGAGAAACCAGAATTCTCTGTTCACATATGTTGCTTTTTGTTTGCTGCGTATTTTCTGTCTTGCTTGCTTATTTGGAAAATAGAGCATGTCACTTCTTTCAGCGTTTCTGCAGCAGAAAATGCACCTGCTTTTTTCCAGCGTATTTGCTGCATTTTTTCACCCATAGGAAATAATGAGTGGTCAAAAAATGCAGCAAATACGCAGCAAAAAATGCTACAAAACCTGTATTTTTTACGCAGCTCTTTTCCTGCCAGAGAAAATAAGCAATAGATTTGCAGCAGAAAAAAACACAACGTGTGTGGGCATAGCCTAACAGGGAAATTTTAGCCTCCTGCTTGCATAGCAGAGGTAACTGGGTCTCCTGGAACCCAGCAGCTTCTGTTTTTACTCTACTCTCCGAGATTACATGACCGCTGGGTGTGGAGGATAAAGCACTCACAGTGCTTCCTAATTTGTATACACATGCACTGGTTCAGCGCTGTAAATTCAGAGATTGAGAAGGTAAATATGTCAGTAAACCATTTTTATTTTCTCTACAGGAGTCTGCCTGTGTGTGACAGCGGCTTCTCTCATCCACAGCTACACAATTTTGGGAAGGTTTAGAACGTTAGTGCAGGACAACCTGTGGACTACCTGAACGCATAAAGTCTATGGGCAGTGCAGATGTATTTAAAATATATTTTTTCTTAAACGCCGCCGCGCTTCATTAGAAAAATATACCTGGCTGCAATCGTGCTGCCAAGTTCTGATTCATGCTGCCCGCAGTTTGTGCAGCTTGAATCAGATGACAGGTTCCTTTTAAGAAAAGCTTTTGTAATATCGCAGAGGCAGGGCCTCCACCAGGGCATTACTGCCCTTACAGCTGTATGGGGCCCCGTGAGCAGCAGTACAGAGGAGGGAGGGGGGGGACGGGCCCAGTCGGGACCCCCCCTCTTGTCCTTCTGCTCACGCGGCCCCATGCTGTAGCTTTGTGTGGAGCGCCGGGGCGGCGCACACCCCAGAGCTAAATGCCTTCCCGGAGCTGCGCTAGCAGCTCCCTCATATTTCTCCCGACTGCTGGTCAGATGACATGATGTACGCACCGTCAGCTGACCAGAAGTCAGGAGAACCCGGCGGCGTACATTCTCTACTGCAGGGAATCCCTGGAGCGCTCACAACCTTCAACACTGAATGGCCGTGCAGCAGCTCCAAGGGAGTCCCGCCTCCCCTGTGACGCGCTGGTGAAGGTGCATATACGATGAATTATCGCATACGCGCATGCATAGAGCGGGAGCCGTGCCAGGATGCCAGCACAGCTGCAGGGATCGTATGACAGGTATGAAAACAATATTTTTTAAAATTAATTAATGGTCTTGGGGATGAGCACCTGGAGTGTGGGAAAAGCACATGGGGAATTTGGAGTGGAAGGAGGGTGGGAAGAGCACATGGGGAATTTGGAGTGGAGGTAGGGTGAGAAGAGAACATTGGGAGCGGAGGGTTTGAAGAGCACATTGGGAATTGGGAGTGGAGGGTGGGAAGAGAATATGGGGAATTTGGAGTGGAGGGTGGGGAGAGTACATGGAGAATTGGGAGTGGAGGTTTGGAAGAGCACATGAATTGGGAGTGGGGGGTGGGGAGATCATATGATGAATTGGGAGTGGGAGAGAGTAAATAATGATGAATAGAGGGTGGGGGTGGGGAGAGCACAGACATGACATAATGAATTGGGGCACAGGGTGCATGTAAATATAATGAATCAGGGGAGCAGGAGGTACAGAGTAGGGCAAGTTGATGCAGGAGTGTGACTAGTAATAAATTGGGGAAAAGATTACAGGTGCTAATTATATATTTATTAAGTGGGGAAGTGGCTATTTACAGTCAGTGGGGGCACAGTGATGGATTACAATTTAGATTTGGAATGGTGGGTTGCATAATGACTAATTATTAGTGTTGAGCGAGCACTAAAATGCTCGGGCGCTCGAAGCTCGGCCCGAGCTCTCCGTGATACTCAGGTGCTCGACCCGAGCAACGAGCCCAATGTTAGTCTATGGGAGACCCGAGCATTTTTGCGCCGGCACCCCCGGCAGTCTGTAGAAAGCCTAAAAAGTGCCCAAAACGATAGTGACAGTGCTCAAATGACATGGAGACAGCATGGGGATCTCCCCAGGAAGCATTTCTGACCCTCAGGTCACTGCTGTCAACAACGTGGTGAGAGGTATTAAGCCACTTTTACGGGCTCACAATAAAACGTTCAAAAACGAAACTGAAACTTTTCCTGTGAAATATGTTAAGGAACATCCTTTCCAGGGTAAAGACTTGTGTATAAGGTAAAATAAATAGCCAAAAACAAAAATACTCCTCAACACCTTGGGCTATGTTCACAAGTAGCATTTTTTATGCATTTTTGCACTTCTGTATTGCTTTCAACCGTGACAAATGCATTCACCGGGAAATGTAATTTTAACATTTTACAACCTTATCTGGCCATGTGCTGTGTGACACATGCATACAGTGCTGAAAAGACATGGGAACAGCATGGGGAAGACCCCTGGAAACATCTCTGACACCCAGGTCACTGCCTAAAAGTGTGCCCATCAGAAGTGATCCTTGCCGCATCAGAAGATGCAGACATGCAACTATCCCCGTGCAAGTCCTTGTCTATCTGGGATGGATATTAGTCCTCAGAAGGACTGTTTGTTTGATTTTGCGGGCTTTAGAGACCCTACACTACATATTTCGCAGTATAAATCTCTCCCTAGCTCAGCAGCACTCTCCCTACACTGTCTGATCCGGAGTGACTGTGTCCAAGATGGCGGCGCCCGGTTTTAAATACTCGAGGTGACGCTGTGCGGCCAGCCAATCACTGTAATGCCAACAACCAACATGGCTGCGGCATTACAGTGACTGGCTGGCAATCCCTGCATGTTCATTGGCTCTATAAAGAGCGCCAAACATGCAGGGCGGAGACCCGAGCTTCCGCCCGAGTAACCTGAAAATGCTCGGTGCTCAAGTAGTGAGATGCTCGGGCGAGTACCGAGCAGTGTCAAGCATGCTCGCTCAACACTACTAATTATATATTAATGGTGGGTGCACGTCTGTATTCAGCTGTGTAATGTAGAAGTTGGGGAATGTGCTGTAGATAACTGTGTTATTTTATGCAGAGATGAGTCCTGGCTGGAAGAAGTGATAGCGGTCTGCGCTGAATGAAGGAGAAAAGCGAAGATGAAGGACTTCACCTAGAGACGTCACCGGTGAGTCAGTGTATTACATGTACACTGACACTATACACTGTATACTATGTACAGAGCTCCTGTGTATAATGTCACTGGTGATCACTATATTACCTGTACACTTACATTATACACTGTATACCATGTACAGAGCTCCTGTGTATAATGGCACTTATGGTAATATTAGTATTGTGTTTTTTTTATTAATGATCAGTATTATAGTATTCGGTCACTATGTGGTGTTATGTGGTCCAATCATGGTGTGGCGGTATTTGTCCCTTGTATATGGTATTATTCGGTGACAATGTGGTGGTAATATGTGGTCTGGTCATGGTGTGGCGGTTTTTGTTCCTTGTATGTGGTATTATTTGGTCACTATGTGGTGGTAATATGTTGTGTGGTTATGGTGTGGTGGTATTTGATCCTTGTATGTGGTATTATTGGTCATTTTAAAAAATGTATATGACACATCCCCTTAAAGAAAAATAAATAAAAATATACCTAAAAAGAATACTGGATATTTTAAGAAATGTTAGAGTAGAGTAGTGCCCGGCCAGAAGAGTCTACCTTATCGTGATGGCGGCTATAAAAATCTTTTGGCCAAAACAAAAGCTGATGGCTATGTATGTGATCTGGTGTTCACTGGGAACTGGTAATGTGTGATTGGTGAGGACGTGGTGCAGAAGTGGAGTTTTTCCAAAAGTGGGCGGTGGGACTGTAGAAGGTTTGAGGGATGGAGGCGGAGCTGGGGTGGAGCCTAGGCGGAGTCTCAAGGGGGCCCGAAAATTTTGCCAGTATGGGGCCCTGAAATTCCTGGTGGCAGCCCTGGGCAGAGGCATTATATATTGACAGGGTTTACTGCCGTTAGGGAATATTGCTGCCATGAAATCAGTATACTTGTTTTTTAACTGTTTGATTAGGTGTATGGGTCAGAGTAACATCTACATAAATGCCAGGACCCAAAGTTTCTCAGCAGAGCAGCGCTCAGAGCAGCACAGTGCATTCTAGTGCCATCTCTTCCAGGTAAGAAATACATACACACCCTGCCATTCACACAATGTAAAAATAATGTGATTCAACAGACCAGACCATCATCAGTGTTTGCTCCATGGTCTATTTTTGATGTTCATATTCCCATTGTATGCTCTTTTGGCAGTTTACAGGGGTCAGCATGGGAGCTCTAACTGTTCTGCAATTACGCAGCCCTGTATACAGCAAGCTATGTGTTTGACATCTTTCAAACATTTCCAGCATTAAACGGAATCTGTCAATAGGATCAACTCTCCTAAGCAGTCTATATGGGCATGCAGGTCATAGAAAGATGAATAAAATGATACTTGTTATCCGCGATCCGATGTCTTATTCCAGAGAAATATACATTTTTCTTATATGTAAATGAGCTGTTCAGGACTATGGGCCAGACACTGATCTACATGAGAATCTGCCTCCAGAGCTTATTTTAAATGAAAGGTGGTGATACTAGTGTGAGACATGTAATGATTGACAGTCTGCTCTCCTGATCTACATGTCTCACACTAGTAACGCCCCCCTTTTATTTTAAATAAGCTTAAGAGGCAGATTGTCAAGGAAATCTATATTTGGCCCATAGATCCTAATTGCTCATTTACATAATAATGTAATGAATTTCTCAGGCATAAGACTTTGGATCGCAGATATCAACGCATCATTTCATTCAACTTTCTATTACCTGCATATGATCCTACTAACAAATTCCCTTTAACATGTTTAGTGATTTGCACCACACTAGCGTTTCTGTGGGATTGGACAAGTTCATTGCTTGTCACTCCTTTTGTCCACGTTTAATTGGTACTAACCACTCCATACCGGAATACATCATAAGTCGCCTCGGCATTAAATCTAGCCCTTATCAAAGCATAAAGATCCCTAGAGGGGTTGTCCACTACTAGGACAACCCCTTCTCAATCTGAATGTCCCCATGAAAATAAAAAAAACGAATACTCACCTCTCGTGCCGGCGACGGTCCAGTGGTGTCGGCACTCGTGTTCCCTAGGCTCAGGTGCAGTTGTTATGACACGCGAGCCCTGCGCCCAATCAAAGCTGGCGTCAATGTCGCCGCCTTCAGACGTATACATAATCAAGAGGAAGTGAGCACTGTGGCTGCTGTTTCATTGATTGATATTTCAATGTTATTACCGATCTGTGAATGTGCAATCACTACAAAGAACATGATTTAGTCTTTCCAAGGACTGTACATAGTACCAGTGGAAATTGTCACGATTCTGTTGTCTTATTACCAGGGGCTCTTTCCTATCTCTAACGCTAGGGGCGCCCTAGCTATCCCTGCTCCCTAGATTACTTCTGATGGTGAAGATGCTTAGGCCATGTACCTTGCTGAACTCCTGAATCAGCCCTATATCTGTCCCCCAGCCCCACCCAGGAAAGTGGGGAGGAATGGTGTATATACACAAACGACGAAGAACGTACAGGGATAAACAAGGAAGGACATACAGGGATAAATGAAAATGCCAATCATACCAATATGATCTCACAGATAACAGAGAGGAACAACAGATAGAGAAGGAAGGAAAGCCAAATTGGAGAGGATGAGGATTTTCACACAGCCGAAACATCAAGCAACAGTTACAGATCAACATTCCAAACGCCTCTACCAACAACCGACTCCTCCACTCCTCACCAGGCAGTACAAGACTTAAAGGGAACCTGTCATGTCCTGTCTACTATGTAAACTGCCCCCATTGCGTTGTTAGTGATGCAATGTGCATCACTAACACGCTTTTTTCATTTAAATTGGCGCTAATAAGTATATAGCACTTTATATACTTATATCATACCTGCTCGTTCAGTCATAGGGGTGTGATCCTCGCATTGAGTCAGGGCTGGCGCCGCCCACGCATTTGAATTCTGCTCCCGGCTGTAAGTATGGGGCGCTTGCGCTGTATGACCTGGCCAGCCAGCAAAGCCTGCAGCGCTGGGAGCCGCGCAAGCGCTATGACGAGCAGCTCCCCGAGCGTGCGCAGTGAGGCTGTGTAGTTCCGGCAGCACACAGTGAAGCTGGGAATTACACAGCTTGACTGTGCACGCGCGGGGAGCCGCTCGTCACAGCGCATGTGTGGCTCCCAGCAACTGCAAGCTTTGCTGGCTGGCCAGGTCATACTGCGCAAGCGCCCCATACTTACAGCCGGGAGTAGAATTCAAATTCGTGGGTAGCGCCACCCCTGACTGAATATGAGGATCACACCCCTATGACTGAATGAGTCGGTAGGATATAAGTACATAAAGTGCTGTATACTCATTATATTAGCTCCAATTTAAATGAAAAAAGCGTGTTAGTGATGCACATTGCATCACTAACAACGCAATAGGGGCAGTTTATATAGTAGACAGAACATAACAGGTTCCCTTTAACACTGGCAAGCCAAATTGCCAGAGGCGAATATATATAGGACAGAGGAGTGGCCAACACTGAATAGCTGAGATCATCCAAGCTGGGACTTGAGACTCTTAAGCTGAACAGATTAACCCCTGCACTGCTAACAGAAACCTGCACTGTTTAATATGAAGGAGAAGTGCTTCTGATCAGTGCAGGAGTACGTGAAATCAGACAGTGCGGTCTTCTGGCCCTTCTCTGTCGTGGTAAACCCATGACAGAAATGTATTATGTGGCACCCCAGGGGTCTGGTTTTCCACAGTAATGTAATGTTATGTCTGAGAGCAGGTGGGAGGTCCTTTGGTCAGGGATCCTGTGCATGCCACACCTCCTGCCCAGTCTTGGGAGGGGAAGAACTTCCCCTGTATAAACCCGGGGCTGAGGCAGGGTGAGTCAGACAAGGAGAGTGGAGACAAGAAGCAGCATAGGAAACAGCAGAGTTACAAGGAGTCAGGGGCTGGCAGCTGCAGAGCTCGCCCTGACTAAGAAGATTCTTTACCGGACCCGGAGTCCGAGGCTGTGGGGACTAACTCCTACCCAGCAGCAGAATCCGTCAGGCAGGGGATTTCAGGTCCTCTGGCCCAGAAGCCCGAAGGCACGGTCACACGCGTGGGACCAGCACCGCCATCGTGGAGCGGAAGCCATTAGAAGGCCCCGAGTCACCGGCCATACGGGTGAGCACCACACGGTACACTCAGGGACGTGGGCTACTTACATCAGCTTCTAGCAAGGTAGCCAGAAGAGTACAGTCAGTTTGGGAGGCCTACAACTACGCCTGGCCAGGGGAGATCCCATCTGCTCAAAGACTGACCAGGCCCCGTTTGCTAGCAAGTACTCCGGGAGGGTCTGTCGTTGTTACCAGTAAAGACCCTGAACTACACCGTACCGTCTCTGAGTGCTTCCTGCTACCCCCATCATCCACGTCGGCTGCCCTGAGGCCATACCCCTCCCGTTGGGGGTTATACTATCACGCTGCACAATCCTACCACCGACCTCAGCGGTCTGCCCTGCAGCAGCAGCTTCCTGGCTGCACTCAACGGGTGGCGTAGTCATCAACTATTTACTACTAATAGACTGCCGTCTAGTTTGACTCCCTGGGCACGGACCGGGTCACCGCCACGAGACTACAACCCTCCACTGATCCGGCTCCGGGTAGGCTCCCGCGTGCGCAACGCAGCGCGACACAGGCCCAGGGGCGCGTCAACTTTGGCGTAGTCGGCAGGATTTCGTGCCCGCAACCACCGGGTACTGCGTGCCTGAAAAGCAAAGACTGTTCAAACTTACCAGTGGTGAAGATTCCCGCTATCCGTGGAGGTTTCCCGCCATCCGGCGCCATCTTCTACCTTCTTCCCGCCATCCGCGAAGTTTTCCCGCCATCTTCGACCTTCTTCCCGCCATCCGTGGAGTTTTCCCGCCATTGGACGCCATCTTGAGGACGCCGCGCGGGAAGAAGAGGGGCGTGGACTCCGAAAGCGCGCGAGAACTGAAGCCCCGCCTCACGTCCGGACGTTGCGTAAGGTCCTGGAAGGAGCCCAGCAGACGCCGACGTCACAGGAGCGCGACGGAAGGTCCTCAACCCTGACGATCCACTGCGGAGCCGCGGCCTACGGAAGAGGATCATCGCAAGGTAGGCCACGGTCCACTAGGGGGGAGGAAGATGTCGGATACGGAAGAGAGCTTCGCTGCCTCAACCCCCGCCAGCGCCACCGCTGCTGCAGTTATGCCCTTCACCATGCCCTATATCCTGGGAGCAGCTTGGCTACCCCAGTACTCAGGGGAGTCACATACCCTGCATGACTTTAGAGAAAAGCTGGATAGCCTCTTCCAGGTGTACCCCCTCACAGAAGAGCAAAAAGTGAGCATCCTGGTGGCCCAACTAACTGGGGCAGCCAAAAGGGAAGTGAAATCCTGGCCACCTGGGAGGAAGACTGTCGCAGGGATACTAACCCGGCTGAAGGACACCTTTGATACCCGCACCTCAGCCGAGATTAAGCTTAGATTCTACGGGTGCAAGCAGCGAGCGCATGAGAGTATAAGGGACTATGCACTAAACCTACAAGAGGCCCTGAGGGCCATTAAGCAGACTGACCCTGATGGGGTGGGAAACGAGGACAGGCTGTTGACTGAACAATTTATAGAGGGTTTATATTGCAATGCCCACCGAACCCAGTTGCGGGCAATGGCCTTACAGGATCCCCATCTGGACTTTGCACAGTTCAAGGACAGAGCCATCCGGGTGCTCCGAGAACCGGCACCAGGTGGCGTTGTGACCCACAGACGCCCCACTACCACTTACTACCAGGAGGCGGCGCCCTTGTCAGCAGGGCCTGTGGGAGCTGATGCGCAGGCTCTGGACAATGACCCGGCTCCAGACCTACACCATCAGGTCCAAGAGCTAGCTAAGAGCGTTGCTGCGCTAACCCGAACTGTGCAGTCTTTACAGGTTTCCACCCCAGGGAAGATCCAGCTGGCATCCGGACCGGAGGACATCCCGTGGCGTCGACCAAGGAGGACCCCACCGGCCAGAGGAAGACCCAGTGACCGATACAGTGAGGACGGACGACCCATCTGCCGCCGCTGCAATCAACCCGGACATATGGCAAGGTACTGTTCTTTAAACGGGCACAACCTGGGGTAGAGGGCCAACCCCCAGGAAAAAGATCACCAGGCCCATCGAACTGGCGCGACAGATATGTGGGAGGACGTCCAGTCTTGCCTGTGGTACTGGATGGCATTCCCATGAGTGCCCTACTGGACACCGGGTCACAGGTCACCACCATCCCGTACGTGCTCTTCAAGCAGTACTGGAATGACTCGGATATTACCCGCTACCCCGACGACGACTTGAGTATCATCGCCAGCAATGGTCAGCCCGTGCCACAGATCGGATTTAAAGAGGTGACCATCAAAATTGGTAGAGTCGAACTGGCCGCACAGGGACTGATCATTGTAGATATTGATAAACATGAGAGTCACCCAAAAATAACTCTAGGAACTAATGTAATTGAAAATTGTCTTGCAGAGGTGATTTTCCTTTTACAGCAGGTTGCCAAGAATGCCAGCTCCGGCGAGCAGCGGGTGCTCCAGAAAGAGATCCGGGCACTGATGCAACGGCAACAAGTGGAACTCTCCGGCGGTGAGATTGGTAGCGTAAGAATGTGTGACCCTTTTCCTATTGCCATGCCCCCAAAAAGTGAAATGATGATTTGGTGCCGGGCAGCTATTGGTCTGAGAGGTAGAGATTACCAGGCAATGGTAGAACCAGTTTACTCAGACAGTAGGCCCACCATTTTGACAGCACGGGGGGTCGTCAATGTACGCCATGGGAGGGTGCCCGTTCGCATAATAAATATCGGGGAGAGGGAAGTGTACCTGCCCCGGTATGCCACGCTAGCCAAATTATATATCACTAATCAAAATTCTATACAATCTGTGGAACCCTTGCCTCCATCTCACCCGGAGGAAGGTAACGGCTCTAAGAAAGACATGGAGGACTGGTGTCAGCAACTACATCTGGGTACTGACTCCACTCCCTCACATCAGAAACAAGGAGTCTATCGGGTGGTTCAAGAGTATGAGAGAGTGTTTAGTAAACACCCGTTAGACTTCGGGCGAGTCAAGGGGGTAGAACATCGCATCCCCACGGGAGATCATCCTCCCATAAAAGAGAGGTATCGACCCGTACCCCCTGCACATTACCAACACGCCAAGGGGATGCTTAGAGACATGAAGGAGGCTGGGGTAATCCGGGATAGTTGTAGCCCCTGGGCAGCCCCATTAGTTTTAGTCAAAAAGAAAGACAACACCATGAGGATGTGTGTAGATTACCGGAAAATCAACCGTATCACACACAAGGATGCGTACCCCTTACCAAGGATAGAGGAGTCATTGGCTGCTTTAAGATCTGCTAACTTCTTCTCTACCTTGGATCTCACTAGCGGGTACTGGCAGGTTCCTGTAGCAGAGGCAGACCGGGAGAAGACCGCATTCACCACCCCGATGGGACTTAGCGAGTTCACCTGCATGCCGTTCGGACTCTGCAACGCACCAGGAACCTTCCAACGCCTAATGGAGTGTTGTCTGGGCCACAGAAACTTCGAGACGGTCCTGTTGTACCTGGACGATGTCATCGTATATTCCAAGACGTATGAGGACCACCTGAAACACCTGGCGGAAGTGTTCGAGGCTCTGGCGAGTTACGGCCTAAAGGTGAAACCCTCCAAGTGTCACCTCCTGAAACCAAAGGTGCAGTACCTGGGACACGTAGTGAGCGCTGACGGAGTGGCTCCCGACCCTGATAAAATCACCGCAATTAAGGAATGGCCAAGCCCCTCCAGCGTAAAAGAAGTGCGGCAGTTCCTCGGGTTGGTAGGCTACTACCGAAGGTTTATTCCCGGTTTCACCAAAAAGGCAGCACCTATGCAGGACCTCCTGATAGGCCAGTCCCGGAAGGCCAAGAACCAGAAGCCGCCCTTCAAATGGGAAGAGCTGGAAGAAGAGTCCTTCCGCCAGCTGAAGATGGCCCTCACGGGGGACGAAATCCTGGCGTACCCGGATTATAGCCAGCCCTTTATCCTCTACACCGACGCCAGTAACATCGGGCTAGGAGCCGTACTGTCCCAGATCCAGCAGGGGAAGGAACGAGTAATCGCCTACGCCAGCCGAAAACTGCGACCCACCGAAAGGAACCCCGAGAATTACAGCTCATTTAAGTTAGAGTTCCTGGCCGTAGTATGGGCAATCACTGAGCGCTTTAAGCATTACCTCGCTTCTTCCCGGTTCACCGTGTACACGGATAACAACCCGCTGACACACCTGGACACGGCAAGACTCGGTGCCCTGGAGCAGAGGTGGATGGCCCGTCTGTCCAACTACGAGTTCACAATCAAATACCGGGCAGGACGCTCCAATACTAACGCGGATGCCCTGTCCAGGATGCCCAACCTGCCGGACGAAGGAGAAGATCCGGAGGGACTGGAAGAAGTTGAACTCCCTGCGTTCCACCGTCATGGGACTATCCAGTATTCCCACCGGGTAAGGGGTAAGCAGGCTGCTACGTTGAACCCCTTACCCCACTACAACTGGGCGGAAACGCAAGACAGCGACCCTGCCGTCCGACTGGTGAAGGAGATGCTGACTCGGCCGGAGGCTCGCCTTGAACCAGACGCTCCGGAGGAAGCCAAACAACTATGGGCGGAGAAGAGTCGACTATTCCTTTACAAGGGGAAGTTGTGCCGCAGAATGGTCAACTCCCGGACGCATGAACTACTCTGGCAAGTAGTGGTGCCACGAAGAGACGCAGCCATGGTGATGGAGGCATACCACGACGGAGCTGGACACTTCGGGTGGAAAAAGCTGGAGTTCCTGCTGCGCGAGCGGTTCCACTGGGTAGGCATGAGGGGAACCATCGAGAAGTGGTGCAGAGACTGTGGCCCGTGCAATCTGAGAAGGAAGGACCGGGCCAGCCAGAAGACTCCCCTGCAGTCCATCGTCACCCGGCAACCGTTGGAACTGGTAGCCTTGGATCATGTAAAACTGACCCCAAGCAGAAGTGGCTACGTCTACGCGTTAACCATCGTGGATCATTACTCCCGGTTCTTGGTTGTCGTCCCCGTCAAGGACTTAACGGCTCAAACAGCAGCTAGAGCCTTCCAGCAGCACTTCTGCCGTCCACACGGGTACCCGGACCAAGTGCTGACGGACCAGGGACCTGCCTTTGAAGCGGAGGTCTTTCAGGAATTCTGCAATCTGTATGGCTGCCGGAAGATAAGGACGACACCCTACCATCCGCAGACTAATGGACTTTGTGAAAAAATGAACCAGGTGGTAATGGATCTTCTAAAAACGTTGCCCCTGGAAGAACGCAGTCTGTGGCCTGAAAAGTTGCCCGATCTGGTGGACCTATACAACCACATCCCGGTAGGTTCCACCAACTGTACCCCGGCTTACCTAATGAGGGCAAGACCTGGTAAGTTACCTGTTGACCTGGAAATGGGAGTCCTGACCCCCGAGGACACTTCACCAGAAACAGACTGGGACACAGAGAGGCAGCAGCAGTACCGGAGAGTACAGGAGAGCGTGGAGCGAAGTCTCTGTCAGGCTAGGGAAAGACAAGAGAAAACTTACAACCAGTATGCTCCCGCTGTTCCCCTGGTACCCGGAGAGCAGGTCTTGAAGAGGAAGAGACGGCTCCACAAGTTGGACGACCAGTGGGAGAAGGACCCGTACACCGTACTGCCCTCAAGCCACGAGAACCCGAAGGTCTGTACCATCAGTAAAGACGGAGGGGAAACCACAGCCATTGTATCCCGGGACCACCTGAAGAAGTGTCCCGAACAACTGAGGAACCCTGAAGAGGAACAAGAAGACCATCGACCCGTGGGAGAAAGGGAAGATATGGTTAGTACCGTGCTCGGGGACTTCCCTCGGTCTTGGACTCAAGTCAATGGTGCAGTTGTGGTACCCGTACTCACCTTCCTCCAACCATCATCCCAAGAACCTACGGAGCAACGGGTAGAGCTGGAAGAACAGCCGGTCCAGGAGGCAGAAGACTCCACACGAGTAGAACAGGAGAATCAACCCTCTGCTTATAGTGAGCCTGCCGTACCCCTAGTGAGACAAAGAGCCGGTAGACAGCTGCCCAGTTTACCCTTGACAGCTCCTACACCCTGTAGTTCAGGGCCAGACAGTCAGCTCCGTAGGTCCACTAGGGCCACTAGAGGCCAGTTACCCGCACGCTGGAGAATTTGAAGTGTAAAAATAGTTTTATTTATGTTTATCTGTGTATTGTTGCTTGTGTATAATTTTGTGTTTCCAGTTGTTTTTAGGAAACCTTGGTGGATTTACCGGGAATCCTTGTATATAGTTGGAGCGTAACCCAGGATGGACTAGAGACTGTTAAGGACTCGGGGTAGGACAGACCCCTACCTGGTTACGTCTCCCTGTGTTGGTGAAATGGACACCTTTGCTTTTCTTCAAAGACTGCATCCGGTTGCAGACACGCCGTAACCATCTTATGTGTTTTTCTTATAGTATTGTTATTGTTATACTTTGTTATGTTTTTCTAAATGTGTTTAGTCCCGGAGTACTAAATTTCACTAGGGGGGAATGTGGCACCCCAGGGGTCTGGTTTTCCACAGTAATGTAATGTTATGTCTGAGAGCAGGTGGGAGGTCCTTTGGTCAGGGATCCTGTGCATGCCACACCTCCTGCCCAGTCTTGGGAGGGGAAGAACTTCCCCTGTATAAACCCGGGGCTGAGGCAGGGTGAGTCAGACAAGGAGAGTGGAGACAAGAAGCAGCATAGGAAACAGCAGAGTTACAAGGAGTCAGGGGCTGGCAGCTGCAGAGCTCGCCCTGACTAAGAAGATTCTTTACCGGACCCGGAGTCCGAGGCTGTGGGGACTAACTCCTACCCAGCAGCAGAATCCGTCAGGCAGGGGATTTCAGGTCCTCTGGCCCAGAAGCCCGAAGGCACGGTCACACGCGTGGGACCAGCACCGCCATCGTGGAGCGGAAGCCATTAGAAGGCCCCGAGCCACCGGCCATACGGGTGAGCACCACACGGTACACTCAGGGACGTGGGCTACTTACATCAGCTTCTAGCAAGGTAGCCAGAAGAGTACAGTCAGTTTGGGAGGCCTACAACTACGCCTGGCCAGGGGAGATCCCATCTGCTCAAAGACTGACCAGGCCCCGTTTGCTAGCAAGTACTCCGGGAGGGTCTGTCGTTGTTACCAGTAAAGACCCTGAACTACACCGTACCGTCTCTGAGTGGTTCCTGCTACCCCCATCATCCACGTCGGCTGCCCTGAGGCCATACCCCTCCCGTTGGGGGTTATACTATCACGCTGCACAATCCTACCACCGGCCTCAGCGGTCTGCCCTGCAGCAGCAGCTTCCTGGCTGCACTCAACGGGTGGCGTAGTCATCAACTATTTACTACTAATAGACTGCCGTCTAGTTTGACTCCCTGGGCACGGACCGGGTCACCGCCACGAGACTACAACCCTCCACTGATCCGGCTCCGGGTAGGCTCCCGCGTGCGCAACGCAGCGCGACACAGGCCCAGGGGCGCGTCAATTACATTTGATGAAAATACATATTTAGGCTGAAGTATAGGAAAGGGTTCTTTACAGTTATGGTGAAGCTTTGCAATGACCTACCATAAGAGGTAGGAATAGTAGCCCATCAAACATCAGAAACAACAGGACCACCTATGGGCTTTTTTTCTGTCTCTACCTTCCTGATTATTGTTTCACCATAAGCACTGCAGAACCTCTATATAAAGAGTGAGTCAGATGTTACATCAGTCAGATACCTGTTGGCACAAGAGAAGGAAGTTCTTTCAGTGGTAATCTTTGACTGATTTAGCAGGAAGAGAAATATACTGGCTACGTAGCAGTACTCATCTCTATAATTATTAGGTCCTCACAAAAGAAGGTGATGTTTATACAAAAATTTCCATTGATGTGTGCTATAAACACTGACATTTCTCAATGAGGATAATAAGCAAAAGCAAATTAAAAATAGTCACGAATAATAGGCACAAGGATGTCAGGATGAAGAGTTAGTGGTGTCACAGGACAGTTCACAACGATGTCACTGTACAGGAATTATTTAGGCAGTGATGTCACAGCCCAGGAATAAAAATTCCTGTTCACATCTCCTCTTTGCTCTGTAGCATTTATGTTGGCTATCACAGTATCCTGTAATAAAATGTATATGCTTAATGAATGCCATAATAACCCATGCGGTATGAAAGCCACTGAACGGCATCAATGATCAGCTTACATTAAACATATGCACCAGGAAGCTTCAGTGATGTCGCTGTCAGCATATGGTCAGTTATCACTGGAGCTTTCATAGTTAATGCTGCAATGGAAGCCACTGATTACTGCTTCACAGCATGTTAATTTGTGCAGTGTATTTCACTCCGGATTTTCTGGTGCAGTAAAGTCTACAGCAGATCAGTCCAATGTGAACATACCCTTAGAAGCTGCCTGTGTTTTTCAATGGAATGGCATTTATTATAAGTTTGAAAGCAAACATTTACCTTACCTTTTAGAAACTCCACGTTATATTTAAGTTTGAGGAACCCCGTCAGCACTTCACATTCCTCTTCTTTCTTTGCCAATTACTGCAGAGCCTGGCAAACAACCACAGGCAATTGGTGTTTGTTTCTCACATTGTGTTAACTAACAATTGCTAGTTTGCAGATAACTGGAATCTTGTGTCAGAAAATGAGGAAGGACAAAATATTAATTAATAAACATATTGTGAACAGTGTTTCATTTCCCCCAATTTTTTTTGCCTTGTCAGTTTCTCATGATGTTAAATAAGTTTTCTGGGATATTCAGCTCTTCAGTGCATGATGCATGGCAGTATAACCCCTGGGAACCCAACGGATAAGTAGAGTATCCTATGTCAGAAGTATCTGGCACTGTAACTTCCATACAAATGACAGTTGTTAAAGTTGTTGCCCATAACAATCTGTTCAGCTTTCATTTTATCAGTAGAGGGGAACTTTTGTTTTTTTGTGGGTTGCATTAGTGTTGTGCATGAGTGGGTTCAAAGTGCTGTATTCAATTCAACAAAGAATTGTGATGGCGCAAGCTCATTTACAGAAGCAGATAGCTTTGCTTGGTACAGCAAAAGCATGGAACATGGTTTGTTTCAAAAGTCATGAAACATGGGATCTTTGGCGATGCCAAATAGTAGACAACAATGCGTTCTGACACCCGTTATTTTTTTCACAGTTATGAGTTTTATGTGTGGATTTTCTCTATAGAATTGCATTAGATGTAGAAAATCTGCAGGTAAAAACCGCATATGCGTGTGTAGCCTGTTTCCGCTACACTAAAAATGCATGTAATTCACATATGACTGTATCAATGAAGTTTTATCAAAGCAAACCACCAGGAAATATAAAACATGCGCTTTATTTAAAACATGACATATCAAAAATAAATCACAGCACCAAAAGTGAAATAAAAATGCATTTAAAATGCAAAGAACCTAATTTATCTAATAGATGCAGAAATGCTGCAGAAAATCTGCATCATCAAAAACTTACCAAATACTCATCGTGGGAACGTTCTGCAACAGACTGATATACTGTGCTTAGTTACAGTAGTGTTCAAAATAATAGTAGTCCAATATGACTAACCAGAATAATCACTGTTTTTGGTATAGATTATATTAACACGTCTAAACAATTTACCAGTTGGTGCAGTAGATTCTAAGAAAACCAACAGACTCCGCATTCATGATCTGCATGTTTTTGAGTCTATGTATTTGAACAATTAATTGAAAGGGGTGTGTTCAAAGTAATAGCAGTATGGAGTTCAATTAGTGAGGTAAATCATTCTGTGAAGAAACAGGTGTGAATCAGCTGGCCCTTATTTACGGGTGAAGCCACCGTTTGAGACATTGGTCAGAAGAAAAGCGTACTTTGATTAAAAAGTTGATTAGAGAGGGTAAAACTTATAAAGAAGTGCAGACAATGATAGGCTGTTTAGCTAAAATGATCTCCAATGCTTTCAAATGTAAAACAAAACCAGAGAGACGTGGAAGAAAACGGGAGACTACCATTCGAATGGATCGAAGAATAGCCAGAATGGCAAAGGCTCAGCCAATGATCAGCTCCAGGATGATCAAAGACAGTCTCAAGTTACCTGCGAGTACTGTGACAGTTAGAAGACGCCTGTGTGAAGCTAATCTCTTAGCAAGACGTCCCTGCAAAGTCCCACTGTTAAAAAAAAAAAAAAAGACATATACTGAAGCGGATACAATTTGCCAAAGAACACATCAACTGGCCTAAAGAGAAATGGAGAAACATTTTGTGGACTGATGAAAGTAAAATTGTTCTTTTAGGGTCCAAGGGCCGCAGACAGTTCTTCAGACGACCCCCAAACTCTGCACTGAAGCCATAGTACACTCTGAAGACGGTGAAGCATGGTGGTGCAAGCTTCATGATATGGGCATATTTCTCTTACTATGGTGCCGGACCTATTTATCGCATACCAGGGATCATGGACCAGTTTGAATGTATTAAAATACTTGAAGGGGTCATGTTGTCTTATGCTGAAGAGGATATGGCCTTGAAATGGGTGTTTCAACAAGAAAACGACCCTAAACACACTAGTAAACAAGCAAAATCTTGGTTCCAGTCCAACAAAATTGAGGTCATGGAGTGGCCAGCCCAATCCCCGGACCTTAGTCCAATAGAACACTTGTGGGGTGACATCAAAAATGCAGTTTCTGAGGCAAAGCCAACAAATGGCATAAAATTCTGGGATGTAGTCAAAGCATCCTGGGCTGGAATAACAGATGACAGGTGCCAGAAGTTGGTTGACTATATGCAACATAGATGTGAACCAGTTCTAAAAAACTGTGGGTATACAACTAAATATTAGGTTAGTGATTCACAGGAATGCTAAATCCTCAAAAAAAAGAATACATATTGTGAGTTTGTAAAGACAGATGCAGACACTGCTATTTTTTAGTACAGCCCAATGTTCATTTTTTGTTATTTTCTGTAAAGTAGTTAAAAATTATATACATTTCTCTTCATGTTTTCAATTAGAAAACAGTGTGCAATGTTCCCAATGCATGAAAATAAACACTAGGATGAATATTTTGTGCTTAAATCATGTTTTTGAACACACTGCTATTATTTTGAACACTACTGTACTATTTTGGGAAAAATAAATTTATTAGAACTGTATCATACTATATCAGATCATTAGATCAATTTTTGAATGTGCGGTCCATGTCCCTTTTTCAGCACACTGTATTATACTGTGGTTGCATAGATCCTCTCACTATGCTTCCCGGTTTAGTCTTCTGAAGGGGGGAAACTTTCTTCCCAACCATAAACGTGGCAACCAGATTTGTTCCTCAGAGCAATCAACCCATTCAAATTTTTTACAGTAGTTTATTACCAGTCCCATGACTGTATATGTTTATGAAGAATGGAGTTTTCCAGTTTTTATTTTTGTAAAATATTTATAATAAATATATATATATATATATATACATATATATATATATTTGGTGGGGGGGGGGGGTCTGAGAAAGCTATAAATGTCAAAATTACCTAAATGTTAAATTATAATTTAATTTATTTATGGAATGGAAGATTAGCCAAAAAGCAATCCTGGCATTGTATTTTATGGCATTTACAGTGCTGTTAACTTTATTCTGTTTATTAGTATGTTTACCAACTTTATACAGTCATGGCCAAAAGTGTTGGCACCCTTGAAATTGTTCCAGAAAATGAAGTATTTCTCCCAAAAACTTATTGCAATTACACATTTTGCTCTACACACGTTTATTTCCTTTGTGTGCATTGGAGCAACACAAAAAACACAAAGGAAAAAAAAGTCAAATTGGACATCATTTTACACAAAACCCCAAAAATGGACTGGACAAAATTGTTGGCACCTTTTCAAAATTGTGAGTTAACAACTTTGTTTCAAGCATGTGATGTTCGTTCAAACTCACCTGTGGCAAGTAACAGGTGTGGGCAATATAAAAATCACACCTAAACTAGATAAAAAGGGACTGTGTGACTGTGTGTGCCATGCTAAGCATGGAGAACAGAAAGAGAAGAGAACTGCCTGAGGACTTGAGAACTAAAATTGTTGAACGATATCAGCAATCTCAAAGTTACAAGTCCATCTCCAGAGATCTTGATGCTCCTTTGTGCATAGAGCGCAACATAATCAAGAAGTTTACAACCCATGGCACTGTAGCTAATCTGCCTGGACGTGGATGTCAGAGAAAAAATTATGAAAGGTTGCAACGCAGGATAGTCCTGATGGCAGATAAGCAGCCCCAATCAAGTTCCAAAGAAATTCAAGCTGTCCTGCAGGCTCAGGATGCATTAGTGTCAGCGCTAAGTATCCGTCGACACTTCAATGTAATCAAATGCTATGCCAGGAGACCAAAGTGGACCCCACTGCTGACACAGGCATAAAAAAGCAAGACTGCAGTTTGCCAAAATGTACATGAGTACGCCAAAAATCCATCTGGTAAAGCGTCTTGTGGACAGATGAGACCAAGATAGAGCTTTTTTTTTTATAAAGCACATCATTCTACTGTTTACCAAAAACGGAATGAGGCCTACAAAGAATAGAACACAGTACCTAAAGTCAAATATGGTGGAGGTCCAAAGATGTTTTGGGGTTGTTTTGCTGCCTCTGGCACTGGGTGCCTTGACTGTGTGCAAGGCATCATGAAATCTGAAGATTACCAAAGGATTTTGGGTTGCAATATAGTGCCCAGTGTCAAAAAGCTGTGCTTGTATCCTAGGTCATGGGTCTTCGAGCAGGACAATGACCCCAAACATACTTCAAGAAGCACCCAGAAATGGATGGAAACAAAGCGCTGGAACGTTCTGAAATGGCCAGCAATGAGTCCGGATCTAAATCCCATTGAACATCTGTGGAGATATCTTAAAATTGCTGTTGGGAGAAGGCACCCTTCAAATATGAGAGACAAGGAGCAGTTTGCAAAAGAAGATTGGTCCAAAATTCCAGTTGAGAGGTGTAAGAAACTTGTTGATGGTTATAGGAAGCGATTGATTGTAGTTATTTATTCCAAAGGGTGTGCAACCACCTATTAAGTTGAGGGTGGCAACAGTTTTGTCCGGCCCATTTTGGGGGCTTTGTATTAAATGATGTTAGATTTGCCTTTTTTTTCCCAGTTTTTTTGTGTTGTTCCATTACACATAAAGGAATTAAACATGTGTATAACAAAACACGTGTAATTGTAATAATTTTCTGGAACAATTTCAAGATTGACAAAACTTTCGGCCATGACTGTATAAGTTTCTTTATGTTTTCATACTTTTGAACAATTGAAAAAAACACTTATCACTGCATGCAAACTGGATTGCAGAACTTTGTATTTTTTTCACTCTTCTGTGGAAGCTGTGTGTGTGCTTATTTTTTGCAAGACAAGATCTAGTTTTTATTTGTTCCATTGTTGCAGAATAAAATAAGAAACTTGCTGTTAGAACTCTCCTGTTAGGTTTTTTCTGTAATGCTGGTCACATGACCGTTTTTGCCTATTTAATCCTGCTCCGCCCTTCTGGCCTTGCTGGACTTCATTGTAATTTCTACTCTTAAGCTAGCCAGGTGCTTTGTTACCTTTCTCAGTCAGTTTAGCTAGGTCTTTTGACCTCTATGTTCTATGTTTGTTTGTCTTTTTACTGCTACAATTTCTGCTAGGAGGTGTCCATCTTTCTTCCAGTCCCTAGTTCTTGTAGGGATCCCTTCCTCACATCTATAGGTCTTCGTTCAGACTAGCTGAGTACTTTAGCGGGTCTGATCCCAGGATCAGGTTCCCCGTTACATCGTAGGGATCTAGCTTAGTTCTATTGTAGGGACAGATCTCCTGTCTTTCCTTAGTGCTTGTAGCAGATCATAACAGTAAGTCCAGCCTAAAAAATTTCTCTAAGGAAAGACCTCCAGTTTCCATCATGGTGTCGGTTCAGGATTTGTCTCAACGCCTGCAGGGACTCTCTCTGGAGGTGGCCGAGCTCCAACAACACGTGAGTAGCTGTTCTGGAGCGCATTTTGTGGAGCCAAAGGTACGATTGCCTGATTTATTTTTTGGTGAACAACAAGATTTTTTTTCCTTTAAAAATGCTTGTTTATTGTATTTTCGTTTGAGACCCAGATCGTCTGGTGATGAATCACAGCGCATAGGGTTCATAATGTCACTTTTGTGCAAAGAACCTCAGGGATGGGCCTTTTCTCTCCAACCTAGTGATCCGTGCTTTAGATCAGTGGATAGTTTTTTTTCTGCTTTGGGGTTGTTGTATGATGATCCTGATCATGTCTCATCAGCTGAGACGGAATTGAGACATTTGAGGCAGGGATCAGGTAATGTGGAAAATTATTGTACTCACTTCCGTCGGTGGTCTGCTCAGGTGGGGTGGAACGATTCAGCTCTGAAAAGTTTGTTTCTTGCTGGGCTAGGTGAAAGGGTTAAGGATCTGCTGATTGCTTATCCTACACCTGGAAACTTGCAGGAGGCAATGCAATTAGCTATACTGGTGGACAGGAGACTGCGTGCAAGGGTTAATGAGAGTAAATCCTCTGCCATGTCAGCTCCGAGTCTTGAGAGGGTCTGTACTGACACTGGAGAGCCGATGGAGATTGGGGCGATGTCACCCCGCTCTCAGGAAAAAGACCGCAGGATTTCTGAAGGTTTGTGCTTTTATTGCGGCAAATCTGACCATTTCATTAAGAACTGTGTGCTTCGTATGAACAAAGAAAAAAAAAAAAAGGTCAGTTACGCCCGTATAGCCTGTTTAAACACTAAGGGTGTATTTCTTTCTGCTACTACCGCAGCTCAGGAAGAATTAATTGAATTTCGGGTATTTGTGGATTGTGGTTCAACTCTGAATGTGATTGAGGGGGGGATTCTTGGAAAAACTTAATTTAAAACCCAAACCTTTGTCATCCCCTATTGCCGTGGTTTCTGTCGATGGCTCTCCCTTGAAATGTGTTACTCACAAGGTTTATGAATTTCCCCTCACTATTAATGGTATTCACCAAGAAAATTTGGATTTGGTGGTATTAAATAATTTGCCTTCTCCAGTAGTTTTGGTGTTGCCCTGGATAAAATTGCACAATCCTGTACTGGATTGGTCTACCAATGAAATTAAGTCCTGGAGCCCTAAGTGTTATGACAAGTGTTGTAACGGGCGCATTGCTGCTCTGGATAAAGGGGAATTACCTGTACCTATTCAGGATTTTTGGAAAGTTTTTTCTGAGGAGGAGTCGCAAATTTTGCCTCCCCATAGAGACTACGATTGTACCATTGAATTTGTCCCTGGAGCGACTCTTCCTAAAAGTCGTTTATTTAATCTGACTATTCCTGAGAGAAAGGCTTTGGAGGAATACATACAGACGAGCTTGGCCGCCGGTCATATCAGACCCTCTAAGTCACCTGTGGCTGTTGGATTTTTTTTTGTTAAAAAAAAGGACGGCGGTTTACGTCCTTGTTTGGACTTTCGCGAGATTAATAAAATTACTGTACGCAAACCCTACCCACTGCCATTGATTCCTGATTTGTTTAACCAGTTAGTGGGGGCCAAGTGGTTCTCTAAAATTGATCTCCGGGGGGCATAAAATTTGTTGCGCATGAAGGAGGGTGATGAATGGAAGACTGCTTTTAACACTCCTGTGGGTCATTTTGAGAATTTGGTTATGCCTTTTGGTCTTACCAATGCACCAGCATTTTTTCAGAATCTTATTAATGACATCCTTAGACCTTTGATCGGCAAAAATGTGGTTGTGTATTTGGATGACATTTTGATTTATTCGCCTGACCTGGAGTCTCATTGGCAGAGCGTACGTGAGGTATTACAGTTATTGATTGACAATTCGCTTTTTGCTAAGCTGGAGAAATGTGAGTTCGCTGTACAGAGAATTAGTTTTTTGGGCTACATTATCTCCAGCGAGGGCTTTGAGATGGACCCGGTGAAAGTTCAAGCTGTGCAGGAATGGCCTAGGCCTATTGGTTTGAAATCGATACAGAGGTTTTTGGGTTTCACCAATTATTACAGAAAATTCATTAGAAATTTTTCTATTATTGTTAAACCACTGACCGATCTCACCAGGAAAGGTTCTAATACGGTTCAGTGGACTACTGAGGCCATTGAAGCTTTTGTGTTTCTAAAGGAGAGGTTCAACTCTGCCCCCATCCTTATGCAGCCTAATGTGACTCAGCCGTTTTTGGTTGAGGTTGATGCTTCTTCTGTGGGGGTCGGTGCGGTGTTGTCTCAGGAAAACAAGGATGGAGTACATCCCTCTGCCTTTTTTTCAAAAAAAATTTCCGAGACTGAACTTAATTACGATATTGGTAATCGGGAATTGCTGGCTATTAAACTCGCATTTGAACACTGGCGTCATCTCTTGGAAGGAGGAGGAGAGCATTTTACAAGAAGGTGTTGTGATTGCTGCATTGGACTCCGTTTTGGAAGATGAGATTCTTAAAGCACAGGAGAATGCCCCATCTAACACTCCCCATGGGAGGTTGTTTGTGCCTAGGACCTTTAGGAGAGATTTGTTTGTTGAGTGTCATGAGTCTCAGTTGGCAGGTCATCCTGGAATTTCTGAGACCAAGAGACTTGTGGGTCGCAGTTTTTGGTGGCCTGGATGGCAGAAGGAGGTCATTAAGTGGGTGCATCAATGTACTGTGTGTGCTAGATCTAAGTCTTCACATACTCCTGCTGCGGAGTTGCTTTGCCCTCTGGAGGTTCCTAGTGCACCTTGGACACATCTGGCTATGGACTTTATTACTGACCTTCCCCCCTCTGAGGGTTTCACGGTCATCTGGGTGGTCGTGGACCGTTTTAGCAAGATGTGTCATTTGGTTCCCTTCATCAAACTGCCCTGCGCTAAGACACTCGCTAAGGCCTTTGTCAAGGAGATTGTCAGACTCCATGGTGTTCCTACTGACATTGTTTCTGATAGGGGACCTCAGTTCGTGGCTCGTTTTTGCCGTGCCTTTTGTGACAGGTTCGGAGTTCATTTGTCATTTTCATCTGGATATCATCCTGAGTCTAATGGCCAGACAGAAAGGAAGAACCAGGATGTTGAGCAGTTCTTGCGTTGTTTTGTGGCAGACAATCAAGAGGGGTGGTCTGAGTTTCTGCCGCTTGCTGAATTTGCTCTTAACAACCATACATCCTCTTCTGCTGGGTGTTCGCCTTTTTTTTGTTGTTCTGGGAGACATCCGTCTTTTGGGTCATTCTCCAAATTGGTATCGGCTGTGCCTGAGGAGGAGAGTTTTTCCGGTGATTTGGAAAGAGTTTGGACGGATGTGCGTGGTAATCTTCAGGAGGCTAACAAAAAATCTAAGAGGTACTTTGACAGGAAACGTCAAGAGGTTTTGTTTACGGTTGGTGACATGGTTTGGTTGTCCTCTAAGAATCTGCGGTTGAGGATTCCTTCTAAAAAATTGGGTCCCAAGTTTGTAGGGCCCTTTAAGGTGCTTCAGGTAGTTAACCAATCTGCTGTTAGGTTGGAGGTTCCTACCTCCTGGAAGATTAATTCGGTGTTTCATGTTTCTCTATTGAAAAAAGCTTATGTATCAGATAGAGACACCACTGCCACTGTTCCTCCGGTGGTGGAGGACGGGGAATATGACATTTTTCCGCATCCTTAATTCTAGACGGTATAGAGGGAGTTTGCAGTATCTCGTCGCTTGGAAGGGTTTCGGTCCCGAGGATAACTCATGGGTGAGGGCAGATGATGTTTCTGCTTCCAGACTTGTCAGAGCGTTTCACAAGAGGTTTCCTGATAAGCCTGGGCCTAGGGGATCCGGAGGATCCTCATAGAAGAGGGGGTACTGTTAGAACTCTCCTGTTAGGTTTTTTCTATTATGCTGGTCACATGACCGTTTTTGCCTATTTAATCCTGCTCCGCCCTTCTGGCCTTGCTGGACTTCATTGTAATTTCTACTCTTAAGCTAGCCAGGTGTGTTGTTACCTTTCTCAGTCAGTTTAGCTAGGTCTTTTGACCTCTATGTTCTATGTTGTTTGTTTGTCTTTTTACTGCTACAATTTCTGCTAGAGGTGTCCATCTTTCTCCCAGTCCCTAGTTCTTGTAGGGATCCCTTCCTCACATCTATAGGTCTTCGTTCAGACTAGCTGAGTACTTTAGCGGGTCTGATCGCAGGATCGGGTTCCCCGTTACATCGTAGGGATCTAGCTTAGTTCTATTGTAGGGACAGATCTCCTGTCTTTCCTTGGTGCTTGTAGCAGATCATAACACATGCTGTGCATATCTTCAGTCTTCTTCAGATTGGGAATGCAGCATGCACAGAAAGGAATTAAATAAGCAGTTTTCCAGCCCCTTTCTCCATCTTAAATGGATTTTTAGATCTAAAATGAAAAGTCTGCAGTCACTCTGTGTGACTGCAGACTTGAGAATCCTCCCAGCGCATAACTGCGAGAATTCTCCTTTCTTTGCCATGGGAGGTCACGTATGCGATATGCATAATCTTGGGCAGAAGTCTTCTAGTGGGTGTGGCCTCGTCAGTACAAGTGTATTGAGCGAAGCCGTGCCTACTAGATTGGTTCTTCCCGGGAGTATACATATCACATACGTGACCGCGGTTCCCTGGGCAGACAAGGGTGAATCATCGCAGCGCACAGTGCATGCGCTGGGAGGATTCACAAATTTGCAGTCACACAGAGTGACTTCGTAAGGTACTACATATAAGGGATATAGGAATACAGTGGCATGTAAAAAGTTTGTTTACCCCTAGCCAAAATTACTGTTATTGTGAACAGTTAGCTGAAGATGAAATGATCTCTAAAAAAGGCTAAAATTAAAGATGACACATTTTCTTTGTATGATAGGGCAAAATATATATATATACTCATTATTTACATTTTAAAGATTACAAAAAGGAAAATGGGCCGATGCAAAAGTTTGGGCACTCTTGGAGATTTGTGTGCTCAGATAAGTTTGACCAAGGTTTCAGACCTTAAATACCCTTTTAGGGTTATGGCTTGTTCACTATCATAGTTAAGAAAGGCCAGGTGATGCAAATTTCCCAGCTTTACAAAAACCCAGCCTCCTCTAACTTTGTGCCAAAAAACAGCAGCCATGGGTTCTTCTAAGCAGCTATCTACCACTCTGAAAATGAAAAGGGTGGAGGCCCACAAAGCAGGAGAAGGTTATAAGAAGATAGCAAAGTGTGTTCAAGTTGCCCTTTCCTCAGTTCAAAATTAACTGCCATTTCTTAACAGGAACAGTGGAGGTCAAGGTAAGGACTGGAAGACCACTTGTAGGATTGCTGGAAAGGTAAATCAGAACCCTCGCTTGACTGCAAAAGACATTCAGAAAGATTTAGCAGACTTTGAGTTGTGGTACATTGTTCTACTGTTCAGAGACACCTGTACAAATATGGCCTTCATGGAAGAGTCATCAGAAGAAAACCTCTCCTGAGTCCTCACCATAAAATTCAGCATCAGAAGTATGCAAAAGAACATCTAAACAAGACTGATGCATTTTGGAAACAAGTCTTGTGGACCGATGAGGTTAATATAGAACTCTTTGGCCACAATGATCAAAGGTATGTGTGGAGAAAAAAGGGCACAGAATTTCAGGAAAAGAACATCTCACCAACCATTAAGCATGGGGGTGGATCAATCATGCTTTGCGGTTGTGTTGCAGCCAATGGCACGGGGAACATTTCACGGGTAGAGGGAAGAATGGATTCACTGAAATTTCAACAAATTCTTGATGCAAATATAACACCATCTGTAAAAAAGCTGAAGTTGAAAAGAGGATGGCTTGTACAAATGGATAATGATCCTAAACACACGTCAAAATCCACAATAGACTACCTCAAAAGGCACAAGCTGAAGTTTTTACAATGGCCCTCACAGTTCCCTGATCTGAACATCATTGAAAATCTGTGGCTAGACCCCAAAATAGCAGTATATGCAAGATGATCGAGGAATCTCCCAGAACTGGAAGAATTGGCCAAGGAAGAATGGACGAAAATCCCTCAAACAAGAATTGAAGGCATCAAAACTATGAATTAACACATGTGGAATTATATACTTTACAAAAAAGCCACCTTTTGCTTTGATGACTGCTTTGCACACTCTTGGCATTCTCTTGATGAGCTTCAAGAGGTAGTCACCGGAAATGGTCTTCCAACAATCTTGAAGGAGTTCCCAGAGATGCTTAGTACTTGTTGGCCCTTCTGCCTTCACTCTGCGGTCCAGCTCACCCCAAGCCATCTCGATTGGGTTCAGGTCTGGTGACTGTGGAGGCCATGTCATCTGGCGTAGCACCCCATCACTCTCCTTCTTGGTCAAATAGCCCTTACACAGCCTGGAGGTGTGTTTGGGGTCATTGTCCTGTTGATAAATAAATGATGGTCCAACTAAACGCAAACCAGATGGAATAGCATGCCGCTGCAAGATGCTGTGGTAGCCATGCTGGTTCAGTATGCCTTCAATTTTGGATAAATCCCCAACTGTGTCACCAGCAAAGCACCCCCACACCATCACACCTCCTCCTCCATGCTTCACGGTGGGAACCAGGCATGTAGAGTCCATCCGTTCACCTTTTCTGCGTCTCACAAAGACATGGTGGTTGGAACCAAAGATCTCAAATTTGGACTCATCAGACCAAAGCACAAATTTCCACTGGTCTAATGTCCATTTCTTGTGTTCTTTAGCCCAAACAAGTCTCTTCTGCTTGTTGCCTGTCCTTAGCTGTGGTTTCCTAGCAGCTATTTTACGATGAAGGCCTGCTGCCCAAAGTCTCCTCTTAACAGTTGTTGAAGAGATGTGTCTGCTGCTAGAACTCTGTGTGGCATTGACCTGGTCTCTAATCTGAGCTGCTGTTAACCTGCGATTTCTGAGACTGGTGACTCGGATAAACTTATCTTCAGAAGCAGAGGTGTCTCTTGGTCTGCCTTTCCTGGGGCAGTCCTCATGTGAGCCAGTTTCTTTGTAGCGCTTGATGGTTTTTGCAACTGCACTTGGGGACACTTTCAAAGTTTTCCCAATTTTTCGCACTGACTGACCTTCATTTCTTAAAGTAATGTCCATCAACCAGCCATCCTCCACTCCATCCATCTGGACCATCGAGGTCATTTCATGCATGATAATGCCCCGTCTCATGCTGCACATAACACATCTGCATCTCTGGCTGCTATGTGCATAAAAGGGGACAAACTTATGGTGTGGCCCCCATGCTCCCCTGACCTCAACCCCATTGAGAACCTCTGGAGCATCATCAAAAGGAGTGTCTATGATGGCGGGAGGCAGTTCACATCTAAGCAACAGCTCTGGGTGGGTATTCTGTCCTCATGCAAAACAATTGAAGCAGAAACCATCCAAAACCTGACAAATTCAATGGACGAGAGAGTTCAGAAGCTCCTTTCGAACAAGGGGTCCTATGTGCAAATGTTACATCACCTAGAATAAAGTTTTGAGTTGAAAACTGTTTGATTTCAGTTTGTAATAACCTGCTAATGCTTATAATTTCAAAAATGACCATTTTTTTGTTCTTTATTAAAATGAAAAGGTTGAAAACTCTGCTGTGCATAATAATTTGGAACATGCATTTTGAGTGCAGTTTGAGTGTTTTATTTTTTAAAAATATACTGTTATCATAGGCAGTTTGTACAAAAACCTTTCAATTGTACTATAATAGTTATTTGACTGGAAAATTACAATGACTGCAATTCATACAGGTAATTTGGGAAAATCTGAGAAAATATTATTTGCATAATAATTTGGAACACAGTGTATATATATATATATATATATATATATATATATATATATATATATATATATATACTGCTCAAAAAATAAAGGGAACACTTAAACAACACAATGTAACTCCAAGTCAATAACACTTTTGTGAAATCTACCTGTCCAGTTATGAAGCAACACTGATTGTGAATCAATTTCTTCTGCTGTTGTGCAAATGGAAAAGACAACTGGTAGAAATGATAGGCAATTAGCAAGATACCCCCTATGAAGGAGTGGTTCTGCAGGTGGTGACCACAGACCATTTCTCTGTTCTCATCCTTTTTGGCTGTTGTTTTGGTCACTTTTTCATTTTGCCATACCCCTAGAGGTACAGAAGCATGAGGCGGTGTCTACAGTACAACCCACAGAAGTTGCTCAGGTAGTACAGTTCATCCAGGATGGCACATCCGTGCGTGCTGTGGCAAGAAGTGTAGCTGTGTTTGTCAGGACAGTGTCCAGAGCATGGAGCAGATACCAGGAGATGTGGAGGGAGCCATAGGAGGGCAACAACCCAGCAGCAGGACCGTTACCTCCTCCTTTGTGCAAGGAGGAACAATAGGAGCACTGCCAGAGTCCTGCAAAATGACCTTCAGCAAGCCACAAATGTGCATGTGTCTGTGCAAACGGTTAGAAACCGACTCCATGAGGGTGGTATGAGGGCCCAATGACTACAGATGGGAGTTGTGCTCACAGCCAAACACCGTGCAGGACGCTTGGCATTTGCCACAGAACACCAGGATTGGCAAAGTCGCCACTGTCGCCCTGTGCTCTTCACAGATGAAAGCAGGTTCACACTGAGCACATGTGACAGACGTGACAGAGTCTGGAGACGCCGTAGAGAGCGATCTGCTGCCTGCAACATCCTCAGCATGACCGGTTTGGCAGTGGGTCAGTAATGGTGTGGGGTGGCATTTTTTTGGAGGGCCGCACAGCCCTCCATGTGCTTGCCAGAGGAAGCCTGACTGCCATTAGGTACCGAGATGAGATCCTCAGACCCCTTGTGAGACCATATGCTGGTGCGGATGGCCCTGGGTTCCTCCTAATGCAGGACAATGCCAGACCTCATGTGGCTGGAGTGTGTCAGCAGTTCCTGCAGGATGAAGGCATTGAAGCTATGGAGCGTCCAGCCTGTTCCCCAGACCTGAATCCGATTGAGCTTCATCTGGGACATCATATCTTGCTCCATCCACCAACGTCACGTTGCACCACAGACTGTCCAGGAGTTGGCGGATGCTTTTGTCCAGGTCTGGGAGGAGATCCCACAGGAGACCATCCGCAACCTCATCAGGAGCATGCCCAGGCGTTGTGGGGAGGTCATAGTGGCACGTGGAGGCCACACACAATACTGAGCCTCATTATGACTTGTTTTAAGGACATTACATCAAAGTTGGATTAGCCTGTAGTGTATTTTTCACTTTAATTTTGGGGGTGACTCCAAATGCTGGCCTCCATTGGTTAATAAATTTGATTTCCATTGATGATTTTTGTGTGATTTTGTTGTCAGCACATTCAACTTTGTACAGAACAAAGTATTCATTGAGAATATTTCATTCATTCAGATCTAGAATGTATTATTTGAGTGCTCCCTTTATTTTTTTGAGCAGTGTGTATATATATATATATAGATAGATAGATAGATAGATAGATAGGAATAAAAAATATATATAAAAAAAATATATAGACCTGCGCTAGTATCAAAGTATAAATCGTATATGTAGAATTCTTTTTTTAGAATTGGGTGCATATACATTTTATACTTTGTTACTAGCGCAAGTCTATATATATTTTTTTATATATATTTTTTATTCCTATTTACCCACTAGACAACTGTGGTAGTTGTCTCCCTTGCAGCAGGTCAAAGTTTTACCTAATATCGCCACCACCCCCCTCATAAAATAGTTCACTAAGGGTATGTGATATATATATTTTTTGTCTTTTGTAGGTTTTGTATCTTTTTGCTAGCGTGAACATGCTCTTATTTCTTGCATGTGTACCATCTTAGACCTCAGTTCATATTGCTTGTTTTTTTGTCTTGTTTGCATTCTGTGCAAATTAGGGGGGTGGCATCCCCCTTGTTGAGCTGGTCAATATATATGTAACTTACCACGGGCTTAGGTGGTCTGATATTGGGACCCGGTTCTATTTGTCTACCCTTTTATATGCATTACTTCAACTCTGATATACAGTAAGGTTTTTAATATAGACAGTATAGGACCGTCCCAATTAGGGTCACCTTGTCGCTGGTGGGACGGCTTGTATAACTTTTTTTGATCAAAAATAGTTCACTAAGTACCCTATATTTCATATGCAACTTTGCTTTACATTTATATATAATGATGGTAGGGTATGTGATATATATATTTTTTGTCTTTTGTATCTTTTTGCTAGCGTGAACATGCTTTTATTTCTTGCATGTGCACCATCTTAGACCTCAGTTCACATTGCTTGGTTTATAGACACATTATAGACACATTGCCTAAAATACAAAGGAAATGTGTCATCTTTAACTTTAGGCCTTTTAGAGATCATTTCATCTTCAACTTGCTTAACTGTTCACAGTAATTTTGACCAGGGGTGCCCAAACTTTTACATGTCACTGTATGTAGAGCACACACACCTTGCTCATGTATCAGACACACCACTCACATATCAGACATACACAGCACACACACCGCTCACATATCAGATATACACAGCACACACACCGCTCACATATCAGACACAAGCAGCACGTACATCATATATTTTAATCAGCCATACTTTGAACAGATGTTGGTAAGATATTGTCACATCAAGGGTTACAAACATTATTTAAAGGGGTTGTCCACTTTTCAGACAGCCCTTCTATATTCCCCAGTCTAAAAAAAAATACTTCCTACACTCACCACTGGTGCTGATGCAGTGAAGTTGGCGTTGAGACTTGCGTAACATTGTTATGCAATATAAGCCATGCAGCCAACCAGCAGCTGCTTAATTCTCACTTCTTTTGGATGTAACTGACATTCAAAGGTAGTCAGAGAGTAGCAGCATTTCTCACTTCTTATGGATGTCAGTTTCATCCGAATGAAGTGAGAATGAAGCAGGGGATGATTGGCTGCAGTGCTCACGTGGCAGAACTACAACTCAGGATGTTTTTATTTTACATTGGGGATTATAGCAATTAAGAAGGGGTTTTCTGAGTAGTGGACAATTTACACTAGCCAATAATCAGGAATGAGTGTTTATGGAGCCGCTTGCTTCCTATCAGCCAGTCTAAACAGGTTGCCCAAAATGCTCATTTGTCATGTAAAATTATTTTTAAAGGGGTTGGCAGTCTCAGAAGTAAAGTCTGCCGAATCATAACAATATGTGATGCATGCGTTATCAGGATTTCCCCTGAATTCTCTGTGTGGTCTCATCTGGCTTTTTTTTCAATAGAAGAGAATAGAGAGAAGCCGGATAAGACTTGTTGGTACATGACTGCAAGTCTTCATATCTCACACATGTGTCACGTGACTACCCACTCGCACAAGGAATACAGGGAGAATCACGATAGTGTGCACATTACACAGTCACGATTCTATGGCCTGCAGTCACATAGAGTGTCTGCAGACTTTTCTTTTGAGAATCAATACCTCCTGTAAGCTTATTTAAAAATTATTGTTGTTGGCAGCACATAGTCCTATATAACAAGGTGATGTGCTGCTGATAATTTGATGTTCTATGCACACAGAATAATCAGTACGTATGAAAGTGTGATCAGCCTTTTGCAACAGGTCATTAAATAAAAGCCGATCGTCTTGCATGTAGCGCTGGCGGTCATTTAACAGCTGTGGTTGCCAGTGTAAATGGGACTTTAGTCACAGTATAATACATGACTTCTCTTGCAAGTTAGGCACATACATGTTCGCAGGATCTCCAAGTTCCTGATGCCAGTTAAGCTCCGCCCCTTTTGGAGGATAGGGGGAGACAAAAGAAACAACTTTCACTTTGCCCAATGTAAAGATTGAGAAGGAACAAGTAGGAGGAGGAACAAGTGCCCAAGCAAGTAGGAGAGTAACATCCATCCTCCTCTACAGCAGCAGCTGAGCGTTCCTTCTCTGCAAAGGCGTGTGGCATACACATGGCATCTGTGTGCCGCATCAGTATGACACATACTGGCGCCTGAGAAAAGCCGGCACAGTTTGTGTTGTTCCCAGGCGCCGGGTGCTGAAGGCGGCTCACATCATTATCGCCTAGTCTCCCTGAGAACAGCGTGACCAGGCGACAATGATGGGAGTTGTAGTCAGCACCCACTGTGTACATCGTGTGTAAAATAAAGAACTAAAAAAAAATTGCGTTGGCTCCCGCATATTTTTCATAACCAGCAGAGGGACAGCCGACCACTGGGGGCTGATATTAATAATCTTGGAAAGGGGCCATTAGCCCTAAATGTTCCCAGGCTATTAACAACAGTTCACAGCTATTTTCTTAGCATTTACTGATTAGTTTAGATGGGGAACACAGAAAAAAATTGACGTAGGGTCTTCCCGCTACGTGTGACTCCTGATGCTGTTGAACAATGCTTTATAAATGAATTAATCTTTAAAACACACACCTGTACAAAAGTTACAGACTCATAGAAAAACAGTGATGGTTATTATGGACTTGCCCAAAACGCGTTTACAATCTATAATTAGAAATGACAGGTGTAGTAAGGCAACAAGCAGTATATACATCTGTGAAGAAATGGGGTCTTCTGTGGGCAGAACACTACTCAGACAACACAGGGTGATTACCTGTAAACAGCGTGGCAATAATTTATTGAACCACGAGCAATCACTAACATATAGAACAGTCCCAGCAAATACACGAGATGGTGCAAGCTACAGAGTCTCACCCTTCCGCTGGCCTGCCAGGTTTAGGGCAGGCTAGCGGATTGTCCAAACCTGGATTCTATAAATCATCTGAGAGTTCAGCAATGGTTAATGGAGCAGTTCTTTATCTTTCCAGCCAGGGCTGTGGTCCCTTAGGCTGTCATCTTGTAGTGTCGTCTTGAACAGACGCAGAGACCCCCTTTTTATAGTTCACATTTGTCCTTTCAAGCCTTCATTCACAGGTCAAGGGTCAGGGATCATGATATTAATTTGCAATGCTCGAATATCCATAGCTCACCCCCCCCCCAATGTTGGCTGGCAAACACTCTACAATGATATTTAACATATCTTAGCAAACATCCATTGTTCAGAGTCCCTTTATTGCAAAACTGGCTGACAATACATTGTAAGAGCTGATATAAAATGTGAATAGCAGCCATGCATCATTTACCAATATCACCTCAAGTGATCAGCATTTAGGTTTATACGAACAATAGTCTGTGTTGATCAACCAAAGAAGAACACAGGTTCAAAAGTCAACATAAAAATAAAGGTATATTGCTCCTGGCCCACAGAAAATATGTCTGGCAGAATTAAAGGGAATCTGTCACCCCCCGGGAGTTATCAGATTGCTACTATGGGCATACAGGGTATAGAAAAGTAAATCTATACATATCTGTATAGACTGCGCTTTGTTTCTTCCCGGTCGGGTTTGTATGAGCATAGTGCCGCATAAAACCTTCTTGTTATGTGCCGGGAGTCACTGGAGTGGAAGTCACAGTGACTCCCCGGCGTCTGTGCAATAGAGCACTGCGGCACTGTGCTCATACCAACCTGGCCGGGAGGAAACAAAGCGCGGTCTATAAGAGCCACGCTTTGCGCATGCGCCGGGAGGTGAGGCTGGAAAGCGCATGTCACAGCGCCCTGTGGCGTGCGGGGGAGGGAATATGGTAACTAGGCTGATAGGCGGCAATTTAGGGGAATAATAATCAGATAGGCGGGCATTGCTTGGCGCCCCCGGACGCCAAGCCTGTTGAAAAACAAAAAGATAAAACTAATTTTCTCTGCAATCAGACCTCTATCATGGGCCATACAGGTATGTATAGATTTACTTTTCTATACCCTGTATGCCTATAGTAGCGGTCTGGTAACTCCCAGGGGGGTGACAGATTCCCTTTAAGAAGAAACACTGTCGTCACATCATCATTTAATGTATAGTAAATGTTACTGAAGGTGCTTGGTGTTTCCAACAGTTTGATGTTTTGTGGCAGTGCCACCCACAAGAGGGAAGATTCACTGAAAAAAAAACGAGAATGGGTGGAGTAGAGAATCTGGTGTCTGGAGATTAAAGCAGAAATGTGCTGTTATACGCCTTTTTGTTATTTTGAGGAATTTTAACTATCTCCTGGTTGTTTGGTAACCATTGAAGGGATCAGCATAGAGATGGATTGGTTGGACAGCTGAATAAAGATCAATGTGAGGTGTTCAAGTCTATTTAAGTTACAGATGCCAAGGAGGAAGTTACAGCAGTCCAACTAGATATGATGAGCTCATAGGGCGATTCATGAGTTAGAAATGAGTGAACGCAGGAAATTTTTTCTGCTGTCCATGATAGAACAACTTCAAATATTTTACACTAATTAGCCTAAATCATACTGCCATTTACAGTTTAGTTTTTCAGTTCCGTTATATAAATTAAAAAATGTAACTCCTGCAAGAAATTAACGATTGAAAGAGTTTTTCCAAGATTGAAAGTTATCCCCTATACATTGGATTGATAATAACTTACAATAGCTGGGGATTCAAACACCCAATGATCCAGAGAACAGGGCTCTGCAGAATCCTTTCTGAATGGAGTGCTGAACCTGGCCCGCAGTCTGAGTATATTTGGCCTGCAACACCGGGCGGGTCCCCTTCCCAGCATCACACTTTCAACTATATCAGCATCCTAGATGCCAATACAATTGAAAGCATTGATGAAGGTGGAAGCGTCGGCTGCCTATGTGGAGCCATTATACTGTATGGAGCACTATGTGGGGCCCATTATTCTGTATGGAGGACTATGTGGGGCCCATTATTCTGTATGGAGGACTATGTGGGGCCCATGATACTGTATGGAGGACTATGTGGGGCACATTATTCTGTATGGAGGACTATGTGAGGCCATTATACTGTATGGAGCACTATATGGGGCCATTATACTGTGCAGAGCACTGTGTGGGGCCCATTGTACTGTATGGAGGACTATGTGGGGCCCATTATACTATATGGAGCAGTATGTTGGGCCATTATACTGTATGGCGCACTATATGGGGATATACTGTATGGAGCATTGTGTGGGGCCCATTGTACTGTATAGAGCACTTTTCGTGGGGCCATTATACTGTATGGGAGCACTTTTTGTGGGGCCATTATACTGTATGGAGGGTTGTGTGAGTATCATACTGTGATGTGTATTTGAGTTTAACATCCCTGCTTTAACTACAAACAAAATTAAAATTGTTTATTATTGGTTAGTTTCCACATGTTATTAGTGGACCAAGACAAGTGACTTGTCAAGATGAGTCAGAGTAGATTATGGTATGTAATTTGTCTACTGTCGTGGCCAAAAGAATGCTTTACTGTTGACACATGACTTATAGAGCTCACCCTTTCTTCTCCCGAAAAATCAGTCTGCCAGATTTCCCAAAGAGTCTAAAAGAGGAATTCATTGTAGAACATAACTACCACAGGCATCTGCAGCCCTGTACTTTCGGCAGAGTGTCCACCTGTCCTTGATTTTTCTTGGTGTGAAGACTTCTTTAATGCCATTCTTGACACCAGGCCAGTTTTTAAAAGCCTTTGCTTCTCTGTGCATACAAGATGCACCTTCCTATTGCCATTCATAAGCAAGCTCTGCACTGGGGTTGAACTGAGCCCAGATCTGAATCCTGTTTAGGAGAAGGCCTGGCACGTTTTTGGGCATGCTGAAACCTTCCTCAAAGCAATAAACTGCTCTTTTTCAAGTTTGTAAGATTGCTGTTAGTTGATTTAGAGGCAGTGTCCTTGCCTGTAAAGCCCTTTTGATGACAAGCAATGAAAACAGCACATTTGGAAATAACCATGGTTAACAGAAAAAGACAAGGATTTCACATGCAAGCCTTCTTTTTAAAGGGAACCTGTCCACGTGAAAAAACACTGTTAATCTACAGGTTAACGTCATTCTGAACTTGTCCGGCGTCAGCATCTAGACCCCCGTTCAGAAGGAAATTAACTTTATTCCCCCGGCAGCATTCAGGTTTCAGTCACCGCTCTATGTAGAGAGCGTGGCGACTGTAAGCACATCCTCAGCACTAACTAACAGCCGGTCGTAAAGCGGAGCTGCTGTCAGTCAGAACTAGGGGTGCAAGCAGTCTGCTCTTATAATTCAATCAACATGACAGAGTGATATCAGATGCCTTCTCGTTAACACGCTCCTGAGCGAACGAGAAGATCACTGAAATGTTGTGAGCAGGTCATTTTGTGGCGGGGTGAATTTCAGTGAAAAAGTTTTTTTTTTTTTTTTATTAAGCTAATTTTTATGGCAAGGAATGACTGCATTTGTTTTACAATTTCTCTGATCAACTTTTATTTTATAGTAGCAATAAGCATTTACTCCAGTTATGAAGAGTGAACAGCAAACTAAAATTTGTGTCAGTCTATAAAACTTTTGGCCCCAACTGTACAGCGACACTTGCTATTGCAGGCTAGCCTGATCAATCTCAATTTTATAGAGGTTGTTTAACTTTAGAAAATGAGGTCAGCCTTCTTCGAAAACCAGCGCCATAGTTGTCTACAACTACGGGTTATGTGTAGTATTGCAACTTAGCCTCATTTCCTTCCATTAAGCTGAAATACAGAACTACCCCAAGTGGACAGGTGTGTCACTGTTTGGGGAATAAAGCAGTTTTTTTTTTTTTTTTTTTAAATCTTAACAAGCCCCTTAAGTATTTGTGAACTTGAAAAAATTTGGATGAAGCTGTAAGCGCAGGAAAAAGAAAAAAAAAGTTGCCAAATAATTTTCTATATATCATTTAACCAGATGTAGCTATTGAGTGTGTATATTCACATGTGCCTCAGTCCAAAACTATACCTGTTTTATTGTTGAAAAACTGGCTTCATCAAAAGTTGGATGCCCAAAATATGGTAACAAATGAAGTTTTTTGGATGTCAATAACGCTTATACTGGTACTCCATCTAATGGATATTTCCAATAGGACAATTGAAGAGAACACAATAAAACAAGCATTTGGTGTAGAAGGCAGCCATATTATATAAAAAAAAAAAAAAAAAAAAAAGACAAAATAAAAATCTATAAAAAGGTTCCCACAGGATATTTTTATAAAGTGTGGATTTTGAACGCTAGGTGTACAGGCAGCCTGGTTGAAGATGCGACCACCTATATAGCAAGCCAATGGCTGCATGATATTGATATAAAATCATGCATCAATCGGCACTCTGGTGTCTGGCATTACAACCATATGTGGCCAGCTGCATCATCTGCCCTGGGCTCTGTGCAGCGCGGACGTTTAAAAACGGTGGGTGGTCTCGCAGCGCTCAGGACCCCCAGGGTCCTGCAAGCACTGCGATTCCGGTGCAGAGCGTTGGCTCTGGCAGGGAACATCATCGGGACCTGATTGGATCAGGTCCCAGTGATGTTAACCCTTTGCTGTCTTCTATATGCTGCGATCTATAGTGATCGCGGCATATAGGAGACAGCAGGAGGAGAGGGGGCCGTCTTACTTACCTCTCCGAAGACCTCCGATTCCTTCCAGGACCTGGGGTTGCTTTGGCAGCATCCAGCTCTGCCATATATGGTGTCCTGTCTGGCTCAGCCTGCAAGCTGAGCCAGACAGGAGACTCTGACTGAAACAGGGAAGATCTCATGTAATGTAATGTAATATATGTCTATTACATTACATGAGATCAGTGATCAGAAAAATAAAAATTAATGTCCCATACAGGGACTAAGTAAAAATGTAAAAAAAAAAAAGTTTTTAAACTGTTTATAAAAAAAAAAAACAAAAAAAAAAAAAAAAAAACACGAAATAAAAATAAATAAATAAAATATTAAACCAATAAATCCATATATTTTTACAAAACCAAAAAAAGAACACATATTTGGTATCGCCGTGTCCAAAACAACCCGAGCTATAAAACTGTCACACTAATTAACTCCTTCTGTGCACACCGTAATAAAAATAAATAAAACGGAGCAAAAAAATATGCTTTTTCATCATATCGCCAAACAAAAAGTGGAAAAAAATGCGATCAAAAAGCAAAATAGAAATAAAAATGGTACCGCTGAAAACGTCATCTTGTTCCGAAAAAACAAGCCGCCATACAGCTCCATCAGTCGAAAAATAAAAAAGTTATAGTGCTCAGAATAAAGCAACGCAAAAAAAATATTTTTTTCTATAAATTTGTTTTATTGTGTAAAAGCGCCAAAACATAAAAAATATACAGTAAGTGTAGTATCGCTGTAAATGTACTGACCGGAAGAATAACGCTGCCTGATCACTTTTACCACACGCAGAACGGCATAAAAAAAAAACCTCAAAGAACAATTCCTGAATTGGTTTTTGTTAATTTTACCTCCCAAAAAACGGAATAGAAAGCGATCAAAAAATGTCACGTACCCAAAAATGGTACCAATAAAAATGTCAACTCGTCCCGCAAAAAACAAGCCATCACATGACTGTCGGCCGAAATATGGAAAAATTATAGCTCTCAAAATATGGTGATGCAAAAACTAGATTTTGCAAAAAAAAAGCGTCTTTTAGTGTGTGACAGCTGTCAGTCATAAAAACCCGATATAAATCTGGTATCTCTGTAATCGCACCGACCCGAAGAATAAAGTAATCTCATCACTTATACCGCACGAGGAGCGGCGTAAAAAATAAATAAAACCAATTCTTCACCTGCTACTGATTTGTTTATTATGTCTCCGAAAGATCGCAGTAAGGCTCTGCTCACATTTATCCTGCGCTCTGTGCTGAGCACTTACACCAGAGTTTCCGTGTAAATCTCTGAAATACGTGATTCAGCCAGAACCCATGACGGAAGATTCCCTGTAATGAGGTAGATATAGACCACTGTGGACGCCGTCTAGCCTGGGATCCCACAGTGTCATTTGTTTTAGGCGTGCATAAAAGTGCGGTTGGCCAGTTTTGTGCACTTCTGAAAAAAAGGACACCGCTAAACAGAGGCCAGACGGAGTCCAGAGTAACTCTGCTGCCTCATTACAGTGAATGTATCCCGCAGGGGTTTCATCTGAATTACATCACTTGGAAATTTAGATGGAAACCCCGATGTAAGTGCTCAGCCTAGAGCGCCGGATAAATGTTACATAAAATGTTCCCAATAAAAGCTTCAACTCAGTCCTCAAAAAAAGCTAGTCCCCACTCAGGTCTGTCATCTGTTAAAAATATAAGGGACTTCCAAGTTACTACTAGCAGAAAGGCTCTGGAAAAGCGAAATGGCCCTTGCCCCCCAAAAGAAATTCAGAAAATTTTGTGCTCCCAAATCCAAATGCCTATTCTACAATAATTTGTTCTCCAATTGTCAAATAGCACTCCGTCCCCCCAGATCTCGCCGTATGGCTGAGCGGTACAATACAGCCACATATGGGGTATTGCCACTTTTAGAAGAAATTGTGTGACACATTTCGGCACCATTTTTAACCATTGCCCTGTGTGAAAATGTAAAATCTGAGGGTAAAACATTTTTTTTGTGGTAAAAATATAATTATGCTTTTTTCACTGTCCAATGGTATAAATTTAAAAATTAAAAAATACTCACTACTTCCCTAGATGAATTCCTTGAGAGGTGTAGTTTACAAAATAGGGTCACTTGTGGGGGGGTTTCTGCTGTTTCGGCATGTCAGCGACTCTTCAAATGTGACATGGTGTCTGCCACCTATCCCAGCCAACATAGCGCTCCTTTCTCTTCCGAACCCTGCCGTACACCAAAGCAGTGGTTTTCCCCCACATATGGGGTATCGGCGTACTCAGGAGAAATTGCACAACAAATTTCATGGTGCAATTTATCCTATTACCCTTATGATAATGCAAAATTAAGGGATGAAAAACGTTTTTGTGGGAAAAATGTGAAAATTTTATTTTTACAGCTCAATATTATAAACTTCTGTGAAGCACCTTGGGGTTCAAGGTGCTCACCACACATCTAGATAAGTTCCCTAAGGGGTCTAGTTTCCAAAATGGTGTCACTTGTGGGGGGTTTCCACTGTTTAGGCACTTCAGAAGCTCTCCAAACGCAACATGGCGTCCGCTAATTATTCAAACAAATTTTACATTCAAAAAGTCAAATGGCGCTCCTTCCCTTTCAAACCCTGCCGTGCGCCCAAACAGTGGTTTGCCTCCACATATGGGGTATCAGCGTGTTCAGGAGAAATTGCACAACAAATTTCATGGTGCAATTTTTCCTATTACCCTTATGATAATGCAAAATTAAGGGATGAAAAACGTTTTTTGTGGGAAAAATGTGAAAATTTTATTTTTACAGCTCAATATTATAAACTTCTGTGAAGCACCTTGGGGTTCAAGGTGCTCACCACACATCTAGATAAGTTCCCTAAGGGGTCTAGTTTCCAAAATGGTGTCACTTGTGGGGGGTTTCCACTGTTTAGGCACATCAGGGGCTCCCCAAATGCAACATGGCGTCTGCTAATTATTCAGACAAATTTTATATTCAAAAAGTCTAATGGCGCTCCTTCCCTTCCGAACCCTGCAGTGCGCCCAAACAGTGGTTTTCCCTCACATATGGGGTATCAGCACGCTCAAGAGAAATTGCACAAAAAAATTTGGGGTCCATTTTTTCCTGTTACCCCTGTGAAAATAGAAAAAAATGGGTCTAAAGTAACATTTTTGTGAAAAAAGTTAAATGTTCATTTTTTTCTTCCACATTCCAAAAATTCCTGTGAAGCACCTGAAGGGTTAATAAAGTTCTTGAATGTGGTTTTGAGCACCTTGAGGGGTGCAGTTTTTAGAATGGTGTCACTTTTTGGTATTTTCTGTCATAAAGACCCCTCAAAGTGACTTCAAATATGATGTGGTCCCTAAAAAAAAATGTTTTTGTAAATTTTGTTGGAAAAATGAGAAATCGCTGGTCAACTTTTAACCCTTATAGCTCCCTAACAAAAAAAAATTTTGGTTCCAAAATTGTGCTGATGTAAAGTAGACATGTGGGAAATGTTATTTATTAACTATTTTGTGTGACATCTCTCTGATTTAAGGGCATGAAAATACAAAGTTAGAAAATTGCAAAATTTTCACAATTTTCGCCAAATTTCAGATTTTTTCACAAATAAACGCAAGTTATATCGAAGAAATTTTACCAGTATCATGAAGTACAATATGTCACGAAAAAACAATCTCAGAATCAGGGGAATATGTTGAAGCGTTCCAGAGTAATTACTTCATAAAGTGACAGTGGTCAGAATTGAAAAAATTGGCCCGGTCACGAAGGTAAAAACAGGCTCTGGTGCGAAGTGGTTAAAGAGGTAGTACACTTGACCTATTTTGAGGATACGTCATCAATATGAATCAATATCAGATCGGTTGGGGTGAGACATAAGGCGCACCCATCAATCAGCTGTTCCCAGTGCCAGCAGCGGCCAGATGTAATCAGTTGCGGAGCAGAACAGTACAGCTCCATCAACTGTAAGTATAGTGACCGTGGGGGAACTGGGTGTCACACCCACACTGATCTGATATTGATGACCTATCCCTAAGGATAGTTGATCAATATTAAAAGTAGTGAACAATCCCTTTAAGGCCAAGGCTCCACTATCAGTATTTTTTCTCAGGAGTGGGAGCCAAAACAAGGAGTGGGTGATCAATGCAGAATTGGTGACTTGTTTCTATCATACCTTTTCTCTAATTGTTTCACACCTGGTTTTGGCTCCCACGCCTAAGAAAAAATACTGAATACTGACCAAATACTGATTGTGGGGCCCTGGCCTAAGTGTAAGCCCAGATGGAGTCTCTGTTGCCATCATACCATCACAATGAGTGGCATGGTTTTGTCGGTCTAATTGCTGTTCCCCTGCACAAAAAAAAAAGTAATTAGAAGTTTTAAATTCAACTTACATTAGAAAAAAAAAAATCATGGATAACAGACATCACTATTACTCTGGAGCGCAACAACCCCATTGTACTCCACCACTCCAATTAAATATCATGTGCTGCAACTTTAGCAAGTTCTCTTTTCTGGTAGGATTTTGTATATACACATTCTAGTCAATTACAATTGGGCTCTTTCTAAACTTTAAAAGTATGGATCAGTGGTAAAGATGATTTTATGGACGCATGACAGTATGTGGTGGAATCTGATTGGGAAAAAATGGTAAAGACATCTGTGACTGAGTAATTTATCTGAAAGGTGTTTTCCAGGCTCAAAAGCAAGTCCATGTAGCGAGTCCTCAAACCCCACGCGCTTCAGCACCCCTGCAGCCTGACGGTGGTTCGATATGTTTTGTACTTCTTGCCGGCACTCTCTCAGTTGCCTCTAGACTACATTCCCAAAGAGACATTGTGTTCTGGTTTCTCTGTTAGCACTGTATCCAGCTTACCCACTCTGCCTTGAAAGTGCCCTCTTGAGACTCCCATACAGTCTCAAGAGGGCTAAATCACTGCTCCGATAGTTTTCCCTGCCCACTGCACCTATTATGCTGCCATTTCAAACTCCAAGGTGAATAAATCACTGGCAGGTTTGTTTTCCCTGCCTCCCACACCTAGTATGGTAGCCTGAAACGCTCATACACAGTCTCAACATTGCATCTTTGTGAACAGAATCTCCTGCATTGTTGTGTCTGACATTCACCCACCCAATGTCCACAATGCAATAGTACTAAAGTTTCACTTCCCTGTTTTCTCCATTATACATATTAACTTTAAAATAAATGCGCATAAGGGTGTGTATATGTAACAAAACTAAAAAGAGTACAGAACACCATGTGCCTAGATCTACGCAAACATTGAATATCTGAAATTTAGACTGCATTACTGCCATAAGGAATATTATATATAATAAAATTAATATATTTAGTGCACAAATTGACGAGTTTGTACGTGTCAACCAGCCACAACAAGGTGACCTTTCTACCTCCAAATGTTTACTACTATGAAAAACTGACCAGCACCTCCTAACATAATAAATCAAGTGTGAACAGGTGCAAGCTGCTGTGACTATTATATACAAAAGACAACACCAATCCATATACTTGAATATTTATTTGTATTTATACATATGTGCTGTGCCTTACAGTATGTATGATACCTAGGAAGAACCAGGGGATGCATTAACAATAAAACTGTTTACCTGAACAATAGTGCAGTACAAAAGAGATGCAAAAAACACATTGCAAACATGAGAACATCTCCCCTTTGATGAATAAAAGGGACACATTATATTTTATTTTATTTTTGATCAGAAATTAGAATTCACATTATTTCAAAAGAGAAAAAACAGTGGTTCTTCGGATAAAGCTGAAAGACAAAAACCATTAGAAGTACACAATCATTGGAAATCTTCACAATATGATTGTGAACATATTAGTATAGTCATTTTGCACATTCGGTGTTAAAAAAAAAAAAAAAAAAAAGTAAAAAATATAGACACTTTATTAGGAAGTCATAGCCAACTATCAGAGCAGTAAGACTTAACGGATAAAGGACTGTGCCAGATTCATCCCCCAAACAGCTATGAAATAAAGCTATGGCAGCAAACATGGCATTTTCTAACCATGTTTAGACCGTTTATCCCCCTGCAGCACTGACAAATACATCATGCTTGTGAATATCTTGTCCTACACATACTAAACACACAAAATTAGAAAATGTGCAGTCTGTTGGCAGGTAGGCCAAGGCTAGATAAGCCTGTGTGTAAAGTTAGAGAAAAGACAACTGTGCTTGGCACAAAATACTGTTGTCACAAACTTTGGTGGCATATCACTGGGATATGCCACTAATGTCTAATGCTAGTCGATTTTTCCCATCACTGCAAGGGTTTCAATGTGTGGAGTCCAAGTGATATGGTGCTTCTTAGAGCGGCTGCCAATTTGGTGGCAAAAAGATATGACCTCCGACAATCACTAGAACAATGTCTGTGTTTAGCTATCCTCCTTAAGAAGCAGATCAATGGCATTCATGCATGTAATCTTTAGGTGAAACAGTGCTGGACAGGTATTTTAACAGAAACTATAGCGTTCATAAATGAGAATTGGATAGGATTCATTTTAATATGTCAGATCATAGTCCTCAGGAAAGAAGTGGTTTTATTGCCCTTTCCTTAAGCTTTAAAGTGAGTGTATCATTAGAAAATGACCCATTTAAATAAGTTTTGTTACATGTGTTATGAAAAAAAAAAAACATTGCCCACATTATTTTTTTTTATTAAAAAAAAAAATAAAAAATATAAAATAACTAGTAATAGTGCATTTTTCAGAGTGCACATTGGGTTTTTTATACTTACTTCCAGTCCTTTCAGGAAGCGTTTTCAACAGGCTCCTTATCATCAGAGACAGGATTACAATAACAGGTAACACCTCTGCACACTGCTGATAACATAGCATCCACCATTCTCAATAAGCGAGGTCACAGCCAACCCTCATCCCCAGTCACAATAACCTCTGCACGTGTTCAGTAGATGCTTTCATACAAAATATAAGGTCAGAGTCTGTTCACTGCTGCCAATTTACATGTTCATTTCATGAAAAAAAAAACAGGTAGTTTGAACATAAGGGCATGTGCACATAATGCGTTTTACACGCCAGTGTACTCGCAGAGTTTTGAAGCAGAAAAAAACGTCAGGAAAATGCTGGCGGTGTTTTTCCCTGTCACCTCTTTTTTGGCGCGTTTATGGTTGTTTTTTGCAGGCATTTTCACTTGTATGTAAAAAATAGTGAGTGGCTTTCAATCGTAAGCCCCCAAAAGGATGGTCAGGTTGCTTATTTTAAACGCTTTATGTCTTTACAAATGTAAAGCAATTAAAAGAAGCTTAAATGACTGAACATATGCACAGCAGGTCGGGGTTCATTTTATTTATTTATTTATTTTTTTTACACTGCAGTGCACATTCATCATTTTTAAACAATAAGTGCTTTTGCAGGTGGGTTACAGAGCGTATCCGCCTAACAAAAAAAAAAAAAAAAAGGAGGTTGCGTGCAGATACGCTACAGATGCCCAAGTGGTCAGTGTGAATATTGCAAGATTTCTATTTTTAAGAAAGATTGTGATATGGCAAAAAAAAAAAAAAAATATATATATATTTTTACAAAAACTTGATTTAAACAAATAGGTCATTTTCTAATGGCACATTCCTTTTAAGGTTCGATCACATAGGACTGATACACTGCAGATTTTCCACCTAGAAGTTTTGGACAGAAAATCTGAATTTTATTACCAAACCAGCAAAGTGAATGACAATTTAGCAATGTTCATCCACACACAGTTAAAAAAAAAAAAAAAAAGGTGGAATCCACAGCAGGGCTGTGGAGTCTGAGTCGGTATAAAATGGACCAACTCCCGACTCCTAAAATATATAATAAATTGGGTGCAGTAGTTCAATGCAGTTTGTGGGGGATATTTTTTCATAAGAATTTGGAAAAGTTATGAAATGTCCTATAAATGTCTGTCCTATTCCTGATCTAAGAGTCTAGACTTTTAGCGGAGATGAATCTGTGCTACAGTAAATGCATCACTTAAACATGAGCCATGTATGAGGGAGTCGGAGTCATGGAAATTGAGGAGCCGCAGGTTTGGCTTACCAACTCCACAGGACACACTTCCGCTGGAGTGTTCATTTTAGATCTGTACCCTTACACAAAATGTTCCTATACAAACAGTTGCACATTCAGAAACAAAACACTGAGCTCTACACTTTGTGCACATACATTCCAGTATCTGGTAAAGATAGAAAATGCCTCATGTTTTACAAGAGTGGACCTCTTCTATCCTTAGCATGAATTTAATAAAATATTACTTTTTACATTTTAGATTCATTTTTTTGCATGTAAAAGCATAGCAATGTATTTTTGTATATGGAACATATACCAATATAAAAAAGATAAAGAATTCTAATGTATAAAAAGAAATCAATATTCTTTTACAGACATCTAACATTCTCTTGCAACATACCTTGTAGGTACACTGAAATGCAATGAACAAACACTATACATTAAACCAGGCGTCCTGCTCCTGGAACCCCCAGTGATCAGCAGAAATCACCAAGGAACGTTTCATCCATCCATTGGATCAAACTAGACAAATCCACCTCCTTATTCCACAGTTTCATCCAGTCACACAGTTCATGGTGGAGAAATGTAGCATTACATGTCCACAATTTAAGTGAATAGGTGTACATGTAATACATAGTAGGACAAATGGCCATCAGTACGGAAGCAGCTTTTACTTTGGAGCTCTCTGCTCTGGCTGATACAGGTAGACCCACATTCCCCGATAGGACATACATGCATACATATACCTATGGTGAGGAGACCTCAAAAGTTATGAAAAAATAGGATTACTTGATACTGGACGGGGGGTCTTATAACCCATTCTGGAGTATTATAGCACCAGGGAATGGGTTTAATTCTGATTCTTAGAAGCACTTAACCAGAAAGGTCAGAACGACTCTGGGATTTAAAGGGAACGAACCAACCATATTTTTTTTTACTAATAAATCAGTATCTGCTTCTTTTTTCTTACTAATCTTTTTTTTGATAGACTTTTTACATCTATTCTCTGTACCAAACAGCATTTTAGGCAAGATGGCTTCTATTTAACAATACTTAGACATATGCTTCTGCAGTTATTACTTGGACAATAAAAACCTGTCGACTACAGATGCTCATTGACTGTGATGAGTTTTCTCTAAGCATGCTCTGTGACCTGTGCCGAGGTCACTATTCAGAGAAGGAGGTGGTGACTGTGACCATTTTATACACAGAATAAAAAAAATATCACTAATGATTAAAAAAATATATATATTTAAAAGATAAATTTTTGATTTGAACAATAAGTCATTTTTTAATAACACTTTCCCTTTAAGGGTTCATTGGGTGGGGGGAAATTGCTGACATATACATTATCCTTGGAGCGTGCACTTTCATTTCCCATTGTTAAACCTAGCCAACATATATGTTTTCTAGTACTTTTAGGCTATGCGCACACAGAGCGTTTTTTTCCGTGCAGAAATGGGCCAAAAACGCATTGCATACCTTATCCCATGGTTTCCTATGACACTTTGCAAGTTCTGTGCATGTGATCAGGATTTTTCCTGACTGATTTTCATGTGCAGAAAAAGAAGCAGCATGTCCATTCTTTGTGCGTTTTTCCAAAACAATGCATTGGAAAAACCGCATGGCAATTCCACAGGAAAAAACGTGTGCACATAGCCTTAGAATACGTCTTGCAGGTATGCAACTTTACTTTTTTTTTTTTTTAATTAACAATTATAACCAATGCCAGATGTATGCACTTGTACAACACACAGATGCACTCAACAAAGTTTTGTGGGGTGTACACACTAAACGTGGTGTGAATACAGCCCTTAACTGATCACGCTACATGGCATGATGGATAAGAGTATGCTTAGTACCTCGTGTACAGGGACTGGAAAATATTGCTTCTGGATGATTTGTCCTCTTGCTGCGGTAAATCCCCATTTTCTCTTATCCCATACCATCGTGTCATTAAGCTTTCATTGCAATTTTCTTGTATTGTAAAGACTGTGCGGTGCAGAATCCGTCGGGTCTGACAACAGCCATTACACAGCACACAGTTCTCGACCAGTTATTTTATTACTGATAATCTTCCAGAAATTATGTGAAACTCCCATATTGTCATCAGTACTTGTATGGCATCACAGAGAACTGTCGGGAGTGAGTGACTGACCAGAAGTTACGTCGGCTCTGCAGAGACTGAAAACCATTTTTTATTCTCCATTTGTCGCGTCGAATTTTGATCTTTTTAATCTGAAAAAAAAGTAGATACATAAGCAAGAGTGACATCTTTTCCGATTACTTTTTCCGTGTATATAAAAGATATCCTTACTTAGCTGTGAGAGGTAAAGGGGTGATCTCATGTACTACTAAGGCATGGCTCACTATTTTTTGTCACTACTCTTCCCTTCTACTATAAACTGCAATACATCAATATTATAGTCTATAGTAGAAATTAGTAGGCTTCTGGCGGCCATCGAAACCAATCAGTACCATCGCTGGGTGTTTGTGGGGTAGGGAAATCGACATGAATCGTATGCACGGAGTGAGGATTCTCTGGTGCCACCGCCAGGAGTCTGACCACAAGTATGTGATTTGTATACATGCAGTCACGTGCTTACTAGATAGGTGTGGCCTCGATCAATGCAAGTGAATTGAACAAGGCTGGACACAGTCTAGTCGGAATGTGGCCGGAAACATGCAAATCGCGTACTTGCAGTAACATGACCGTCCGCTCCCGAAGAATTCTCACAGCTCGCAATGTGTGGATTCACAAGTCTGCAGTCACTCTAGCCTAAATACAACCCCTTTAAAGGGCTTATAATTAAAGGGAAACTGACAGGTCCCCATGCCCTCCAACCCACCAGCATTTGAATATTCCTTTATAAATAGCCTGCCTAACAAGCCATTTATCCTGGATAACACATTAACCCCTTCACGACCTTTGACGTATAGGTATGTCCAAGGTCATGTCCCTGCCTTTGATGCAGGCTCTGACGCTGAGCCCGCATCTTCCCCTGCACCTGACAGCTAATCGGATCAGCTGTCATGTGCCTCTAACAGTCAGGCTGTGTGCCCACGTAGAGTTTTACAAGTGTTTATGCTGCGGAATTTCCGCAGCGTAAACGCTTGGTAATCCGCCCCCCATGGTCCCCAATGACAAGCCGCACTTTCAATGCCCATGCTGCGGATTTTTCTACAGACACGCAGCGTAATCGCCACCATTGACTTGCATTGGACCGCGTGATATCCGCATCTGCACATGTGGATATCACACGGTTCAATGTGCGGATGGTACCCAAGTCTGGAGGAGAGAAGACTCTCATCCAGACCTGGGTACCATAGAAACTGTAAAAAAAGAATTTAAAATAAAAACTAAATCTTATACTCACCTTCCGATGTCTTCCCGGTGTTTTGTCTGCTCCGTCCGGCGTCTTGCAGTGTTTGCGTTGATGTGAAGGACCTGCCATGACGTCACCGCGTCATGTGACCAATCACATGGCTCAATGACGTCACCGCAGGTCCTTCACACCCCCGCAAGCAGTGCAAGACACCGGACGGAGCAGACAAAACACCGGGAAGACATCGGAAGGTGAGTATAAGATTTAGTTTTTTTTATTTTTCACCATTCTTATTCTTTTTTTTAACTAACTTGGTCACACTACTATAAATCCATGCTGGTTGCATGGATTTATATAGTGTGAACAAGTTGTCAAGCACTTTTCCAAGTGATGCTAAAATCGCCTGGAAAAGCGCTTGATAACCCGCATGCAGAAATGCATGCAAAGACGCTTCACAAATGCTTCTACCTGGAGGGAAAACCGCATGTAAAATCCGCATGCATTTTTCCTGCCAGGGAGAAGCGTAAAAAATATGCTTCATTTCCGCAACGTGGGCACATAGCCTCAATCATCGACAGCGGCATTTAACACGCACTGGCTGGAAGCGCGTCACAAGTCCCACCCTGCCATGTGTTCTCAGGGCGCAAATGGGCTATCATGACAGCTGGGGGTCAGCAGAAGACCCCCTTGCCTGTCACTGTGAATCTCCTATGAGTGCCAGCTACGTGTAGCACAGGTGATTATCACAGCTTCAAGTCTCCTAAGGGGATTATTCAATCCAGTAAAAAAAAAAAAAAAATTAAATACATGTTTAAATATTAAAAAAAGCCCCAAAAAGTTCAAAATTCCCCCACCCTTTTGTCCCATTCTAAATAAAATTAATAAAAAAAACCCCAAACACATATTTGCTTTCACTGCGTTCAGAAAATCAAAAGTAAATTAGTTAGGCAAACAGCGTTAACGACAAAAGTCGACAGCTCGGCACGCAGCACATCTCTCACCCAGCCCCAGATGATGAAAAGACGACACTACGGGTGTCGGGAAATAGTGACATAAGCAAATTTTGTTTTCTTACAAACGTCAAATTTTTTTTTTCACTACCGTATATTCCGGCGTATAAGACGACCTGGTGTATAAGACGACCCCCCTACTTTCCTGTTAAAATATAGAGTTTAGGATATATTCACCGTATAAGACTACCCCTTTTCCAACGCATACCAAACACCGGTAAAAATTAAAAAAAAACTGATTTGAATTTAACATGGTCCTTTTTTAATTTAAATTCTTATGACATGCAGGTATATAGCAGGAAAACTGTCACTCATAAACATATTAAAATAGGGGGGACCCCACGTCATTTCTTGGGGGGGTCCCCCATTCTAATAGCTAGTAAAGGCTAGGTATTCAGCTGGGGGCTGATATTAGTAGCCTGGGAAGCTCTGTGGGTATTACCCCCTTCCCAGACTTCAAACATCTGCCCCAGCCGTCTGCTTAACCTCCGCTAGAGACTATAATGATGGTGGATCCCACGCCAATTTTCTTTTTAAAAAATCCTTTATTTTAACACTAAATGACAATTGAGGGGTTAATAAAGATGCAGTCCCTAAATTATTATTAATTTTGTAATTAATTTTTCCCAAAAATGTTGACGTGGGCTTCGCCATATTTTTGTGTCCAGCCAGGTACAGCAGGCAGGAACGGGCTGCCCCCAACCACCAGCTGCCTATTTGTACCTGGCCGGACACAACAATATAGGGAAGCCCTTTTTTTTTTAATTATTTCATGAAATAATTAAAAAAAAAAGACGTGGGGCTTCGCCCTATTTTTGTGTCCAGCCAGGTACAACTAGGCAGCTGGGGGCTGGAATCTGCAGCGCAGGGAGACCCAAGCTTTCTGGGCCCCCCCCGCTGCAAATTGCAGTCCGCAGCCACCCCGGAAAATGGCGCGTTCATAGAAGCGCCATCTTCTGGCGCTGTACCCAACTCATCCAGGGCCCTGGTGCGGTGGCTCACTGGGTAATAAAGGGGTTAGGGCCAGCTTGGCATTATCAGCTGGCCCTAAGCCCGAAATTCATGGGGTCACGCCAATATTAGACATGACCACCATGAATTTCTAGTAAAGTAATTAAAAAAAACACAACACCCAGAATAAAGTCCTTTAATTGAAATAAAGACACAATTTTTTAATGTTCTAAATTAAACCATACTTACCATCACGCCCATTCCAGCTGAAGCCAACGATCTCCTGCAATAAAAGTAAAATAATAAAGCAACCTCATCCTTACCTTTCCATGGTTCCCAGGACCGGTCCAGCTCTGCTACATTCACATGACAGGCTGCACCGCAGCAGAACGCTGCCGTTCAGCTTGCCATGCGGCAGACACTGAGAAGCGCAGGCATGCTTGTGCTCCTCAGTGTCTGACTGTGACGGCATCCAGATGAGCCGAGATCATGTCCAATGAACTCGGCTCACCTCATGCAAGTCACTGACAGCGTGGGAAAATTCTCCTGCTCCCCGCATGCGCAGTAGAAGTTTCCCACGCTGTCAGTGACGGACGTCCAGGAGGTGAGCTGAGTTCATTGTCGGCTCATCTGGATGCCGTCACAGCGAGACACTGAGGAGCGCAAGCATGCCTGCGCTTCTCAGTGTCTGCGGGATGACAGGCTGGATGGCAGCGTTCTGCTGCGGTCCAGCCTGTCATCTCGATGTAGCAGAGCTGAAGCTGTCCTGGGAACCATGGAAAGGTAAGGATGAGGTTGGTTTATTATTTTTCTTTTATTACAGGAGATCGTTGGCTTCAGCTGGAATGGGCGTGATGGTAAGTATGGTTTAATTTAGAACAATAAAGAATTGTGTCTTTATTTCAATTAAAGGACTTTATTCTGGGTGTTTGTGTTTTCTTTTAACTTTGACTATGGGGTTAGTAATGGGGGTGTCTTATAGACGCCTCTCCATTACTAACCTGGGCTTGATGTCAGCTGGCATTATAAGCGGACATCAACCCCAGCCCTATTACCCCCTGCCACCGCACCAGGGCAGCGTGGAAGAGCGAGGCTAAGTGCCAGAATTGGCGCATCCTATGGATGCGCCATTTCTGGGGCGGCTGACGGCTGGTGTTTCTAGCCTGGGAGGGGGCCAATATTCATGGCTCCCTTCCTGGGCTATTAATATCAGCCCCCAGCTGTCTGCCTAGCCTTTGCTAGCTATTAAATTAGGGGGGACCCCACGTCATTTTTTTTGGGGGGTCCCCCATTTTAATAGCTAGTAAAGACTAGGTATTCAGCTGGGGGCTGATATTAGTAGCCTGGGAAGCTCCGTGGGTATTACCCCCTTCCCAGGCTTCAAACATCTGCCCCAGCTGTCTGCTTAACCTCCACTAGAGCCTAAAATTAAGGGGAACCCCACGCCAATTTTTTTAATAATAAATCCTTTATTTTAATACTAAATGACAAGTACAGTAACCAACACTATCACTGTACTTCATATATATATGTGACTGACATGTTTCTATCTATCTAATCTATGTGTGAAGCTCTATTCTGTCTGTTATAAATTGTCGGGTACAGATGCTGAATTGCCGGCCGGCTTTTTTAAAGAGACGGTGCATGAAAACACTATTATTTGTTTTAATAAATCCTTTACACTAAATGACAAGTACAGTAAGCAATACTGTCACTGTACTTCATATATATGTGACTGACATGTTTCTATCTATCTAATCTATGTGTGAAGCTCTATTCTTTCTATTCTAAATTGTCGGGTGCCGGCTTATGCCGCTGCTGAATTGCCGGCTTTTCATATATTGTCACAGAAGCGATGCGAACTTCCCAGCTCCGGACACAGCGCAGCGCTTCTGTGACAAGTGAAAGCTGTCGGCACAGAAGCCCTGCGCTGTGTCCGGAGCTGGGAATACGCAGCGATGTGTCAGTTTCAGCACAGAAGCGCTGACTGTCTGGACCTACCGCCGCCGTATTTTAACTCCCTCCACCTTATATTAACTCCGACATGGCAGGGATACGGCCACGGCAGCTTATTAACACCCCCAGAGTATCCCCGCATGTCAATTTCTGAAAGTTTAAAAGCATTACCGGCGTATAAGACGACCCCAGACTAGACAGAAGATTTTTCAGTCTTCAAAAGTCGTCTTATACGCCGGAATATACGGTACTTAAATAAAAAAGAACCTATACATGTTTGGTATCTCTGTACTCTTACCGACTTGGGGAAGCATATTGCTAAGTCAGTTTCAGCATGTAGTGAACATGGTAAATAAAAAAACAAACAAACAAAAAAAAACAATTGTAGAATTGCACTTTTTTTTTTTTGCAATTTCACCGCACTTGGAATTTTTTCCCCCATTTTCCAGTACGCTATATGGCAAAATCAATGGTGTCATTCAAACTGGTCCTGCAAAAAACAAGTACTCACACGGCCATATTGAAGAAAACATAAAAATGTTATGGCTCTGGGGAAAAAGTAAGCAAAAAACAAACGCAAAATTGCAAGATAGTGAAGGAGTTAACAGATGTTTAATAAAATAAAAAAAAGTATTTTTAAAGTTAGTTTTTAATATGCAAATAAGCTTTTGACTAGTAAATGGGGCGTTTATTTCCCCAGACTAGTCAGCCATCTTTTTAGGTTATACCCCTATAGGTGTGAGAACATGATTTTTAAAGAGCTGGCGTCTCATGCACGGCTTTCTTTCCTACACGTCATTGCGCCTCTGAAGCCGGGTGTACTGCACATGTTCAGAAGCAAAGAAACCCGACGTCAGAAGAACAGAGCTTATAAGTGAATCGGCGACTGATCTTTGGCTCCTCCGTGTACGTCAGCAGTCATCTTCGCTTCTGGACATACCTGGCCTAAGAGGAGCAATGACTTGTAGGAAAGATACTCGGTACATGCGTGAGACGCCGGCTCTCGCAAATCATGTTACCACGCCCACAAGGGCATAACATGCAGAGTTGGACAACTAGTCTGAAGAAACAAACATCTCATCGACTAGTCAAAAAATGATTTGCATATTAAAAAAACGTAGTGTGAAAATGCTTTTTTTTTTTAAAAACATCTGTTAATGTCTTATCCAGGATAAAGTGCATGTTAGGCAAGGTAAATATAAAGGATTATACAAATGCTGATGGGTTGGAGACATGGGAGACCTGTTCAGAGCCCTTTAAATCAAATTTAATATCAAATTCAAGTCACACTTAGTTTGATTACCTTTCCTCTGTCAAATTCTTCATCCCATTCATCTATAACGGTGCTACTTTTTGCCTCCTCTGCATAATTCACAGCATCCTGGCTCACAGCAGATGCTTCTCCATCCCAAGTATGCACTATGGCAGAAAATAATATATAGTGAGCATTGTAATCAACAAACTGCAGGAAAAATGCCACTAGCCAATATCCTCCATGTCAGCTTCAATATAGAAATGTAAATTGCATTTTCTCACACTTGTTTAGTTATTGCATATACAAGTTTAAAATGATGTCCCTTTTTCTGCCACATCTTACCTTCAGTCCCATAGGCTTTATTACTGGAGTTTTTCAATAGTTCTTGGACAACAGATGAATTCCTCGTACCATCCCAATTTAGGCGAAGTTTCTTTTCAGCACCATTAATTGAATTAAATAGTTTATATCCATCTTTGATGTGGGTGTCCCATACAAACACAGAATCTAAAGTAGGGAAGAAACAAGATTACTTTTCCTAGATTGAAAGAGGTGAGAAGGAGGGAGGTGAGTATTGGATTTTTTTTTTTACTGTATGGAGGCATGGGACATAATATTAGGGGTGACATCCTGCATTATATGGGGGGGGGGGTGACATCCTGAATGGGGCATTATAAAGACAGGGGAGTGATAATCTTGCATGGGGCATTATAAAGACAGGGGAGTGATAATCTTGCATGGGGCATTATATGGTGGGAGAAAGGGACATCCTGCATGGGGCATTATATGGTGGGAGAAAGGGACATCCTGCATGGGGCATTATATGGTGGGAGAAAGGGACATCCTGCATGGGGCATTATATGGTGGGAGAAAGGGACATCCTGCATGGGGCATTATATGGTGGGAGAAAGGGACATCCTGCATGGGGCATTATATGGTGGGAGAAAGGGACATCCTGCATGGGGCATTATATGGTGGGAGAAAGGGACATCCTGCATGGGGCATTATATGGTGGGAGAAAGGGACATCCTGCATGGGGCATTATATGGTGGGAGAAAGGGACATCCTGCATGGGGCATTATATGGTGGGAGAAAGGGACATCCTGCATGGGGCATTATATGGTGGGAGAAAGGGACATCCTGCATGGGGCATTATATGGTGGGAGAAAGGGACATCCTGCATGGGGCATTATATGGTGGGAGAAAGGGACATCCTGCATGGGGCATTATATGGTGGGAGAAAGGGACATCCTGCATGGGGCATTATATGGTGGGAGAAAGGGACATCCTGCATGGGGCATTATATGGTGGGAGAAAGGGACATCCTGCATGGGGCATTATATGGTGGGAGAACGGGACATCCTGCATGGGGCATTATATGGTGGGAGAACGGGACATCCTGCATGGGGCATTATATGGTGGGAGAACGGGACATCCTGCATGGGGCATTATATGGTGGGAGAACGGGACATCCTGCATGGGGCATTATATGGTGGGAGAACGGGACATCCTGCATGGGGCATTATATGGTGGGAGAACGGGACATCCTGCATGGGGCATTATATGGTGGGAGAACGGGACATCCTGCATGGGGCATTATATGGTGGGAGAACGGGACATCCTGCATGGGGCATTATATGGTGGGAGAACGGGACATCCTGCATGGGGCATTATATGGTGGGAGAACGGGACATCCTGCATGGGGCATTATATGGTGGGAGAACGGGACATCCTGCATGGGGCATTATATGGTGGGAGAACGGGACATCCTGCATGGGGCATTATATGGTGGGAGAACGGGACATCCTGCATGGGGCATTATATGGTGGGAGAACGGGACATCCTGCATGGGGCATTATATGGTGGGAGAACGGGACATCCTGCATGGGGCATTATATGGTGGGAGAACGGGACATCCTGCATGGGGCATTATATGGTGGGAGAACGGGACATCCTGCATGGGGCATTATATGGTGGGAGAACGGGACATCCTGCATGGGGCATTATATGGTGGGAGAACGGGACATCCTGCATGGGGCATTATATGGTGGGAGAACGGGACATCCTGCATGGGGCATTATATGGTGGGAGAACGGGACATCCTGCATGGGGCATTATATGGTGGGAGAACGGGACATCCTGCATGGGGCATTATATGGTGGGAGAACGGGACATCCTGCATGGGGCATTATATGGTGGGAGAACGGGACATCCTGCATGGGGCATTATATGGTGGGAGAAAGGGACATCCTGCATGGGGCATTATATGGTGGGAGAAAGGGACATCCTGCATGGGGCATTATATGGTGGGAGAAAGGGACATCCTGCATGGGGCATTATATGGTGGGAGAAAGGGACATCCTGCATGGGGCATTATATGGTGGGAGAAAGGGACATCCTGCATGGGGCATTATATGGTGGGAGAAAGGGACATCCTGCATGGGGCATTATATGGTGGGAGAAAGGGACATCCTGCATGGGGCATTATATGGTGGGAGAAAGGGACATCCTGCATGGGGCATTATATGGTGGGAGAAAGGGACATCCTGCATGGGGCATTATATGGTGGGAGAAAGGGACATCCTGCATGGGGCATTATATGGTGGGAGAAAGGGACATCCTGCATGGGGCATTATATGGTGGGAGAAAGGGACATCCTGCATGGGGCATTATATGGTGGGAGAAAGGGACATCCTGCATTGGGCATTATATGGTGGAGTGACATCCTGCATGGGGCATTATATGGTGGAGTGACATCCAGCATGGGGCATTATATGGTGGAGTGACATCCAGCATGGGGCATTATATGGTGGAGTGACAGCCAGCATGGGGCATTATATGGTGGAGTGACAGCCAGCATGGGGCATTATATGGTGGAGTGACAGCCAGCATGGGGCATTATATGGTGGAGTGACAGCCAGCATGGGGCATTATATGGTGGAGTGACAGCCAGCATGGGGCATTATATGGTGGAGTGACAGCCAGCATGGGGCATTATATGGTGGAGTGACAGCCAGCATGGGGCATTATATGGTGGAGTGACAGCCAGCATGGGGCATTATATGGTGGAGTGACAGCCAGCATGGGGCATTATATGGTGGAGTGACATCCAGCATGGGGCATTATATGGTGCAGTGACATCCAGCATGGGGCATTATATGGTGCAGTGACATCCAGCATGGGGCATTATATGGTGGAGTGACATCCAGCATGGGGCATTATATGGTGGAGTGACATCCAGCATGGGGCATTATATGGTGGAGTGACATCCAGCATGGGGCATTATATGGTGGAGTGACATCCAGCATGGGGCATTATATGGGGGAGTGACATCCAGCATGGGGCATTATATGGGGGAGTGACATCCAGCATGGGGCATTATATGGGGGAGTGACATCCTGCATGGGGCATTATATGGGGGAGTGACATCCTGCATGGGGCATTATATGGGGGAGTGACATCCTGCATGGGGCATTATATGGGGGAGTGACATCCTGCATGGGGCATTATATGGGGGAGTGACATCCTGCATGGGGCATTATATGGGGGAGTGACATCCTGCATGGGGCATTATATGGGGGAGTGACATCCTGCATGGGGCATTATATGGGGGAGTGACATCCTGCATGGGGCATTATATGGGGGAGTGACATCCTGCATGGGGCATTATATGGGGGAGTGACATCCTGCATGGGGCATTATATGGGGGAGTGACATCCTGCATGGGGCATTATATGGGGGAGTGACATCCTGCATGGGGCATTATATGGGGGAGTGACATCCTGCATGGGGCATTATATGGGGGTGTGACATCCTGCATGGGGCATTATATGGGGGTGTGACATCCTGCATGGGGCATTATATGGGGGTGTGACATCCTGCATGGGGCATTATATGGGGGAGTGACATCCTGCATGGGGCATTATATGGGGGAGTGACATCCTGCATGGGGCATTATATGGGGGAGTGACATCCTGCATGGGGCATTATATGGGGGAAACAGCCTGCCGATTGAGGACCTATGCTGCCTATTGGGGACATTTACCTGCATATTGAAATACCGGTTGATTTATCTTTACTTGTTCATTTTAAATATTGTATTTGTTCCTGTATTGCTTTTTTTTTTTACTTCAAAATAAGATATGTGCAGTGTGCATAGGAATTTGTTCATAGTTTTTTTTAAAAACTATATTCCGGCCCTCCAATGGTCTGAGGGGGGCTCCAGTATTCTGTATGGAGGTGTGTGTATGTGTGTATGGAGGTGTGTGTGTGCGTGGGGGGCATTCTTCTGCATGGAGGACTGTGTGCGTGGGGGGCATTCTTCTGCATGGAGGACTGTGTGCGTGGGGGGCATTCTTCTGCATGGAGGACTGTGTGCGTGGGGGGCATTCTTCTGCATGGAGGACTGTGTGCGTGGGGGGCATTCTTCTGCATGGAGGACTGTGTGCGTGGGGGGCATTCTTCTGCATGGAGGACTGTGTGCGTGGGGGGCATTCTTCTGCATGGAGGACTGTGTGCGTGGGGGGCATTCTTCTGTATGGAGGACTGTGTGCGTGGGGGGCATTCTTCTGTATGGAGGACTGTGTGCGTGGGGGGCATTCTTCTGTATGGAGGACTGTGTGCGTGGGGGGCATTCTTCTGTATGGAGGACTGTGTGCGTGGGGGGCATTCTTCTGTATGGAGGACTGTGTGCGTGGGGGGCATTCTTCTGTATGGAGGACTGTGTGCGTGGGGGGCATTCTTCTGTATGGAGGACTGTGTGCGTGGGGGGCATTCTTCTGTATGGAGGACTGTGTGCGTGGGGGGCATTCTTCTGTATGGAGGACTGTGTGCGTGGGGGGCATTCTTCTGTATGGAGGACTGTGTGCGTGGGGGGCATTCTTCTGTATGGAGGACTGTGTGCGTGGGGGGCATTCTTCTGTATGGAGGACTGTGTGCGTGGGGGGCATTCTTCTGTATGGAGGACTGTGTGCGTGGGGGGCATTCTTCTGTATGGAGGACTGTGTGCGTGGGGGGCATTCTTCTGTATGGAGGACTGTGTGCGTGGGGGGCATTCTTCTGTATGGAGGACTGTGTGCGTGGGGGGCATTCTTCTGTATGGAGGACTGTGTGCGTGGGGGGCATTCTTCTGTATGGAGGACTGTGTGCGTGGGGGGCATTCTTCTGTATGGAGGACTGTGTGCGTGGGGGGCATTCTTCTGTATGGAGGACTGTGTGCGTGGGGGGCATTCTTCTGTATGGAGGACTGTGTGCGTGGGGGGCATTCTTCTGTATGGAGGACTGTGTGCGTGGGGGGCATTCTTCTGTATGGAGGACTGTGTGCGTGGGGGGCATTCTTCTGTATGGAGGACTGTGTGCGTGGGGGGCATTCTTCTGTATGGAGGACTGTGTGCGTGGGGGGCATTCTTCTGTATGGAGGACTGTGTGCGTGGGGGGCATTCTTCTGTATGGAGGACTGTGTGCGTGGGGGGCATTCTTCTGTATGGAGGACTGTGTGCGTGGGGGGCATTCTTCTGTATGGAGGACTGTGTGCGTGGGGGGCATTCTTCTGTATGGAGGACTGTGTGCGTGGGGGGCATTCTTCTGTATGGAGGACTGTGTGCGTGGGGGGCATTCTTCTGTATGGAGGACTGTGTGCGTGGGGGGCATTCTTCTGTATGGAGGACTGTGTGCGTGGGGGGCATTCTTCTGTATGGAGGACTGTGTGCGTGGGGGGCATTCTTCTGTATGGAGGACTGTGTGCGTGGGGGGCATTCTTCTGTATGGAGGACTGTGTGCGTGGGGGGCATTCTTCTGTATGGAGGACTGTGTGCGTGGGGGGCATTCTTCTGTATGGAGGACTGTGTGCGTGGGGGGCATTCTTCTGTATGGAGGACTGTGTGCGTGGGGGGCATTCTTCTGTATGGAGGACTGTGTGCGTGGGGGGCATTCTTCTGTATGGAGGACTGTGTGCGTGGGGGGCATTCTTCTGTATGGAGGACTGTGTGCGTGGGGGGCATTCTTCTGTATGGAGGACTGTGTGCGTGGGGGGCATTCTTCTGTATGGAGGACTGTGTGCGTGGGGGGCATTCTTCTGTATGGAGGACTGTGTGCGTGGGGGGCATTCTTCTGTATGGAGGACTGTGTGCGTGGGGGGCATTCTTCTGTATGGAGGACTGTGTGCGTGGGGGGCATTCTTCTGTATGGAGGACTGTGTGTGTGGGGGGCATTCTTCTGTATGGAGGACTGTGTGTGTGGGGGGCATTCTTCTGTATGGAGGACTGTGTGTGGGGGGCATTCTTCTGTATGGAGGACTGTGCGTGGGGGGGCATTATTCTGTATGGAGGACTGTGCGTTGGGGGGCATTATTCTATATGGAGGACTGTGGGGGGGGCATTCTATATGGAGGACTGTGGGGGGGGCATTCTATATGGAGGACTGTGGGGGGGCATTCTTCTATATGGAGGACTGTGGGGGGGCATTCTTCTATATGGAGGACTGTGGGGGGGGGCATTATTCTATATGGAGGACTGTGTGGGGGGGGCATTCTTCTGTATGGAGGACTGTGCGGGGGGGCATTCTTCTGTATGGAGGACTGTGTGTGGGGGGGCATTATTCTGTATGGAGGACTGTGGTGGGGCCATTCTGTATGGAGGACTGTGCGTTGGGGGGCATTATTCTGTATGGAGGACTGTGGGGGGGGGCATTATTCTGTATGGAGGACTGTGGGGGGGGGCATTATTTTGTATGGAGGACTGCGGGGGGGCATTATTCTGTATGGAGGACTGCGGGGGGGGGCATTCTGTATGGAGGACTGCGGGGGGGGGGCATTCTTCTGTATGGAGGACTGTGGGGGGGCATTATTCTATATGGAGGACTGTGGGGGGGCATTATTCTATATGGAGGACTGTGGGGGGGCATTCTATATGGAGGACTGTGTGGGGGGGCATTCTATATGGAGGACTGTGTGTGGGGGGGCATTCTATATGGAGGACTGTGTGTGGGGGGGCATTCTTCTGTATGGAGGACTGTGTGGGGGGGCATTCTTCTGTATGGAGGACTGTGTGGGGGGGCATTCTTCTGTATGGAGGACTGTGTGGGGGGGCATTCTTCTGTATGGAGGACTGTGGGGGGGCATTCTTCTATATGGAGGACTGTGGGGGGGGCATTCTTCTGTATGGAGGACTGTGGGGGGGCATTCTTCTATATGGAGGACTGTGGGGGGGGCATTCTTCTATATGGAGGACTGTGGGGGGGGCATTCTATATGGAGGACTGTGGGGGGGCATTCTTCTATATGGAGGACTGTGGGGGGGCATTCTTCTATATGGAGGACTGTGTGGGGGGGCATTATTCTATATGGAGGACTGTGCGGGGGGGCATTCTTCTGTATGGAGGACTGTGTGTGGGGGGGCATTATTCTGTATGGAGGACTGTGGTGGGGCCATTCTGTATGGAGGACTGTGCGTTGGGGGGCATTATTCTGTATGGAGGACTGTGGGGGGGGGGCATTATTCTGTATGGAGGACTGTGGGGGGGGCATTATTTTGTATGGAGGACTGCGGGGGGGGCATTATTCTGTATGGAGGACTGTGGGGGGGGGGCATTATTCTGTATGGAGGACTGCGGGGGGGGCATTCTGTATGGAGGACTGCGGGGGGGGGCATTCTTTTGTATGGAGGACTGTGGGGGGGCATTATTCTATATGGAGGACTGTGGGGGGGCATTATTCTATATGGAGGACTGTGGGGGGGCATTATTCTATATGGAGGACTGTGGGGGGGCATTATTCTATATGGAGGACTGTGGGGGGGGCATTCTATATGGAGGACTGTGTGTGGGGGGGCATTCTTCTGTATGGAGGACTGTGTGGGGGGGCATTCTTCTGTATGGAGGACTGTGTGGGGGGGCATTCTTCTGTATGGAGGACTGTGGGGGGGCATTATTCTATATGGAGGACTGTGGGGGGGCATTATTTTGTATGGAGGACTGTGGGGGGGCATTCTTCTGTATGGAGGACTGTGGGGGGGCATTCTTCTGTATGGAGGACTGTGTGGGGGGGCATTCTTCTGTATGGAGGACTGTGTGGGGGGGCATTCTTCTGTATGGAGGACTGTGTGGGGGGGCATTCTTCTGTATGGAGGACTGTGTGTGGGGGGCATTCTTCTGTATGGAGGACTGTGTGTGGGGGGCATTCTTCTGTATGGAGGACTGTGTGTGGGGGGCATTATTCTGTATGGAGGACTGTGGGGGGGGCATTATTCTGTATGGAGGACTGTGGGGGGGGGCATTATTCTGTATGGAGGACTGTGGGGGGGCATTATTCTATATGGAGGACTCTGGGGGGGGGCATTCTTCTGTATGGAGGACTGTGGGGGGGGGGCATTCTTCTGTATGGAGGACTGTGGGGGGGGGCATTATTCTGTATGGAGGACGGTGTGTGTTGGGGGGCATTATTCTGTATGGAGGACGGTGTGTGTTGGGGGGCATTATTCTGTATGGAGGACGGTGTGTGTTGGGGGGCATTATTCTGTATGGAGGACGGTGTGTGTTGGGGGGCATTATTCTGTATGGAGGACTGTGGGGGGGCATTATTCTGTATGGAGAACTGTGGGGGGGGGGCATTATTCTGTATGGAGAACTGTGGGGGGGGCATTATTCTGTATGGAGAACTGTGGGGGGCATTATTCTGTATGGAGGACTGTGAGGGGGCATTATTCTGTATGGAGAACTGTGGGGGGGGCATTATTCTGTATGGAGAACTGTGGGGGGGGCATTATTCTGTATGGAGAACTGTGGGGGGGGCATTATTCTGTATGGAGAACTGTGGGGGGGGCATTATTCTGTATGGAGAACTATGGGGGGGCATTATTCTGTATGGAGAACTGTGGGGGGGGGCATTAAACTGTATGGAGGACTGAGGGGGCATTATTCTGTATGGAGGACGGTGTGTTGGGTGGCATTATTCTGTATGGAGGACGGTGTGTTGGGGGGCATTATTCTGTATGGAGGACTGTGGGGGGGCCATTATTCAGTATGGAGAACTGTGGGGGGGGCATTATTCAGTATGGAGGACTGTGTCTGGGGGGGGTGCATTATTTTGTATGGAGGACTGTGTGTGTGGTGTGTATGTATTATTCTGTATGGAGGACTATGTGGGACCCATTATTCTGTATGGAGGACTATACTGTATACTGGTTGACCTGCGACTGTCCAAGTTTCATTTTGGCCCTCTGTGTTTGAGTTTGACATCTCTGCTCTAGATGAAAATCAGCAGGACTGGGTAACAGTTTTAGCTTTATGGAGGTGTAGGGAGACAACGAATGGACCGGTTTTTAACATATCCCGGATCCTTTGTTACTGCTGGAGATAAGCCTTATGCAAGCAGTTTTTTCCCCTTTCCCCAATGAAAACAGAATTTAGGAAGACTAGCAATCTATGGGAATGCGCCTATTGGACTAGACTGTGTTGATTAGAATATAGAAAAGCAAAATAGCGCAGATAGGGTTTTATCCAAGTAAAATAAATAAATAAGGTTATGCTAACCTGGTAAGATTGTGATCACACAGCCATGTAAAGACATAGAAATTCAGCTGCTGCAGATCCACAGGGTCTTCCGATCAGCAATAAGCGAAAATTGAGTAAAGTTGTGGATTTTCTGCGCCGCTGATCAGTAATGTAAATCCAAATTACAGGATAATGGAATTGCGTTTTTTTATTGGCTTTAGTTGACGCGTTTCGAAGTAATGCCAAACTTCAAGACATAACCATATGGTTATGTCCTGAAGAAAAATTTTGGAATAAATTTGAAACGAGTCGACTAAAACCCATTAAAAACAAACAAACAAGAAAAAAACAACAAAATACCATTATCCTGTAATTTGGATTTACATTACTGATCAGCAGCGTAGATTATCCACAACTTTACGCCATTTTTGCCGATTAGAATGTGGTGTGGGAGACTTTTAAAAGACATTTGTTGAGATGTGCAGGGGGAGTTGGGGACTTATCTACAGGTTGATGGACTGGTAATAGACCGGTTAAAGGTGATGGCTCTAGCTTATATTGTGGAAATCTGGTGACAAGTTCTATTTAAAGAAACTCCCTTATAGGCGAAGCATTTGTGATAGTTCAATACATGCAGCTGGTAAGCAAGCTACAGTTCTTATGCTTGCTGTACAGCGCTGACATTCTGCCGTGTTTTAGGCTATGTGCACACAATGCGGAAATTCCCACCAAAATCCGCATGCGTTTTTTCCTCTCCCTGGCAGAAAAGACGCATGCAGAATTGACATGCGTTTTTTTCTGCCAGGGAGATGCGTTTTAAGCAGGAGTATTTTCAAGCACTTTTCCAAGTGATTTTGAGTTTGGACTACCATCCGCGCATTAAATCGCATAAGATCTTATGTGGTCTAATGCAAGTCAATGGTGGCGATTTTGCAGCGGAATCGCACTAGAATTAGAAACTTGCTGCGGTTTTTACCGCAATGCGAATCCACAGTGGAAATTTCCATATGATGTGCACAGCACATGTGGATTTGCATTGCAGTACATGGCAGACCTATTACAAATGATTTTAATGCATTTTCGCGGCGGATTAAATCCGCATCGTGTGCACATAGCCTTACATACGTTGATATTACTGTCCCACTGAGGCTTACAACCTAAATTCCCCATCACTAGGTCTTCAGAGTGTAGGAGAAAACCAAAATACCCAGATGAAACCAACACAAACAAGGGGAGAACAAATGTCAAGAAGATGTTGTCCTTTGTGTAATCTGAACTCAGAATCCCATTTAAATAGTAACTTCATATTACCAGAATTTTCTCCCTGAATCTTCAACTTCTGTTTTCCACTAGATTCCGCTTCCACAGTCTGAACACTGTCCAGTTCTTGTACTTTCAGCTTCATTTTCTTTGCTTTTCTTGCAACAAAATCTACACCTTTGTCCTCATATGAACGGTCAGTGGTACTAAGATACAAGATGTAGATTACTATCTGTACAGCAGCTAGTTTAGGACTTCTTTTTAACAACCAATTTCAGGATACATTTCTCTATTCTAAAAGTTTAAGGTTTCATTTTCCCAGTGTAATAGTTTTACATTAAGGCTATGTTGCCACATGCAGAAACGCTACTTTTTTTGCCCCATATTCCTCAAAGGTGTCCGTCCCAAAGTAAACTATCGCAATCTGTCCTGTTTGAGTTTCTTGATGCATTCTCCCTTTCTGATCTGTTTTTGGTGCGGGTTTGTATAAGGGTTGCTTGTTTTTAAGTCATGTGAGAACATGAATAATGTGTAGGCAATTAAATTTTCCCAAGGGGCCACATGAGAGACCATAACTTTTGTGAAGGGCCAAACCAAAATGCCAATCTTAATTCTGCTCAATTATTATTGTTTTATATTAATTTTTATCACTTAATATTGAGCAAAATTAAAGTGAAACCATTGTTTACATTTTGATTTCATAAATCTATAGTAAACATGAAAATAAGAAACTTGGTAATATATTTAAATCAGAGAAATGTACTTATTTCTTCACCAGGACTGATCATTCATTCTGAAAATTCTCAATTCACAGGTAAAATCTGTTTTCAGTGAAGACAGACTTTTACATTACTGAGATAGGAGATGGCAGTTCAGTAAGATTTCATACAGATGAGAGGGGAGAAGAGACAGGAACCCAGCTTGTAGCTCCTCATCCCACCTCTCCGCTACATAGAAGATGACAATTGCTACTGATAAGATTCTACCTCAGTAATTTGAAAATCTTCTACGGATACAGATTTTTACCTGTGAATTGACAATTTTAAGCATGATCAGTCCAGGAGGAGAAAGAAGTGGATTTCTCTAATAAGTTATATTACAAAAGTTTCTTATTTTCACATGTATTACTGATTCATGCAATAAAAATGAAAACAACTGTTACCCTTTAAAGTGCACCTGTCAGCAGGATTGTGCTCAGTAAACTACATACACTGTCAGGTGGGGACATTACACTGATTAAAAAGGATACCTTGGTTGATAAAATCCGTCCTGTGGTTCTTGTGTAATCTTTATTTTCAGTTTGGAGATAATGATATGCTCATGCTCCGGGGCGGCATGTGGGGCGCGCTTTATTTGGTGCTCTGCTTACTTATTCATCTGTATGCTTTTATGACAGCTCACTGTACCTTCACTGACCTGCCTCCTATTTTACGTAACCCCGCACTACTAGATGCATTATGTAAAATAGGAGGAAGGTCAGTGAAAGCACAGTGAGCTGTGATAAGAGCATACAGATGAATATGTAAGCAGGGCACCAGATAGAGCGCCCCCCACAGGCCGCCCCGGAGCACAAGCAATATCATTATCTCCAAACTGAAATTAAAGATTACTTAAGAACCACAGGACGGTTCATCAACCAAGGTATCATTTTAATCAGTGTAACGGCACCCACCTGACTGTGTATGTGGTTTACTGAGCACAATCCTGCTGACAGGTGCACTTTAAAGGGTAACAGTTGTTTTCATTTTTATTGCATGAATCAGTAATACATGTGAAAATAAGAAACTTTTGTAATATAACTTATTAGAGAAATCCACTTCTTTCACACAGCCCACCCCAACAGTCCTCACAAAGCCCCCACACATTAGGATATCCACAAGAAGCCCGCAACACCCACCTACAAAGTATGATATCCCATGTCCATATCGACTTTTAGGATTGCATCCTCCAATATGTGGCACTAGAGTTCCTGCCACATATTCTCTGAAGAAACTACTTGGGAATTTAAATATCCAGGGAAGCATTGCATGGCCTATAAGTCTCCCTATGCCAACTTGGCATTCTCTACAGGTAGAAACTTTACCCCTTACAATATCTAGGGGTGAATCTCACAAATGGCCAGGAATAACATAGCTGGCAAAAGAAGTTATACTATTTATCACCTCAAAAAGAGGGATCAAGGCAGGCATCTTGATGCTATTTGACCTTAGGAGACAGGTCTTTATTTTTTTTTTAGACCACATACAAGGGAACCTGTCCTGTAAAATAAGGCTATTAACCTGCAGGCTAATAGTGTTCTGACACTGTGTGGAGCAACCGCTTAGAACCCTACTGCCGGGAGGAAATTAACTTTATTCCCCCCGGTAGCCTTGCTCTTTCAGTAATAGGGGAGGTGCCGACACAGTTTCAGTTATTGCTCGAAGCATAGAGAGCGGCGGCTGTAACCGCACCCCAGCACTGACTGACAACAGATTCAGCATCCTCAGTGCTGAGGACGCGGTTACTGAAAACACTCCCCATGCACCAAGTGGTAACTGAAACCATGCCAGCACCACCCCAGTGCCTGAAAGAGAGGCAGCTGAGAGGAATAAAGTTAATTTCCTCCCAGCATCGGAGCGCTCAGTGCCGGCGACGCATGGTGTCAGAACGCTATTAACCTGCAGATTAACCAAATATCTGCAGATTAGTATTATTTTACATGACAGGTTCCCTTTAAGGAAATGTGGCCATATACAGTACAATGAATGGTGGATAAGATTTTTTCAAAACCCACTCCTGGTAGAAAAATTGTGCAAATAGTATTCACATGCTGTTGAAATCCACATTATACTCATTCTAGTGCATATATTTTGTGGTTTTCCACTGCGGATTCACCCTTTCAATCCTAGATGAATCAGGAGCACAGTGTGGTAACGGGCTGAGTTCTTACCCATTTGACTGCATCAGGGGCTTCTCCATCTCATGCTGAGCAGACTGCAAACTCTTCCGCTTTCTATTGGTTGTCTCTTGTGAAGTTGGGCTGAGCATTTCTAATATAGGGTCTGTCCTTTTGTTGGCCTTTGAAGGTTTACATTTCTTACGTTTTACTTTGCCTTCTTTTAATTCATGGGCATTCATAGTCCGTGTCTCCAAATGAGATTGAATACTTTCTGTCCTTTCTATTTCCAAAGCTTTCCTCTTTTTCTTCTTTTTTTTCTTCATAAAGTCATTGACTCCACTGTCCCCGTTACAATGTTTGCTATGCGATTCTAACTGGCATTTGTCACCTTCATTTGAGGACCTGGTAACCAGTGTTTCTACAGATCTGTCCTTTACAGTGCCTTGGAATGTCATGGCTGTCGAAGAGGTCTTCTCTGAAGAAAGGTTGGCTTGGTGGCTAAGTGGAGGAAGGTGTTCGGATGGTGGCACACTACGCTGTGTATGTTTTAAATGGAATTTGAAAGATTTCTGCTTAGGAGTATTGCTACAAGTCCCATGATTGTTTTCTGCAGCTTGAGATTCCCTATAAGACAAGAAATGTTTTAACTGCCTTTACCCAGCCGGGAAAACATCATTTCCTGTGGTGATACATTTGATGTTTTTTTTTTTTTGCTTTTGACCATATGCCCGGCCATACTTCTTAGCTAATGCAGCAAAAGAAGTTGATCAAGATTTGCTTATGGATGACCTTCCTCTGGATAGGTCATCAATATGAGATCTTTGGGGTCTGAAACCGCTCCCTATTAGCTGATGCCTGCTCTGGCAGTGACCACGTGTAAGCAATGTATGGAGGACAGCAGTGCAGCGCCATACATGGTTTAGTGGCCGCACGCGAGTACTGCACCTCACCTCCCATTCATTTGAAATGAAACCGGTAAACTATAATGCAGTCCTGGACAGCCCCTGCCGCATGCTCATCAGTTTTCTAAGAGCCAGGATTATTTCATACCTGAATGCACTCCAATTCCCACACAATACCACCACGTCCAATAATGATCATAGTGTTACGCATATTGTGTAGATATACCATTTGGCCAAAAGGAATGAAACGGATAGTAAATGTCTTACTCAAGAATAACGTGCAAATTATAACAGTTCTGTAAAAGACACTATATGACTTTGCATATTGCGCACCATGTAATATTACTAATAGGAAAGGTGAAAAGCATATGATATATGATATGATATTTCTGTCTTTACTATGAAATCCATTCTCAGAGATGAGACGGCTGCACTTACCGATGCGTATGGAGCAGCTTGATTGCGGTGGGACCAGGGGAAACTGAGATGGGATGAGTGGAGCCAGCAGTGATTGAGTGAGGAGGAGGAAGGGAGCGGGCGTCATTTCTGCTTCCCTTCTGCGGCATGCTGCCCTGTAGTTATTGACATAAATAAAATCTTGGTGGTGTAAAGAAAAAGGGAGGTTTGAGGCAAATTAAAACAAATGAAAAAGAAGGGGAAAAATAGAGATTTTATATATACTTCTAGAAGCCACAGAAATTAATATGAAATATAGGTGTAGACATAGGTGATGCATAGAAAGGATATAATGATGAGAGTTAAGGACAGCAACAGGTGGAAATATGTAGGCCACAGCAAAAACAGCACATAGTTAACGGGATAAAGAAAAAGATATATAACAAGAATATTAAGTAAAATAAATAAATAAATAAGAGGAAACATTTGACTACTCATTTTTAACCAATTCTATTACCACACAATTCTGTGTCCAAAAATTATCATTGAAACAGACTGTGTACCATCAGAAAGTGACCTAGTGTGTAAAATCAGTTTTTGCTGTTAAATGTAGGGGGTTCTTTAATTTTTGGTAATATTTTCTTTTTCGTTTCACCATATCCATTAAAGAGAATCTGTCACCACCTGGGACGTATATAACCTATCAATATGGGTATACAGGTGATAGAAATGTTAATCTAGTCCTACCTGTATGCCTCATATTAATGGTCTTGATTTGTGAAATCTTAGATTTTATCTTTATGATAATGATCATTCCAGGCCTCAGGGCCGGAAGGAATCCCTGCCTCCTGTCTATTATAATGGTAACCCTCTACGTCGGTGTTCTGTGACGTGCAGTTGTGGCGCTGTAATCCCACGCCTGTGCCTTGAACTCCTTCCACGATCCTCCCTTCTATGGGAGAAAGTCTCCGTGACTCGGCGGCGCCTGCGCAGAAGATCACAGGCTAGTGTATTCCATGATCTTGTGCACAAGCGCCGTCGAGTCATGGAGTCTTTGATTTTAATCAATAGATCTTGGAATAATAAATTACACAATTGGATGTGTTTAAATAAAATGTTCCTGTGCTGAGATAATCTTATAAATGTGCCCCTGCTGTGTACTGTGTAATGGCTGTGTCTGACCATACAGGAACATGGTCTGATCATACCACAGCTCCTGGGCAGTGGATGAAGGAAGAGGATACAGACATTACAGCACGGGATCACAGCTGATTCTTTTTGTGAGGCAAAACATTTCACTGCCTGTTTTTTAAACAATGTTTTACTTCAAAGAAAGAATCATCTGTGATCCCCTGCTGTAATGTCTGCATACTCTTTTGCTTCCTCCTCTGCCCAGGAGATGTGGTATGATCAGACCATGTTCCTGCACAGTCAGACAGAGCCATTGATTAAAATTAACTTTTGTTAGTGGGAAAACCCCTTCAAAACCAGTGCCCATAGAAGGGCAGAGCACAGCGCAGATGCAAGGAGAGGGACAATCTGAGCATCTTCATGATTTCTACAAAGAAGACTGATGTTCTACATTAAGAGAGGGGATCAATTTACATAGACAGGAAGCAGGAATTATGGAAATGCGCTGTAGAGGCAGACTCCATGGGAGATCTTTGTTCTGCCCAGAGTTCTAAACTGTTCATTTACATATAAAGAAAAATATTGACTTTTCTGTAATAAGTCATCAGATCCCAGATATAAAAAGGTATCAATTAATTTTTCCATGACCTGCAGGCCTACATATGTGGTTTAGGAGGGTTGAATCTGCTGACAATTCCCTTTAAAAGGAGCTTCCAGTATCGAAACAACATATGCAAACGTTGGGAGTTAAAGAGTCTAAACTGCAATACAATGTAAAATCCATAAATAACTGTGGCGCAGTTTCTGGAACAAAACCTCCACAAATTTTTTTCCTTAGAAGGATTCTGTCAGTAGGATTAACCATCCTTATCTATGTATGTGGGCATAAAGGTCATAAAATGTTGAATACAATGTTACCTTAATATCGGTGATCCAATGTCTTATTCCAGAGAAACCAAAGTTTTTTCTTAATATATAAATGAGCTATTGAGATCTATGGATCAGACACAGATCTATCCGAGAATCTGCCTCCGAAGCTCATTTTAAATGAAAGGGGGCGTTACCAGCGTAATACATGTAATGACTGATGCTCTCCGGATCTCACTGCAGAGTTTGGTGTGATAACTCAGTAACTCACAGTAGAGCTGAACTTTGTCTTACTACAAACACATTTGCAGCTGCACCTCTCACCTTCTGCTGTCAGCTCAGCTGCACCTGACTACAATTTACTGTTTTTTAGCTTTTATCTCACATATTCAGTGTGGAGGGCAGTATAGCAGAACTGAAAGCACTATGAGAGAACTACAAATGCAGATGTGTTTGTAATGAGAAAGTTCTGCTGTGCTACTCCTCCCCTTACACGGGCTGCTTGTGAGCTGGAAACTGAAAAAGTTATCTGAAATCTGGCACAGCTCTGCAGCAGAGCTAACAGCACTGTTATAGGACAATTACAGCTGTAGAGGTGTTTGTAATGAGAGAAAGATCAGTTCTGCCAAGGCTGATTATAGCTGTCAGTTATTACATGTCTCACGCTGGTAATGTCCCATTTCATTTTAAATAAACTCTGGAGGCAGAGTCTCATGAAGACCTGTGTCCGGTTTATAGATCTTAACAGCTCATGTACATCTTAATAAAAGCATGGATTTTTCATAAATCAGAGATATCAAGGCATCATAAATAGCTTAGGAGGGTTGATCTTACAGACAGATTCCCGGTGAAGGTTTTCTTCGGGAACAGTAAAAATACAAGTAACTATGGGACATATTCATAAATTCCTAAATACATTTAAATTAGAAAAATCACAATAGTTTTCTTTATGGAAGTAATCACTATAGAATTAAAATGGCCACCGTCTTGTTACACTAACAGAAACCTGTCCTCCTACATTAAGACGGGTGCCTGTGAGTATGTGCAGTAGGAAGCTTCAGTGCCTCCTTCATATGTAGGAAGATGTGCTTCAAATTAATATTCTAATCTGGAGATAACAGGAGTGTTGAGGTAAGAAGAGGCTGCTCCCACTATCTGATCTTATCTCAGTATCCCTGGTGTCTCCAATATTAGAAGAGGTTGCCCACAACACTGTCTCCCCTCCCCATCTTTCTGAATGACTATTCATAGTTACAGGCATCTCCAGGTCATTGCAGTCAAGATTTACACTACACATGCTCACTGGCACCCATCCTAAAGTTCTGAGACAGGTATAAGTCAGTGTAACTATACTATAGTGGTTACTTCCCTAGACAAAAGAATATGGATTGGCTTATTAAAAGTATTTAAGAATTTATTAATAATGACATTACCATTAGTTATTGTTTTCTATTCCTGGAGAAGCCCTTTAACTTTAGTACCTGAATACAGCCTCGATTTTTTTTTGTGGAGGCAAGTATATATTTTGTTAAAACAAGGAATTTCATACAGAATTCAATCCATGCTAATTTAATCACCATGTAAAAATTGTTTCATAGATCTGAGTGCTTAGAAGGGAATCAGTGAGTAGACAGACCCCTTAATAACAATCATCTATAGGAGGCTTCATTGGGTTTAATATGCTCTCAGGATGTAAGCAAATCCGTTTACCCCAACTGTCTACTGTCAATGTCTGACTGCACAGAGTGTATGCCACTGTGATTGCGGTCTTCACAAACTCACCTTTTTAGCGGATAGGGCTAGTTTTTTGGCAGGTGGTGGTGACATTGTAGTCAAAGCCTCACAGACACTGGCCAGTGTGGGTGACTTTGATTTCATAGCACTGCCTGTCCCAGGTTGCTCAGCTTCCATTGTTGGAGAGCAGCATGGGGAAGTGGTGTTCCCACTAGTTGGGGAGCTTTGAGTTGAAGACTGGCCATTCATGTGAGATTCTTGTTGCTTTACATTCTCCATTTCTTCTTGCTTTGTCTTGTTACTACTGTCCTGGTTTTCAATATTTCCAGTTTTAGCAGCAGAAGATGGAGCTAGATCCTCATTATCCCAGTTTGGTTTGGAATCTTCCTGCATTACTGCCTCATTAGTGGGGCTTGTGGAATTAGACGCCTTTAACTTGGCATGAAGAGGCTTTTTCATTCTACTCAATTGATCGTCCAAGAAATAAGGGCCATATGAGGTTTTACAGATGAGCTTTGGAGAAGGGCCTGCGCTAAGAGGTCGTGTACGGTTAACTCCATTATGGTCCTTGTTGCAAGGCAAAACGTGTGAGTGACTGACTGGAACCCCAAGGTCTTCCACTTTTTGTGGCTTCTTCTCATGTAAACCCTCAGGTTTCTGGAAATAAAAAATACATGGGCAAATCAGTTCAGATTAAACAAGAATGCCACTGAGTAATTCTTTCCAGATCTCCTGCATCAGCAGAAAGTTAAGCCTCAATGACAGAGCTCAAAATACAAATGGAAACAACAATCATACATTAATGGGAAATTAGTCACCAGGTTTATGCTGCCCTCTCTCTACTGACAGGACACGCAATGTGTCTCCCATACCTGTCCATATGGTTTCATTTACATAATCACATTTTACTAATTGTGAATTGAGCTCTGGACGCCTCACAATGCCATCTAAAAAATTCACATTCATAGTCATGAGCAGCAGGCTCCAGCCATCACGATACAAATCTTTACTCCTCTCCAAAATAAGGTCTACTCAGAGGAGCATATTTCACATAACAGATGATACAGACAGCAGACGAACCATGGTTATTTAATGATTGTAGAGAAAAAGCAGAACGCATCTAGCTCCTCATTCCTGGGTGCCATATAGACACCATTCCAATCCTTATGGCAATTGAGTTTAACAGATTCACTGTATTACTAACAAAGGAAATGGAACTTGGTCTTGAATTATTGATGTATGAAACATATGGAATACCATAAAGATGAAAAGAAGTCTTCAGTTTGCAGGGTGAAAAATGACTTTCATACACTCGTCTGAAATTGGCATAACTGTGACAAAGTTGTAATGGTGGGCAGAACTAAACCGCACGTCATGAATAGGGGCACCTAACCTCGTAGTTACTGGCTCATGATTTTATACAAACGACACTGTATAGATAAGTTAGTGCATACCGTGGATACACATAGTGACAGATCTCCTGGAAAAATGCACTGCGCTGTCACAAGGGAGAATCTGGTCAATATTAAAGAGATGAAACTTGGAATAAACCAACATTCACATGACCTTGAATTACTCACCTTCCCAATAAGAGGGGATGACAAGCTGCCATTGGATTGAGTCTTCTTCAAAGTAGGAGGGACCGAGCTGGGGCGAGGTATTTGGGCTTGTGACACTTTACAGACAGAGGGATCAAAATTCTTCTTGGACTCTGGAACCCTGTAACACAGGAGATAATACAAATATGAACTAAAGAAGGGTGTCAGTTTAGAGCTATACTGCCTGGCTTACCATACTGAGCACAGATACAAGAACACTGTAGGGAAAAATAGAAGGCTGACAAAACTTCCCCCTTGATAACAGCCGATTAACAGCATGGGTCATTTAAGTGGTGGAATGATAGACATACTCACTCACTGTTGCAAACTCTAAATGTGCTTTACTGGGCCAACAATTATTGAACATCTATAATATAAGGCAGGATGCGTATCTCTGTCTGAAGCCTCGATAGACTGCGCATGCGTGAAACGCAGTCTGGCTTCAGAGAGAAGCACGCATCCAGCCGTTACAGGTAAGAGGAGGTGTATGGCGCCGGAGATCGCGCGGTATGCTTAGACACTGAATGCATACCGCGATCTCCGGCGCCATACTTACCTGACCGGGAGAAGCGTTGCCGCGACGCCTCTCTTCGCTGGAGACCGGGGGCGGAGTGAAGGCATCAGATCGGCGTGTGCGCATTGCGCTATCCGGCGCCATTTTACTGAAGACACATTTACAGTGTGTCTTCAGCAAAATGGCGCCGGACAGCACGGTGCTCCGGCGCCGCACTCCTCCCCCGGCATCCGGCAGAGAGGACGCAGCAGCGCTGGAGTACAGAGAAGAAAGGCGAGTATAACTGTTTATTTTTTTTGTATGTGTGTACAGTGTGAAAGGGATGAGGGGGCCACACAGGATTGTGGGGTGAGGGGACTATGCATATATCAGGATTGGGGGGGGGGGGTGAGGGGTACCACGCATACCAGGATTGGATGTCTGACTTTCATTTGTTCATTTTTTTCGTTTTAATTTATTATTACTTTTGTCAGATTCAAGATATTTCTGTGACCATTGTGGGTTTTTCTTTCATTAAAAGGGGTATTCCCATCTCCAAGATCCTATCCCAATATGTAGTAGGTATAATAATAGCAAATACCTCCAAATAGAAATGTAGTATAGTATTTTTGATTCACTATCTCTTTCGTCATGTGCAGGCATCGCAGGACCTTAGGTATCCATGGTTACGTCCACTGATAAAGTCACAGTTAGCTAGTTGCTTGTGGTCGTAACCATGGATACCTAAGGTCCTGCGATGCCTGCACATGAGGTAAGGGATAGTGAATCAAAAACACTATACTACATTTCTAATTGCAGATATTTGCTAATATTATTAAACCTACTACATATTGGGATGGGATCTTGGACATGGGAATACCCCTTTAAACAAGGGGTACCAACCATTTTGACCATGTGTGTATATGAATGCTGCCAGCATTGCTGCAGAGGTTAAAGGGTTGGTGGGGAGTCAATCTATCAGTGCTCAGACTATATTGGTCTGCATGGCTGTTGTCCTAGAAGGAAGCCTCTTTTGAAGATTATGCACAAGAAAGCCCACAAACACTTTGCTGAAGACAAACAGACTAAGGAGATGGATTTCTGGAACAAACGTTCTGTGGTCTGAGGAGACCAAAATAAACTTATTTGGTTCAGATAGTATCAAGCGTATGTGGTGGCAACCAGGTGAGGAGTACAAAGCCAAGTGTCTTGCCTACAGTCAAGCATGGTGGTGGAATAGTAATGGCTTGGGGCTGCATAAGTGCTGCTAGCTGTGGAGAGCTACATTTCATTGAGGGAACCATGAATACCAACATGTACTGTGACATACTGAAGAAGAGCATGATCCCCTCCCTTTGGATACTGGGCCCGCAAGGCAGTATTCCGAAATCATAACCCCAAACACACTTCCAAGGTGTCCACCGCCTTGCTAAAGAAACAGAGGGTAAAGGTGCTGGACTGGCCAAGCATGTCTCCAGACCTAAACCCTATTGAGCATCTGTGGGACATCCTCAAATGGAAGGCGGAGGAGAGCATGGTCTCAAACATCCACCAGCTCCGTGATGTCATCATTGGAAGAGAATTATAGTGGCAACCTGTGAAGCTCTAGTGAACTCCATGCTCAAGAGCATTAAAAATATTGGTGGCCACAAAAAATATTCACACTTTGGGCATTTTCCCTTAGGGGTGTACTCACTTTTGTTGCCAGCGGTTTAGACATTAATGGCTGTGTGTTGAGTTATTTAGAGGGTACACCAAATTTACACTATTATACAAGCTGTACACAGACTACTATGTATTGTATCAAAGTGTCATATCTTCAATGTTGCCCCATGAAAAGATATAAAATATTAACAAAAATGTTAGGGGTGTACTCACTTTAATGTATATGGCCAAAGTGTAAAAAAAAAAAAAAAATAGTGAAAACGAAAGAAAAGTTAAGTTGGAGAGTGCATAGAAGGAAATAGCTGACTTTTTTTTTTCCATCATGATATTTACTGCAAATTATGTTTTGCTGTAAAAAGTCTCATCTGTGAAGACATATTCCTTCTTAATTTTTAAAGATGTCTGAGAAAAAAAGCAAAAACAGACACACACCTCAAATAGAAGAGAACATAAGCCTGCTGATTTAGCACAACCTTGATGTTACTGGCATGAACGAGTGAATCGTTCATTTGATACCACTGTCCATTACTTGCCTGCAAAAGAAATAGTCACAAATATTAAAATATTCAAAAGTTGTGTGTATAAAATGCTGGTAAAGGTGTTATAGTAGCCAATTTCTCAACAGATGCAAACACTTTAATTATAAGATTTAGCACAAATCTGTATGGCATGGATACATTTTTGAGCAAATGTTATTTTTGTATTGCCAAGTGTTCTGATTTAGTGCCAATGGAAGCAAACTGTTAAAACGAGTCAAAGCTATTTTTTAATTTCAAATTTTCCAGGAAATTTTGTTCTGTTTTGCCACTTAATCCTCATTTGTAGTGACTTTAACCCCTTTCCGACATGGGTCTCTCCCTTTGGTGTGGGCTCCGGCGATGAGCCTGCACCTTTCCAGGGACATGACAGCTGATCTGATCAGCTAATCATTTAACATGGCCGCGGCAGAAAGACGTCATAAGTCCTGCCCATCGGTGCCCGTGTCACATGACCGCAGGTCTCCATGACAACCTAGGGTCCGCAGGAGACCCTTGCGGATGTCATTTTAAAAAAAATATAAAATAAAAAGGTTAAATCACCCCCCTTTCGCCTTATTCAAAATAAAATAAAAATGCAAATATACACATATTTGGTATCGCCGCATTCAGAATCGCCCGATCAATATATAAAAATAAATAATCCAATCAGCAAATGCCGAAATGAGAAAAAAATAAAAATGCCAGAATTAAGGTTTTTTTTTTTTGTTGCCGCAACATGGCAATAAAATGCAATAACGGACGATCTACACCAAAACAGAATCAAAAAGTCAGCTCAGCGCACAAAAAAATAAGCACTCACCCAGCCCTAGATCCCAAAAAATGGACACGCTACAGGTCTAGGAAAATGGTGACTTTTTAAAAAAAAAAAAAAAAAAAAAAAAAAAAAGACACAAACTTTGGATTTTTTTTTCACCACAAATAAAAACGAACATATACACCTTTGGTATCTACAAACTCATAATGACCTGGAGAATCATAATGTAAGTCAGTTATAGAATTTAGTGAACACTGTAAAAACATAAAAACAACTGGAATTGCACTTTTGCAATTTCACCAAACATGGATCCCCCCCCGTTTTCTAGTACACAATATAGTAAAACCTATGGTATCATTCAAACGTACAACTTGTCCTGCAAGAAATAAGCCCTCACATGGCCATATTGACCGAAAAAGAGGGATTTTTGGCACTCACCGTAAAATCTTTCTTGGAGCCTTCATTGGGGGACACAGGACCATGGGTGTATGCTGTTGTCACTAGGAGGTTGACACTAGGCAAAAAAAGAAAAGCTCCTCCTCCGCAGTATACACCCGCCTACAGGCCCCAAGCTCACCAGTTAGTGGCTAAAGCAGTAGGAGGAACATAAAATAACCAACTATGCAATGCCCAACGGGGTAGAACCGTGAAAAACTAAATTAGATGCCCAACAGGGCCCACTGTATTTATGCCCAAAATCAGGGAGGGTGCTGTGTCCCCCAATGAAGGCTCCAAGAAAGATTTTACGGTGAGTACCAAAAATCCCTCTTATCGCTTTATTGGGGGACACTGGACCATGGGACGTCCAAAAGCAGTCCCTAGGGTGGGAGAACAGAAAAAGGTAGCCACAGACTAGGTCTGACTGCAGGCAACCGCTGCCTGCAGAACCTTCCGTCCAAGACTGGCATCAGTCGATGAATAAGTGTGGACCTTGTAAAACCTTGAGAAGGTGTGGAGTGAAGACCATGTTGCGGCCTTACAGATCTGAGAAGCTGAAGCCTGATGGCGAACAGCCCAAGAGGCCTCCAACGCCCAGATGGCGTGAGCCCTTACCCCTGGAGGGGGAGTTTGGTCTGAGATGCGATATGCCTCCAAAATGGTCGAATGTATCCAACGGGCGATGGTTGACTTGGAAGCAGGGAGACCCTTGCGACGCCCCTCAGGAATGACAAACGGTGCGTCTGAACACCGAAGGGAAGCCGTTCTAGAAAGGTACACACGCAGAGCTCTGACCAGATCCAGTTTGTGCAGGGATTTCTCCCAAGGGTGCACTGGGGTCGGGCAGAAGGAAGGCAAAACAATGTCCTCATTGATGTGGAAAGGAGAGACTACTTTTGGCAAGAAGGAAGGCACTGGCCTGAGCACTACCTTGTCTTGATGGAAGACCAGAAAAGGCGACCGACAAGAGAGGGCTGCGAGCTCTGCAACCCTCCTAATTAGAGGTAACAGCCACCAGAAAAGCCACCATCCAGGAGAGAAGAGAGGCTGAGATGTCCCGAATGGGTTCAAAAGGGGGCTGTAGAAGGACGCTCAGGACCATATTAAGGTCCCATGGATCCACCGGGGGACGATAAGGCGGCGCCAGTTGAGCTACCCCTTGCAGAAACGTCTTGACCTTAGGAGGGAAAGCCAAGTTACGCTGGAATAGAATGGACAAGGCCGAAACTTGGCCTTTGAGAGTGCTTAGAGAGTCCCGCCTCCAGGACAGACTGAAGGAAAGCCAGAATAACCGGTAGCGAAAAGGACATGGGAGCTAGCTGATCCTTCTCGCAGTGACAAAAAAAAGGCTCTCCAGGTTCTGTGGTATATGCGCGAGGTTGCGGGTTTCCTGGCACTAATTAGGGTCTGGATGACGTTGTCCGCAAAACCCACCTTCCTCAACACTGTGGCCTCAACGGCCATGCCATTAAATTCAGAGAACGAGAACTCTGATGAAGAATAGGTCCCTGAGAGAGGAGGTCCGGACGATCCGGTAGTCTCCAGGGCGAGTCGACGAGCAGGTTTACTAGATCATGCTCCCTCTGTCTTGATCTTTTTGATGACCTGAGGGATCAATGGTGGAAAGAGATAGGGTAGCTGGAACTGAGACCATGAGATGACTAGCGCATCTTGAGCGATCGCGGGACCGGGCTACGAAGGATGGAACCTTGTGGTTTAACCGAGACGCCATGAGGTCGACGTCCAGCGTGCCCCATCGTGAGCATATCTGATGGAACACCTCGGGATGGAGAGACCATTCTCCTGAGGCAGTCGGCCGTCCAATTGTCAACTGTCGTGACCACCTGCCAGCGAAGCGGTAGGAATGACCCCCCGGGTCTGAAGGAAGAAGGACGAGTCCATCATATTAATGACATGCTCACATGAAGAGGTAACCTGATGCGTCGATCTAGAGACGACGGGTTCTTGTCCCATGCCGACAGAAGGGCCAGTTGAAGAGGCCAGGTATGGAACAGCTTCCATAGCTGCCACCATTTTTCCCAAGACACTAATGCACAGGCGAAGACGGCGTGGATTTGGGTCGGAGAGAAGGTGAATCCCCCCGACGGTGAGAGTTTATGTTCTCCCTCGGGAGAATGATCCGGGCATGGCTCGTGTCGAACTGCATCCCTAGAAAGGTTAAGCACTGAGATGGGACCAGGGAGGATTTGTCTGTGTTGATCAGCCAGCCTAACCGAGAAAGCGTGTTCAGGGTGATCTGGAGACTGTGGAGACAGTCCCTGAACATGGGACCCTTGATCATTAAGTCGTCGAGGTAGGGGATAATTACAATCCCACTGGCTCGTAGAATGGCCATGACCGTCGCCATTACCTTTGTGAAAACCCTCGGGGCGGAGGCAAGCCCGAAGGGGAGAGAAGTGAACTGGTAATGTGCGTTCTGGAAGGCAAATCAGAGGAACTTCTGATGTGGTGCGCAGATTGGGATATGAAGATACGCATCTTGAATATCCAGTGAACATAGGTATTCCCCGGCCTCCATCGAAGCGATTACCGACCTGAAGTGCTGTACACGTATCTGTCGATTTAGTTGTTTGAGGTCTAAGATTGGACGTAGTGAGCCATCATTTTTTGGAACGACGAAGAGATTTGAGTAGAAACCAGAACACCTTGCAGAAAGGAGGCAATGGCCTGAAGGAAACCGGGAAGTAGAGATGGATGCGGGTGGCCGGACCTGAGAAATCGTGTTCTTGGTATGGCGTTGACCTCGATCTTGTAGCCTGAGGTCACTATCTCCTTGACCCAGACATCCTCTATTGCCGATACCCAAGGGTCTCGGAACAGAAGTAGACAGCCGCCCACCCTGGGAGAAAACCCAGGTGGGGGTGACCCGTCATGCTGAGGAAAATCTGTTGGATCGTGATCGGGATCCAGAGGGCTTGGAAGAGAGACCCTTTGCGCGCCAGTTGGGAGTGGGCCTAAAAAGGTAGGCTTACGTTTGTCCTGCTGTTCTGTAAAGGTCCTGTTGAGAGGAGGGTCCTGGTTGAGCGAACCGACGAAAGGATCGAAACTGAAGGTAACGTTTCCTAGGAAAGGGGCGATTAGGTCTCGGCTGAGGAAGGGAAGTGCTCTTGCCCCCAGTGGTATCAGAGATGATCTGGTCTAATTTAGACCCAAATAGTCTGGAGCCCTGAAAAGGGAGATTTGTTAATGATTTCTTGGAGGCCAGGTTGGCGTTCAAAGCCTTCAGCCAAAGAATCCTACGTATGGTGATGATATTGCTGGAGACGCGGGCTGATCAGGTAGCGGCGTTAAGGGACGCCGTAAGAAGATATTTCCCTGCGTGGGCGATCTGATCCGCTAGGTCAGCCAGATCGTCTGGGGAAGCCCCGGTGAGGATGCCCTGCCTAAGCTGTTTGACCCATGAGGAGACTGCTTTTGATACCCAAGTTGAGGCGAAGGAAGGACAAAAGGAGGTGCCAGGGGCCTCGAAGGCTGATTTAGCCAAGGCCTCAACCTGTCTATCCGTAGTGTCCTTGAGGGAAGAACCGTCTGGAAGGGACAGTACCGTCTTAGCCGAGAGACGAAAGACAGGAGGACCCACAGAAGGTGACTCCGTCTATCTGCTGACGAGGTCGTGGTTAAAGGGGTATAGCATGTCTAACTGTTTCTTTCCAGTGTAGCGCTTCTCAGGATGCTCCCATTGTTTCTGAAAGACACCATCAAATTCTGAATGGTTAGAAAAGGTGCGTGCTGGGCGCTTGATTCTCTTGAAGGTAACGGAGTAGTCCTGAGAAAGGCTCTCGTCCTCTTTAACATGCAGAGTCTGATTGACGGCCAATATAAGGCTGTCAACCATGTCCTGGACTCTAGAATATTGGTCCGTGTCGGATCCAGAGTCAGAATCTGATTCTGTGTCTGATCCGAGAGCGACCTCTGGGGAAGAGATGTGAGATGCAGGTAGCAATTTGGAGTCTGGAGAGCTGGAGGATGAGCTTGTGTGAGTCCGTTTCTGAGAACGTGCCCTCAGTCTGCCCTTAGAAGGAGGGGGCAGGGGTGCCTGCGAATCGTCCGTTTGAACGTTCGGAGCACTGGTGGCCGTGGATAGCATGGGCAAACGTTCTAGGACCTGCACCAGAGATTGAGATACCTTGGTGAGGTCAGAGACAGACTGGGACATAGCAACAGCCCACTCCAGAGGAGGGGGAGTTACCTCGTCCTGGGCGGCAGGGGGGTCTTGGGGTGCCAGCATGGTGGGAGGCTTGCAGGTCGAGCAGAAAGCCGTTGTCAGACCCACGGGCCACTTAGTACTGCAAAGAGTACAGGCATAATATGACTGTGTGAGTGGGAAGGACAGAAAGCTCCCTGGGATTGGGCATATGTGCCTAGCCAGGAATACTGCAGAGGAGGGAGCCTGTGGTGTGTGGGAGTGCCAGAGTAGGGCCTACCCGGTCTGGAATGGGCACGGTCCCGTATCCCCGGTCGGAAAGTCCGGAGCCGCGGAGACAGGAGCAGAGCTGCGGTGATAAGGCAGTCACAGAATGATGCTACCGGAGCCAGACTGAGAGCAGCGTAGAGGGGCGGAAGCTCCGATAAGCCTTCCTCCATCCCTTCTGCCTAAGAACTCAGCCGCTGAGAGGTCCCTGGGATTAAAGTGGGCGTGACTGAAGAGTCATATTGCTCTTCGGTCCTGATTGGCTGGTTTTCGGGAGTGGCGTATACCTGCTGGAAAGAGTAACACCCACCCCAAACCGCCCCCCCCCCCCCCCGACATAGAAAGCGCGGGCAGAAATGCCGCACAAAAAAAGGACAGAGAAACAGGGGGGGGGGGGGGGGGGGGGTGTTGGGCTGTGGGGGACGCCATGCTATTGTGAGTCCGAGGCCCCCGGTTCGCTTCCTGATGTCTGTGAGAGGGGGCGTAGCCAAGCGCTGCTCTAAGTGAGCGTCGGCGGGGAAATGTGATGCCCCCCTTATTATCCCAGGATTTACGGGGCCCGCTGATAGGCAACTCTGTGCCATAGCTGAGATGTGAGGGACCTGGGGCTGAGGAGGCAGCAGGGAGGGATTGTACCTTTCCCGATGACTCTTCTTCCTCTTTCCCTCTGAGGATGGACACAGGAGGTCCTCCGTGGATAGGGGGGATCCTGGTTCTTCCTCCTTCCCGCACTGACCGGTCCTGGACAGTGCAGGAGACGGTGTTAACCCCAGAATCTGGGTGAAGGTCATTGTAGTGACCACCGTCTCCCTCCCAGGTCGCTCCGAGGAGGGGGCTGGGGTGGGGAATGGGCAAGGACTGGCCACTGAGAATCACCCCGAGACACCCGAAGGTGACAGGGGATAGGTCCTGCCCAGCGGGTCCGAGAGTGGGCGATGTGGGAAATGCCACACTGCTCTCTCGGTCGCTTGAGAATGGGGATAACAGGGGACGCAGTGTTCCCTGTTAGCCCTGAAGAGCTGTATCTGAAAAATAAAGAAGAAAACATTAATAAAACACAACAGGGTTGGATCAGTAGGATCCAGGTCTACCTCCTACAGACACTAAGCTTATACTGGTGAGCTTGATGCCTGTAGGCGAGTGCATACTGCGGAGGAGGAGCTTTTTTCTTTTTTTGCCTAGTGTCAACCTCCTAGTGACAACAGCATACACTAAACAAAAACCAAAAGAAGACCCTTAAAAAATACCTTTAATAGTTTCTTTTATAAAAAAGATACTCAGTGGTACCTATGGAACAGAGTATACAAACAAAAGCAAATATATACTTTGATATACTTAAATTATCATACAAAGGAAGGGATGTAAGACAACGATCCAAAATTGCCCTAGGTCACCCTAGTAGTAGATAATAGCCCACCTAAAGGCCAAGTATTCAGTTCACCCTAAGGGTTCGAATGATGTCCCCACTCATCAGTGGGTAAAGCTAAACTCTCCCTATATCCCCATGCACACACAAGTGAAAAATATATCAAAATAAAAATAAATAAATTGCAAGGCGTCAGACACAGTGACAAGATGCCAGTCACATACAGTATCAAAAATGGACTAAATGAAAAATAGCCTGTTATACATGGCAATCGACTATACAAAATAGACTTAATCAACTATCGCCCGCAAGATACCAATCACATACAGTATCAAAAATGGACTCAATGGAAAATAGCCCGTTACACGTAACAATCACATATACAAAAAAATGGCTCAGTAAACTAACGTCCGTTTTTTGAGATATCAGCTAGTACTTGTTAAAAATATAGCTTATGGGACCTCAAATTGCCTGGGATCATGAAAGAAATAATCAATTATAATCAAATACTAGAAAATTCAAAACTTAAAGTACTAATTAAGATGTCAAAGGAAAAATACAGATAAATAAACATAATGCGAGAATAAACTTAAAAAAGGATGATTCTTCTGAGATGTCCATCAATACTCGTCAATATTATAAGCCATAGGGCCACAAAGAAATGACCCAAACAAAGATCACTAATGAAAGGTTATCGATGAATGTCTCAAATTGTAATAATCCCTCAGAAAAAATCAAAAAAAGGGAGACACAATATGATTCATAATATCCCAGGCGTCATCAAATAAGATAACAGTTATCCTCAGAAAAACATGACAAAATGTTATTAATGTCCCAGCATCCGTAGTTATGCAGCATGTCCTATCAAGGTGGTTGTAAAAATTAAATAAATGGACTTATCCTTAAGTGCATTTCTTCTGAGATGACAGATGATATATTTCAAGCAATACATGTATCCAATTGTAGTAGTCCCTCAGAAAAAATACTGTCCCAGCAACAGCAATTATGCATCAATTATCTTCGGAAAAAATGACAAAGTGTCCATAATTAATATCCCAGCATCCGCAGTTATGCAGCGTATCCTATCAAGGTGGTTGCAAAAAATTAAATAAATGGACTTATCTAAAATGCATTTCTTCTGAGATGACAAATGATATATTCCAGGCAAAACATGTATAAAATTTCTATAGTTCCTCAGAAAAAATATATATCAAGAAAAGGAATGAAGCGACCATTCATACTGTTCTAGCATCAGCAATTATGCAACAGTTATCCTCGCAAAAAATGACAAAATGTCCACTATTGACATCCCAGCATCTGCAGTTATGCAGTATATCCTATCAAGGTGGTTGCGAAAATAGACAAATGGACTTATCTTAAGCGCATTTCTTCTGAGATGACAGATGATATATTCCAGGCAATGTTCCTAGAGGGACCATGGAGATCAACCAGCCAAAAAGAACAATGGATTTCCGATAAGGGGTTGTCAACAGGTACGCCCATTCAGGTTTATCCAAAGAAAGTCCATCAAAAGATGTCCCAAGGTGATATGCCAAACATGAGGTCCCATTGACCTAGTCCCAGTCCCTACGCGTTTCACCCCCTCAGTGTGGGGTTCATCAGGGGACAGACAGTATCAGAGGAGAAAGCCCATAGTAGGTGCACAGCAAATGTGTGCTTCCATAATTCAAAAAACCGTATATAGACTAGACTAATGCACATGGTCTCTCTAAATATATACTTCCCTTAATTAGTGCCCATATTCAATCAGGCAAAACACCTGCAGTTAATAGCACGGTTACCTTACCTCCTGAGGCGCAAGCAGCGTTCCACGATACCCACCATACGCAGTTCAGTGTCATTTCCGGGAGTTACGCTAAACGCAACTTCCGGTTACGCAGACACCGAAGGAAAACAAAGGGGACTACGCAAAGTCCGTTCCTTATTATACCGGATGTTACGTATAACTCAAAATCCGGCTGCGTAGGTAACGCAATTCACGGAGAGGGGTACTCAAACTACGTACCAATTACTTGTACTCCAGTATTTTATAAACTACGATTTTAAAGGGCACACAATATCAAGATGAGGCAATACCAAACCCTCGCTCAAGTGACAGTTCTCATACTTATGGATATTGCATACTAAATAACTCAATCATATTAACATCAGTAACCAACCAAATTAAAATATGAAAAACAAAGAGGGGAAGGGATAAATAATGAGAAAAGAGAGACAACACTGATATACTCACAAAAATGACAAAAAAAAAAAAGGATACAATGACCAAAAGAAGGCTTATAGTCCATAAACTTGTTGATGACAACAGTGTCCCAGATTCACAATATTATAAATACATTGGAAAATAATTAACAAGCTGAAATTTATTAAGAAGGCTGATATTGATTTGGTCAGTGAGGGTAATAGAAAAAAACATGAAATGGCTAGATGAAACTAGAAAAACTCAATTGTTCATTAATACCTCCAGGGGCTAGGGACTAGAGCCAAAAGATCCACCTCGCCTCTCGCTGTAAAATTTTACGATCCCAATCACCTTGACGAATTGGCATATCTACGACTTCTATTGAACGAAACATGAAAGAATTTAAATCACCTCCGTGATGCAAATTGATGTGTTTAGCTAGGGGTGTATCCCTGTTGTTACGGATATCCCCCAAATGCTCTCCAATGCGGACCTTAAATTGTCTCCTAGTCTTCCCTACGTAATCCTTAGGACAAGTGCAGGTACAAATATAAACTACACCCATGCTTCTGCAATTAGCAAAGAATTTATTTCTATAAATACGTTTGGTGACAGAGCTCATAAAAGGTATCAGAGATAGATATATGTCGGCAAAAAGAGCATTTCCCACATCTAAAAGTCCCAGTAGACCTTCTGTCCAACCAAGTACCCTCCCTCCTCGGAGGTACAAAGTGACTATGTACTAATTGATCTTTTACGGATCTACCTCTCCTAAAGGTTACGGATGGAAAATCCGTAATACACTTAGCAATATCCGGATCTACCTTTAGGATGCCCCAATGTTTCCTCAGGATTGTCATAATTTTTGGATGTTGATCATCAAATGTCCCTATCAGTCTGGTTAATGAAGTCTGTTCAGATCGGTCACGAGCTATAAGTAGTGTGGACCTATCCTGTTGTAGGGCATGTGTAAATGCTTTATTTACTACCCTGCTCGGATAATCACGATCGATAAATCGACTTTTTAAATCCCTAGCCTTCGACAAAAAATCAGAAGTAGATGAGCAGTTTCTCCTTAATCTTAAAAACTGACCCTTCGGAATCCCCTGTTTTAATGGTTTAGGGTGATAGCTTCCCCAATTCAGGAGACTATTAGCCGCGGTTGGTTTTCTAAAAATCGATGACCTCAGAGAGCCTGCATCATCAATTGATAACAAGACATCCAGAAAAGCCAGTTTTTTACCACCAATTTCATATGTAAATTTTAGGCCTAGTTCATTGACATTTAGACGTTGTATAAAGCCAATGAAAGACGCCTCGTCACCCATCCAGAGGACGAGGATGTCATCGATATAACGACCCCAAAATTGAATATATGGGCCACCGATGACATCCCCGTCCCCGAAAACTATAGTGTCCTCCCACCAGCCCAGGAGCAAATTAGCATAAGTGGGGGCACAAGGGCTCTCCATTGCTGTGCCCCTGAGCTGGTGGTAGAATTTACCTTGAAAAAGAAAAAAATTGTGAGTCAACACATATTCCAATAATTCAAGGATAAAACCATTATGCGGGAAAAGATGATTGCCCCTTGTTTTAAGAAAAAACTCAACTGCTGATAGGCCTGCCGTATGATGTATACTGGAGTACAACGCCTCCACATCAATTGAGGCCAGAATGGTCCCTGGATCAACTATGATGCCATCCAATTTAGTTAACAGATCTGTTGTGTCCCTGAGGAAGGAAGGAAGGGCCGTGACAAAAGGTCTAAGCATCTGGTCAAGATATATACTCGAGTTCTGACTCAATGCATCTACACCAGAAACAATGGGTCTTCCTTTTAATGGAGGAAACCCCTTATGGACTTTAGGGAGCGCATAGAAAGTCGCAGTCATAGGGAATTTAGGAAGAAGGAAATTAAATTCACTTGATGAAATAAGGCAGTCTCGTCTGGCTTGTTGTAGAATAGCAGATAGAGCTTTGGTATAGACATGGGTAGGATCACCTTGCAGTATCTTGTAAGTCATGGTGTCTGAGAGGATATCAACACACATGGCAATATACTGATCACAGTCCAAGAGCACTATATTCCCTCCCTTGTCTGATGGTTTAATGACAAGGGAGGTATCGTTACTCAAAACCTGTAGTGCTCTTCGCTCCTCAAAAGTGAGATTGGACTTCACTCTATGTGATCTTGGATTAATTTTCTTTATCTCCTCTGTAACAAGTGAGGAAAAGATATCTATACTGCTAATCTCCCTCATAGGTGGCATTTTCGTACTCTTCAATCTCAAATCTGAGAAAGGACCTTCACCCAATCCGCGACTCCCCTCCTCTGCCAATTCTGTCAAAAGGTGAACATCTTTAAGTTCATCCAGGGAGATACCAAGTTCTTGGCATCTATGTCTGTCATTATGGGAAAAGAACTTCTTCCACCTCAGTTTTCTAAGAAATAGTTCAATATCCTTGACCCACAGAAAAGGATCGAAACGGGTCGTAGGAACAAATGATAGTCCAGCACCCAATACCCTTCTCTCCATCACTGTAAGGGTACGTGAGGACAGATTTAAGATACTACTATCAGAACCAGCATGTAGGGCAGACCGTAGTTCATAATTAACTACCGATTGTAATTCACCATCCTTTCTCGTAAATGGTATCTTGTATCCCTGTTCTCTAAAAAAGAAGAGGAGGAAGACGAGGTGGAGGGTGAAACCATAGACTTGTGTGTGCATGGGGATATAGGGAGAGTTTAGCTTTACCCACTGATGAGTGGGGACATCATTCGAACCCTTAGGGTGAACTGAATACTTGGCCTTTAGGTGGGCTATTATCTACTACTAGGGTGACCTAGGGCAATTTTGGATCGTTGTCTTACATCCCTCCCTTTGTATGATAATTTAAGTATATCAAAGTATATATTTGCTTTTGTTTGTATACTCTGTTCCATAGGTACCACTGAGTATCTTTTATAAAAAAGATACTATTAAAGGTATTTTTTAAGGGTCTTCTTTTGGTTTTTGTTGTTTAGTTTTGTACCCTGGTTTTCCAACTTTTGTTGGTTTTTGTTGGTTCGGTGACAACAGCATACACCCATGGTCCTGTGTCCCCCAATGAAGCGATAAAGAAATAAGAGTTATGGCTCTGGGAGGAAAAAAAAAACAAAAGTGCAAAAAACGGAAGATAGCCCGGGGGTAAAGAGAGCCTGTCAGTTGGATTTTGTAATGTAAAGTAAAAATATGACTATAAGTGATTACATCGATACCTTTGGTGAAAAAAATCCGCTTTGTTGTTCTTTGATCACCATGTGAAGTTTTCTGCTAATGAGGTTTCGGTGCACAGGGGCCGGACTGTACACAGGGTCTTCTGCTCCGTCTGTGATTCTTCGGCCCCTCCGCCTGCTTCCGGACAGTGAATGATTTACCTCCTCTGTATGAAATCTCAGCAGTGACCTGTCATTCAGAACCAGAAGCAGGCAGAGGGGCTGAGGAATCACAGACAGGGAGAAGACAGTACACAGTCCGGCCCCCGTGCACTAAAATCTAATTAGCAAAAAACTTCACATGGCGATTAAAGAACAAAGCGGATTTCTTCAAAATGTATCAATTTAATCTGTATTACAGCCATATCTTTATATTACAAAATCGTGCTGACAGGTTCTCTTTGAGATGCATACTGTGCGAAGAGGGGGTTGGTCTGGGTGCCAATTAAGAAAGGGTAGCTCTACAGGGACTACTGGGGCAGTGAGGGCTGAATTGTGGCTACTGCGGAAAGCCAAGTAGGTCTGAGCATTATAGAGGTGACATGCAAGCCCAGGCTTGTAGGCAGCAGTAAATTTCTATTTTAGAAACATAACTCCCAAATCATTGAGACATTTGAGTAAAAATTACTAACATTTTGGACCTATTTAGAATATGAAAACCCATTTAATACAGTTACATCAGTGAACCATTAATAGGAGCCTGAAGATTTTAGGTTTCAAGGACAATAGTTGATTTTGTCATACAAATAACCACATTTTGCAGATATACTTACTTTTACATAACAATAGTAATGTCCAGCATGGCAACTGTACCCAGAATGTACAAGAACAGCATAGAGTGCATACATTACAGGGTTACCATTAGTCTGTGACATGTATGGACGGATATTCAAAAATTCTGGGTATCCAACATCCTACAGAGGACATAAGGCAATAATTAATGTACAGCTAAAAAAGGCTTATATCATCATGTGAATCCCACATTATTCTAAAATACAAGTACATTTTAGTTTCTCACCTTGGTTATCTTGCCACCACTGAAGTTGGCAAATCTTTTAAGCGACAGTGTGAGGACATTTGAGGCTCGATGAATGCTGAATCTCTTGGTGGCAGGAACTTTCTTCTTACATCTTTCAAAGAATCAAAAAAAAAAATGGTTATAAGACATACCAAAAATGGCTGATTTTAAGCAAGTAACCAACTGATGTGCAATATTACACGTTAAAGGGAACGTGACAGATCATACATGCAGCCCGATCCACAGGCAGCATTTATCAGACATTGGCTCCATGATTTCAGCCAGGTATGTTAAAATTCTGATTGGGTTCAGGTCTGGTGACTGTGAAGGCCAGGTCATCTGGCGTAGCACCCCATCACTCTCCTTCTTGGTCAAATAGCCCTTACACAGCCTGGAGGTGTGTTTGGGGTCATTGCCCTGTTGAAAAATAAATGGTCTAACTAAACGCAAACCGGATGGAATAGCATGCCGCTGCAAGATGCTGTGGTAGCCATGCTGGTTCAGTATGCCTTCAATTTTGAATAAATCCCCAACAGTGTCACCAGCAAAGCACCCCCACACCTCCTCCTCCATGCTTCACGGCGGGAACCAGGCATGTAGAGTCCATCCGTTCACCTTTTCTGAGTCGCACAAAGAGACGGTGGTTGGAACCAAAGATCTCAAATTTGGATTCATCAGACCAAAGCACAGATTTCCACTGGTCTAATGGCCATTCCTTGTGTTCTTTAGCCCAAACAAGTCTCTTCTGCTTGTTGCCTGTCCTTAGCAGTGGTTTCCTAGCAGCTATTTTACCATGAAGGTCTGCTGCACAAAGTCTCCTCTTAACAGTTGTTGAAGAGATGTGTCTGCTGCTAGAACTCTGTGTGCCATTGACCTGGTCTCTAATCTGAGCTGCTGTTAACCTGCGATTTCTGAGGCTGGTGACTCGGATAAACTTATCCTCAGAAGCAGAGGTGACTCTTGGTCTTCCTTTCCTGGGGCGGTCCTCATGTGAGCCAGTTTCTCTGTAGCGCTTGATGGTTTTTGCAACTGCATTTGGGGACACTTTCAAAGTTTTCCCAATTTTTAGGACTGACTGACCTTCATTTCTTAAAGTAATGATGGCCACTCGTTTTTCTTTACTTAGAATTTGTATTATGGCAAGAAAAAAGTAGCTAACAGTCTATTCAGTAGGACTATCAGCTGTGTATCCACCAGACTTCCGCACAACACAACTGATGGTCCCAACCCCATTTATAAGGCAAGAAATCCCACTTATTAAACCTGACAGGGCACACTTGTGAAGTGAAAACCATTTCTGGTGGCTACCTCTTGAAGCTCATCAAGAGAATGCCAAGAGTGTGCAAAGCAGTCATCAAAGCAAAAGGTGGCTACTTTGAAGAACCTAGAATATAAGACATATTTTCAGTTGTTTCACACTTTTTTGTTAAGTATATAATTCCACATGTGTTAATTCATAGTTTTGATGCCTTTAGAGTGAATGTACAATTTTCATAGTCATGAAAATACAGAAAAATCTTTAAATGAGAAGGTGTGTCCAAACTTTTGGTTTGTACTGTATGTTTTTCTCTTAAAACCTGCAGTAGTTAAGAATTTTAACATACCTGGCTGAAATCATGGAGCCAATGTCTGATAAATCTTTAAATGAGAAGGTGTGTTCAAACTTTTGGTCTGTACTGTACTTTAAAAGGCGCAAGGAACCGAGCCACCTGCGTGACTAAATAGTTGTGTCGTCAGCCCACTGCCAATGACTGAGAGGTCTCTCTCCATACAGTCAGTGTATAATGTATGCTGTCTGGTTCAGGCAGCATGTATCTGCTGTCAGGTTCCCTATAAAGGGAATGTATCATAAGAAAAACATTATTAAAGAGTAAAGTAAAACATTTTTATTTTTTATTTTTTTAAAATCAAAATCCTTCCCTCTCCCTCCCCCCCAAAAAACGAAATCTTATGACTCTCCTCTAAATCGCTACTATGAAACACAACCACCTCTCCAAATCTAATGAACACCCGGGTCTCTTCCCATTCGCATACAGTTCAGGGGGAGGTGACCACTGATACAGATGTCACGAGTGGGAAGGTTTCATACTTTATGGATTCAGACTGAAGAGGCACAGTGTGGTAGCCATATCCAGATAACTTAAGTAACAGAGGAGCGATCACGTGACCCAGTTGCAAACCAGTATTCCTGAGCATTTAGGCAATGCAAATTTCTTAGTTTGATATTTTGGGCTGATAGAAACCGAATTACCAGTAAAGTCTAATTCTAATAACCCACCACGACAGCACACAGGAGTATATAACCCCACCCTAATAGGGACAGGAAATATGAAGAAGTTTAAAATAGCCCCTCCCACATCCTCCCTCCAGTGTTATTACAAAGGACCTTCAAATTAATTTTTATTTCTACTGATCAAGCTGTTGTAGAAATAATAAGCGGGGGGGGCATTACCCGTGCTGTCGTGGTGGGTTATTAGAATTAGTCTTACCGGTAATTCGGTTTCTATTTTCTCTAATAACCCCCCACGACAGCACACAGGAGGTATACCAAAGATCTACTAGGGAGGGACAATAGCCTGAAGGACCTTCCTTCTGAAGGCTAAATCTCCAACAGACATAAGGTCTAGTCTGTAGTGTTTGGAGAAAGTATGAATTGAGGACCATGTGGCAGCTCTGCAAATCTGTTCGATGGACGCGCTGACTTTTTCAGCCCAGGAGACAGATATCGCCTTTGTAGAATGGGCCTTGAGCTTTGCTGGAGAAGGTAGATCCTGGATCTGGTAAGCCTCCGTAATGGCCCTCTGAATCCAGTTGGCTATTGTGGATTTTGCCGCTTTCTTTCCTCTGTTTGGACCTTGTGTATGGACAAATAGGTTCTGGTCTTTCCTTCCTTCTTCTGTTTCCTGAAGATAGTGCAGTACTATTCTCCGAACATCAAGAGTGTGAAATTCCATCTCTTTTTTGTCTTTTGGGTTGTCATAAAAAGATGGCAGGATTATCTCCTGAGATCTGTGGAAATTTGAGACAATCTTAGGTAGAAATAAAGGGTCAAGTTGGAAAATTAGACGATCTTCCAGGATTCTCCGATAGGGTTCGTTGACCAAAAGGGCCTGTAGTTCACACACTCTTCTGGCTACTCTTCTGGCTGTAGTTACTGCCACCAGGAAAGCAGTTTTCCAGGTCAGCCTGTCCAGTCTTATGGTTGATAAGGGCTCAAAAGGTGGAAGGGTTAACCCTTTCAGAACAATGTTAAGGTCCCAGGGGGGAACCAGGTCTGTTACTCTAGGGTGGATGCGGGTGGCTGCTGTCAAATCTTCTCACCCACTGATGTTCCACTAGTTTTCGATCGAAGTATGAACTTAAAGCTGCTACCTGGACCTTAAGAGTACTAGGTCTGAGACCTTTGTCCAGACCTTCTTGTAAAAAATTCTAGAATCTGAGCCACATCAGCCCTATGAGGGTCTGGGCGAGTGGGTGCACACGACCTTAAGGTTTTCCAGATATAGTACATGGTGTTAGTTTTCCTGCTCTTCTGGAGAGTTTTGATGACTTTCTCTGAGAGGCCTCTTGTTTTTAATATCAGGAATTCAGAAGCCAGGCAGTTAGGTGTAGTCTCTCGGGATCCGGATGGTGAATCGGTCCCTGGAGAAGGAGATCCTTGATGGGAGGAAGGATTACAGGGCGCTACACACTCAGACTGGTTAACGTTCCGAACCAACTTCTTTTTGGCCAGCGAGGGGCCACTAGGATTACTCTGGTCCCTTCGGTCCTTCTCTTCTGTAAGGTTTTTGAAAGGATAGGTAATGGGGGAAAGGCATACGCTAGTTTGAATTCCCATTTGTAAGCGAATGCGTCCACGCCCAGGCAAGAGCAGTTTGGATCCAGGGAGAAATATTGAGGTACTTTCATGTTCTGGTGTCCGGCGAAGAGATCTACCTGTGGATAGCCCCATCTCTCGACTAACATCTGGAAGACGTCTGGGTTTAGGCTCCACTCTCCTGGATGAATCTTTGTTCTGCTTAAGAAGTCGGCCTGGATAGTGACTGAACCTTTGATATGAAGAGCAGACAAGGATAGATGTTCTTCGGCCCAGGAGAATATTCTTGCTGAGATTGCTTTTAAGCTTTCGTATCTTGTGCCCCCTTGTTGACGAAGGTGGGCTACCGTGGTGATATTGTCTGAAAATATCTGAAAGTGAGATTTCGGGACCAGAGGCTCTGCTGCTCTGAGGACTTCCTCTACGGCTTTTAGTTCTCTGAAGTTTGATGAGTGTTGGCTCACCTCTTTGGTCTATATACCCTGGAATAGCTCTTGGGAGACCATGGCTCCCCATCCCTTTTCGCTGGCATCCACCTTTATGGTTACTAGCGGATTCTGGATCCATGGTACTCTGTTCAGATTTTTTTCGTTCAGCCACCAGAATAGAGAGAACCTTACTCGTGGTGGTATAGGGATTCTCCTGTTCAGAGACCGTGGGGATCCGTCCCAATTCGTAAGGATGTGGGTCTGTAATGTTCGGGTAAGCGCCTAAGCCCAGGCCACCATCTGAATACAGGATGTCATAGACCCGAGGACCGACATGGCATCTCTTAATGATACCGATCACCTGCTCTTTAGGACATTGATTTTTGCTTTTATCATGACCTGTTTTTGTTTAGGAAGGAATGACATCTGGCTGTGGGAATCCAATAGTACTCCTAGAAATGTTTTTGTCATGGAGGGAACCATCTATGATTTTTTTCTGGTTCACTAGCCAGCCCAGAGACGATAGGATCTGAGTGGTCAACTGTAGATTTTCTCGGAGTACTGGTACTGAGGACCCGATTAATAACAGGTCTTCGAGGTATGGTACTATTGAAATGTTCTGACCCCTGATATAAGCCATGACTTCTGCCATGACTTTTGTAAATATTCACGGGGCTGATGAAATTCCAAATGGGAGAACACTGAATTGATGGTGGACTATTTGATCCCCCTGAGCCACTGCGAATCTTAGGAGCCTCCTGTGAAGTGGATGTGGTAGTATGCATCATGGAGGTCGATTGTGGCCATGACATGGTCCTGTCCTATCAGGGGGACCGTCGACCTGATGGATTCCATTTTGAATCATTGGTAGTGGATATACTGATTCAGTGGCCTTAGATTGATTATAACTCTGTGTGAGCCATTTGGTTTTTTTATTAGGAAGAGTCTGGAATAATGTCCTGTGCCTCTCTCTCTTGTAGGAACCAGGGATATCACCCCTGAGGACAATAGGTCTGTAAGACCGGATATCAGGGTGGCCTGACGACTCAGAGGAGAGCGGTGTTAACCTTATCCTCTATGGAGGAGAAATTTATTTTTACTCCGAACTAGACAACCCTCAGGACCCATGGGTCTGAGCAGATTTCTTTCCACTTAGGATGAAAATTCGAGATGCAGCCCCCGACTGTCCTGACGTCATGGTCTGTTCCGACGTTGGTTTTGGGAGAGAGAAAGATTTTTGCCTCCTCTACCTTTTGGGTAGCTCCATCGTCCTGTTTTGCTTTTACCCCTATATTGAGGGGTCTGTTCTTGGGAGGGACGAAAAGGCCTCTTCCTCACATTCCTAGGTTGCGGGAGGGCCTTCTTGTCTGAGGCCTTCTCTAGAAGATCTAGGGCTGGCCCGAACATGTATTTCCCCTTAAAGGGGATGGAACACAACTTCATTTTTGATGCCACGTCGCCGTTCCAGGATTTCAACCATAGGGCCCTTCTTACAGAGTTTGATAGCCCAGATGCTCTTGCCGCCACTCTCACGATTCTGCAGAGGCGTCTGCTAAAAACCCCATAGCTTTCTGTATAAGCGGTAGGGATGCCTGAAACTAGGTGTTCCTCCAGTTGATCTAGCCAACGAGCCATTGATAGAGCTACGTCCGTAGAGACTGCGTTGGTGCTTAAGGGTGTTGCCGAGGTCTCCCAGGATTTTCTGAGTAGTCCCTCCATTTTGCGTTCCAAGGTGTCTTATAATTGAGAGGAATCTTCAAAGGGCAGTGTGGTTTTCTTTGCTACTCGTGCAATCTGGATATCCACTCTTGGGACTTCAGACCAGCATTCTGCCATCTCATTGTCTGCAGGAAATCTATCCCTTAACTGTGTAGGGGTATTTAATATCTTTTCTGGAGATTCCCACTCCTCTAAGACTAAGTCTCTAATACTCTGGTGTATAGGAAACACCATTTTTTTCCTGGAACGTAGCCCCCCAAACATCTGATCTTGTACTGTTTGGGGCACTTTTTCTTCCTCGATCTCCATAGTTCTCCTTACTGCCATGAGGAGTTCCTCCAAACTATCTGATGGAAAATAATATCTCTCTCGTTGGGAGTTATCAGGGGCTGGACTTGGTTCATCTTCCTGCACTATTTCCTGCATCTGGGAGATGGACTACCAGTGCCATACTTACTGGGACCGGACCAGCGCTGGGCTCTACAGATGCAGAGCGAGAAGCTTCAACAGACATGGTTTTGTCCTACCAGTAGATGTCTTCCTGTCCAGAGCTCCTTTTATGGGCGACCGGACCAGCGCTTCCCTCAGTTTAGAGGGCTCCTCCCCCGGTGTCCAGGTGAAGATTCCTGATCACCGGCGGCATTCTGCTCTTCTTCCCCCATAGCTTTTTTTATGCGGTTCACAGTGGACCCCAAACTGCCGGAAGTCCGAAGTCACTTCTGGCGCAGCGGCGTGTGCTCCACATCCTGGAGCCGGCATCGCCCGCGCATCCAGCGGGGGAGAGGAGGAGGAGATGGACTGGAGAGCTCAGAGAGGCCTCCGGTCAGAAGAAGATCCTGCAGACCTTGCCCAAAAGTGCGGACTGCAGGAGGGGGTCCCGAATCCAGAGGAGACGGGAGCAGCGCCCTGAGGAGGTGAAGTAGAGACCGCTTGATCCTCTGCTGCCCAGCTAGTAGCTTTCCCCCAGTGCCTGTCGCCGGCTCAGCACACCGGGGATGACCTCTTCATCCCTGATAGGGACAGGAAATAACACTGGAGGGAAGATGTGGGAGGGGCTATTTAAACCTCTTCATATTTCCTGTCCCTATTAGGGTGGGGTTACATCCTCCCGTGTGCTGTCATGGGGGGTTATTAGAGAAAACCTATATAAATATTCTCTTTTCATTGATTTTAAATCAACATAGGTTTACAATGCTTAGGCCCTTGATCAAATTATTCCTGATTGCAAAGGGCTACACAAAAGGTTTACTTTTATAAGAATGTTGCTAATGAAGCCAACCATTTATAGACCTCTTACTTTGCACACATGTAGGCATTTTCTCCATTTAAAACATCCGATCTTACAAACAGCTCCAGGGCACGAATTATGTTTGCCGAGTGCTGTAAAAGAAAAAAAAAAAAAAAAAAAAAAGAGAACACCTAAATTAAAAAACAATAAAGAAAAACAACATCTCACAATAAGAACAACTGCAAAATACTAAATTCAATAGACATTTTGGAACATCTTGTGTACAAATGAACAGAATGGTGGATATTGATTATTACTTTCTCTAGTTTAAAATTAGCCCAAACAAAAGATGCCCTACAGTTGTCACTGTGGTCCAAACATTTGGGCCATCTTGCCAGACACTGTTCTTCCTTCAGCTGCCTGGTAATTTCCTTACTTTAAACTATTATTTGGTTTACCTTTTCAAAACTGTAGTGAGGAGCAAAAACTGCCCTAAAGACAAAATCTAAAGAAAGGAATTAATGCCATTTTTTGTGGGTACTGAAAAAGAATTCTCATGCATTTAGCTTAGTAAATGTCCCTCAATATTTTTAAATCCAACTACTAATGTGAGGATGCAGACATGACAACCTTTAACCTACTCTTAAGCACCACAGGCTGCCTGTCAAACCATATTTCGGCTGACGGCTATCTCCCCCAACTCTCTAATACAAAGGAAGCTCGCTCCACCGAGCGCTCCAGTGTTCTCCATTAGAGAGTCGCTACTAGACATGTCTGACAGTGGTTTATCTCTGGCTGGCCTTGTGAAGACAGATGTGAAAGAAGAGAGGGGAGGTGGAGAGAGAAAGAAAAGAAGCAAATGGGAAGGTGTATTGAAATGAAATGTTTGGCCCACACCATGAAGCACCGAGCGACGATCCCTTCAACTCTCCTGACAATCATCTGCTTGGGGACTCCATACACATTAGACTGTCAGTATAACTGATCGATATTGGTGATGTTAGTTTAAAGCAGGGGTGCACAACTTGTGGCCAGCGATACCCTTCTGTGTGGCCCTGAACCATCTGCATGTTGTTTGATCACATGTATTTTCCATGTCATGGCAAAAACCAGTGGTGTGTAGCACTGTATGGACAGGTAATTATGCATGGTGTGCTCTGTGGCCATTTTTGGGCAAGGAATATTTTGGCAGAGTCTAGACTCCAATAGAACAGCAAGGAGTTGAGGAGGTTAAGAAATACTGCTATGTTCATTGTAGTTTATGGGAGAAGGGAAACACTCCTTTTTCGGTGATTGGCATACACTACAATGTATAGCACTGAATGTACACCCATAAGATAGGTGGCATGGAACCAGCACCTATTAAATATTTATGCACATAATCTCAATATGCAGTAAATGTCTCAGAAGATAATACTTTGGTAATATTGCAGCCCACGGGGTTGGATCGATCTGACTATGTGGCCTTTAGACCCAAGAAAGTTGTGTACCCCTGGTCTAAAGTGTATAGGGGCTTTAAAGCCATGCTGAAAAGTATTTTAGTAGGGGAGAAAGATCTTCCTTCACAGTTATCACTGGCATCATGGTGAGCTACTTTACAATTTGACCGCTTGCTCTAAGCAAGTGCATATCTGCGAGTACTTGCTAAGAAATTAACCTTCCATTTGCTAGTGTATTTATACTAATCATGTGAATCCTGGATCCACAATCAGATGTGATGGATTGCAAAGTCTGAATATTGGATATACCGCATGTACTGTCTCAATTGTTTCAGACCAATCCCATAACTATTCTCCTCTTTTCTGGTACAGTAAGCTATTGCCAATTGGAGTGACTACTTAGAGTATACCGTCCTTGGTTCAATATAGTTCTTTAAAAGTAGCAGGTAACTATATATACAAAAGTCTCCTGAGAAGTACGGCTTGAAGTAGAGCATGTAAGAGTATTGTGATGACATGAACTACTGTTCCCCAATAGTCACATTTTACCAGACAGATGCTCATGCTACAATGCTTATCTGCTAAAGACAGTCAAAATGCATTTTTTACTTCTGAAAAAGCATTATATCATATCACTTAGTGTTAAAACTTTGTTTAGGGCAGCGGGACACACTGTTTTTTCCCCGCAATAATGGATTTAAGCCTGTGCGCTTGCGAGTGTCATTAGTGGCAGTGACAAGGCAATTTAGCATAAGCTGAGAACTTCTCTCATCTGGCAACAGACTGTTTCCTCTTACATTCTAGGTGCAGCTATGAAGCTTTTAAGATTCGTGGCAGTGCCAGTGGAACCTTAGAGCATCTTTAAAACAAAGAAACCCCCTCAAAAAAAAAAAAAAAAGTTGACAGCTTTGGTGGCCATAAAATAAATAAATGCATATAAAGGAGTTAAAAATTACCCGTATCTCCAGTGCAATGTCCAAATATGGGTCAAATGTGTCAGACACGCTCTTACAAACTGAGCATTTTACTAAAAGATAAAGTAGAAAAAAGTTTAAATATATTACAACTAGGATTCTTTTTTTTCAAAAGTATTATGTAAGCCATTTCCTCACTCACCTCTAGAGCGAAGGTAGCCTCCAAATATCTGATGAACTAAAGTTGTTGCTTGACTTTGGCGGTCCAGCCTAGGGAGAAAACAACAACTCATGCGGCCATTCTTTCTTTCAAAAGAACTTTACAACAAAGTAGATTCAATAAAATAAGCTATTGACACAATTAACAAAGTTTAAAAAGCATCTAGCAAATGCCAACAAAGGGTTAAAGTAGTGAGGGCTTTCAGCTTCTAAAACAAAAACCTGGGGAAAACTATATAACTATACGGTGCCCCAAAACAGGGTCGTCCGTTTTCACAATACAAACTGCATACATTGCTAATAATAATAATCTTTATTTACATAGCACCAACATATTCCGCAGCGCTTAATTCACAGGTTCATGTACAACAGTCATAAGTAACATAGCTAAAGATAATACAATAATTACAGCAAAAATAATGACGACCCTGCTCCTAAGAGCTTACAATCTACAATGAGGTGGGGGTGACACAAAGTACAATGGCTTATTTACAAGGATGGTCCAGCCATCTTGAGGAAATGGGGGATAGATAGAGGCTGCATGAGCTTATCACCAGCCAGTATCTGTAGTGTTTTTTGGTTAGGTGGAGACTTATGTTTGGAGAAATAAGGAATGGCCTATAAGAATATAAAAGGACTTTGATTAGGGAACGTGATAGGCCACCCTAAACAGATGTGTTTTTAGGGAGCGCCGAAAACTGTGTAAATTGTGGTTCATCCTAATTTCTTGGGGTAGAGCATTCCAAAGAATAGGTGCAGCTCGGGAGAAGTCTTGAAGCCGGGAGTGGGAGGTACGGATTAGTGCGGATGTTAGTCGAAAGTCGCTTGCAGAGCGTAGAAAACGGGTAGGCCGATAAACAGAGATGAGGGAAGAGATGTAGGGGGGTGCCACACTGTGGAGAGCTTTGTGGGTGAGAACAAGCAATTTAAATCGGATCCTATAATTCATGGGCAGCCAGTGCAATGACTGGCACAGAGCGGAAGCGTCTGAGTAACGATTAGCCAGATAGATGACCCTGGCTGCAGCATTAAGGATGGACTGGAGGGGGGAAAGTCGAGTGAGGGGGGAGGCCAATTAAGAGAGAGTTACAGTAGTCAAGGCGGGAGTGGATCAGGGCAACAGTGAGGGTTTTTGTTGTTTCCAAGGTGAGAAAGGGGCGGATTCTAGAGATGTTCTTCAGGTGCAAGCGACAAGAGCGGGCAAGAGATTGTATGTGGAGGGTGAAGGAGAGATTGGTGTCAAACACAACGCCCAAGCAACGCGCCTGCTTGCTCGCCATTATTGTGGTGCCACACACAGAGAGAGATGTCAGATTTAGAGAGGTGAGTAGACGGCGGGAACAGAAGAAGTTCAGTTTTTGAGAGGTTGAGTTTCAGATAGAGAGCGGACATGATTTTAGAAACTGCGGCCAGACAGTCACTGGTGTTCTGTAGTACAGCGGGGGTAAGGTCAGGGGATGAGGTGTATAGTTGTGTGTCATCAGCATAAAGATGATACTGCAAACCAAATTTGCTGGTTGTCTGTCCAATTGGGGCTGTGTAGAGAGAGAAGAGAAGAGGGCCAAGGACTGAACCCTGAGGAACCCCAATAGTGAGAGGAAGAGGGGAAGAAGTGGAGCCAGCGAACGATACACTGAAAGAGCGGTCAGATAGGTAGGAGGAGAACCAGGAGAGAGCAGTGTCCTTTATGCCGATTGAGTGAAGCATAGAGAGTAGGAGGTGGTGGTCAACGGTGTCAAAGGCTGCAGAGAGGTCAAGAAGAATGAGCAAAGAGTGGTCACCATTACGTTTTGCTGTCAGAAGGTCATTGGTTACTTTGATGAGTGCAGTTTCTGTAGAATGTAGAGGGCGGAAGCCGGACTGTGATGGGTCTAGAAGAGAGTGAGTGGAGAGGTAGCTGGTAAGGCGGGAGTAGACCAGGCGCTCCAAGAGTTTAGAGATGAAGGGAAGATTGGAGACTGGTCTGTAGTTGTTTGTGCAGGAAGGGTCGAGAGGGCTTTTTTAATAATGGAGTGATGGAGTGTTTGAAGGAGGAGGGGGAAGATACCAGAAGAGAGGGAGAGGTTGAAGATTTTAGTTAGGCGAACAGTGACGACTGAAGAAAGACTGGAGTAGATGTGAGGGGATGGGGTCAGTGGTGCATGTGGTGGGATGAGAAGAAGAGAGGAGCCTGGGAGACTTAGTCTTCTGTGACTGGGTCAAACGTGGAGAGGGATCCAGAGGGGATGTGGGGGGAGTCACGGCACTTTGTGGCTGGGAGCTGATTTCCTGACAGATCTTACTAAAGATCTTACTCCGAAAGTCCATTTCAGAATGACTGTATAATCCAGATATAAAGATGAGGCCATGTCTTGCTGCTAATTTTATTATAAAGAAAAAGAGAGGGATTTTTGGTACTCACCGTAAAATCTTTCTTGGAGCCTTCATTGGGGGACACAGAACCATGGTGTATGCTGTTGTCACTAGGAGGTTGACACTAGGCAAAAAAGAAATAGCTCCTCCGCAGTATACACCCACCTACAGGCACCAAGCTCACCAGTTAGTGGCTAAAGCAGTAGGAGGAACATAAAATAACCAACTATGCAATGCCCAACGGGGTAGAACCGTGAAAACTAAATTAAATGCCCAATGGACATATGCCCAAAATCAGGGAGGGTGCTGTCCCACCCAATGAAGGCTCCAAGAAAGATTTTATGGCGAGTACCAAAAATCCCTCTCTTTATCGCTTCATTGGGGGAGACAGGACCATGGGACGTCCTAAAGCAGTCCCTAGGGTGGGAGAACACAAGATAGCCACAGACTAGGTCTGACTGCGGGCTACCACTGCCTGCAGAACATTCCGTTCAAGACTGGCATCAGCCGAGGAATAAGTGTGGACCTTGTAAAACCTTGAAAAGGTGTGGAATGAAGACCAGGTTGCGGCCTTGCAGATTTGAGAAGCCAAAGCCTGATGGCAAACAGCCCAAGATGCCCCCAACGCCCAGGTGGAGTGAGTCCTTACTCATGGAGGGGGAGGTTTGTCTGAGACGCGATATGCCTCCAAAACCGTAGAACGTATCCAACGGGCGATGGTTGACTTGGAGGCAGGAAGACCCTTGCGACGTCCCTCAGGAATGACAAACAGCACGTCCGAACGCCGAAGGGAGGCCGTTCTAGAAAGGGACACACGTAGAGCTCTGACCAGATTCAGTTTGTGCAGGGATTTCTCCCGTGGATGCACTGGGACCGGGCAGAAAGAAGGCAAAACAATGTCCTCATTGATGTGGAAAGGGGAGACTACTTTCGGCAAAAAGGAAGGCACCGGCCTGAGCACTACCTTGTCTTGATGGAAGACGAGAAAGGGTGACCGACATGAGAGGGCTGCGAGCTCTGCAACCCTCCTAATTGAAGTAACAGCCACCAGAAAAGCCACCTTCCATGAGAGAAGAGAGGCTGAGATGTCCTGAATGGGTTCAAAAGGGGGCTATTGGAGGACGCCTAGGACCATATTAAGGTCCCATGGATCCACCGGGGGGGCGATAAGGCGGCGCCAGGTGAGCCACCCCTTGTAGAAACGTCTTGACCCGAGGATGGGCAGCCAAGTTACGTTGGAATAAAATGGACAAGGCTGAAACTTGGCCTTTGAGAGTGATTAGAGAGGGTCCCGCCTCCAGGCCAGACTGAAGAAAGGCCAAAATGACTGATAAAGAAAAGGACATGGGAGCTAGCTGACATTTCTCGCAGTGACTAAAAAAGGCTCTCAAAGTTCTGTGGTATATGCGCAAGGTTGTGGGTTTTCTGGCGTTAATTAAGGGTCTGAATGACGTTGTCCACAAAACCTGCCTTCCTCAATACTGAGGCTTCAACGGCCATGCCATTAAATTCAGAGAACAAAAACTCTGCTGAAGAACAGGCCCCTGAGAGAGGATCTCCGGACGGTCTGGTAGTCTCCAGGGGGGAGTCGACGAGAAGGTTTACTAGATCTGCGTACCAGATGCGTCTGGGACAATCCGGGGCTACTAGAATTACTGGTACTCCTTCTGTCTTGATGTTTTTGACGACATGAGGGATCAATGGTAGAGGGGCAAAGAGATAGGGCAACTGGAACGGAGACCATGATATGACTAGCGTGTCTTGAGCGATCGCTAGGGGATCGCGGGACCGGGCTACAAAGGATGGGACCTTGTGGTTTAACCGAGACGCCATGAGGTCGACGTCCGGTGTGCCCCACCGTAAGCAAATCTGATGGAACACCTTGGGATGGAGAGACCATTATCCTGAGGCAAGGCCCTGCCGACTGAGGAAGTTGGCCGCCCAATTGTCGACCCCCGGAATGTGGACTGTTGAGATTGCCGGAAATGTCTTCTCTCGGCCCAAACTAGCACTCTGTCCACCTCTTTTAAGACGGACTTGCTGTGCGTTCCTCCTTGCCGATTTATGTACGGCACGGCCGTGGCGTTGTCCGATTGTATGCTGACTGGGAACCCTGCTAGAAAATCCTGCCAGTGACGCAACGCCAGGTAAATTGCCGCTATCTCCAAAATATTGATCGGTAGGGAGACTTCGTGGGGACTCCACTGGCCCTGCACCGTGTGGTGAAGGAAGACCTTGAGGCTGGCATCGGTGGTGACCACCTGCCAGCAAAGCAGTAGAAATGACCTCCCGGGTCTGAAGGAAGAGGGGCGGGTCCACCATGTTAATGACCTTTTCACTTGAAGAGGTAACCTGATGCGTCGATCTAGAGACGACGGGTTCTTGTCCCATGCCGACAGAAGGGCCAGTTGAAGAGGCCGGGTATGGAACTTGGCAAACGGCACTGCTTCAATAGCTGCCAGTATTTTTCCCAGGACACTCATGCATAGGCGAAGAGAGTGTGGACTTGGGTCGGAGAGAAGGTGGATCCCCCGGAGAGAGTTTACCTTTTTCCTCGGAAGAAGGACCCAGGCACGGGTCGTGTCGAACTGCATTCCTAGAAAGGTTACACAATGAGATGGGACCAGGGAGGATTTGTCTGTGTTGATCAGCCAGCCTAACAGAGAGAGCATGTTCAAGGTGATCTGGAGACAGTCCCTGAACGTGGGGCCTTTGATTAACAGGTCATTGAGGTAGGGGATAATTACAATCCCCCTGGCTCGTAGAATGGCCATGACCGTCGCCATTACCTTCGTGAAAACCCTCGGGGCGGAGGCAAACTAACTGGTAATATGCGTTCTGGAAGGAAAAAAAAAAAATCAAAGGAACTTCTGATGTGATGCGCAGATTGGGATGTGAAGATAAGCGTCCTGAATGTCCACTGAACATAGATATTCCTCGGCTTCCATTGAGGGAACGACCTGAGGGACTCCATTCTGAAATGCGGGATGCGTACTGGTCGTTCTAGTTGTTCGAGGTCCAGGATCGGACGTAGGGAGCCATCCTTTTTTGGAACAACGAAAAGATAGGAGTAAAAAAAGGAAAACCTTCCCTGAAAGGGGAATGGAACTATGACTCATGAGCGCAGAAGGGAGGCAATGGCCTGAAGGTAGCCGGGAAGCAGAGATGGTTGCGGGGGGCAGGACCTGAGAAATCGTGTTCCTGGTATGGCGGTGAATTTGATTTTGTAGCCGGAGGTTACAATCTCCTTGACCTAGGCGTCTTCTATTGCTGAGACCCAAGAGTCTCGGAACAGAAGTAGACGGCCGCCCACCCTGGGAGAAGTCCCAGGTGGGAGTGACCTGTCATGCTGAGGAAAATCTGTTGGATTGTGATCATGATCCAGAGGGCTTGGAGGAGCGACCCTTTGAGCAGCAGTTGGGAGTGGACCTAAAGGTAGGCTTACGTCACTCTCGCTGTGCTGGGGTACGGTCCTGTTGAGAGGAGGGGCCCGGTTGAGCGTACGGATGAAAGGACCGGAACTGAAGGGAACATCTCCTAGGAAAGGGACGCTTAGGTCTGGGGAAGGGAGGTGCTCTGGTCCTCAGTGGCATCAGAAATGATCTGGTCTAACTTAGACCCAAACAGCCTGGAGCCTTGAAACGGGAGATTTGTTAGTGATTTTTTGGAGGCAGCAGAAGTCCCCCGACCGGCGGCGCCGCTGATCTCCGAAACGGCAAGTGAGAAGGGAGGACTGGGGAGCGGTCAGAATACTTCTGCTGCGAGCAGCCGGTCATCTCCCGCAGCGCCGCTCCCCGGCCTCACCAATACGATGTGCTGATTGATTGGTCGTGGTCGCTGGCCGCGACCAATCAGCGATTTTGGAGCCAAATTTAAACAACGCTCTGCTGATTGCGCCCGGTCGGCCGCATACATATTCTAGAATACCCGATACGTTAGAATCGGGCCACCATCAAGTGAGAAGTATAAAAGAAGAGATTATAATTTCCTTCCTACTAGATCTACTAGTGGATTTGGAACAAAAATCTGCATTAAAAACTGTAATGGCGTATTACAAAAAAACTAAAACACACACGACAGGAATCACATTCAGTTATTAATATTTTTTGCTGCCAAACACAGAAGTGGATACGAAGTATCAGTCTTACCCTTCAGATCCACTACTGCCTTTGGCTCAAAAAAACTGCTAGTGCGATATCATCTTAAATTAAAAGACATTTGGAAAGGCACTGCTTGAAGCTAGTTGTAAGACAGCTGCCCACTATGCACCACACAAAAGTCCCTTTCAGATGGTTTCCAGGCACAGCATACATCTTAAGATTCGGAAAACGTACAAAACAAACTCTTTGTATCAACTAGGTATGCACAATAAATGTAAGCATAATAAATATATAATATAGAACTAGGTTTACAAGTTATGTTATAATCCCTTGTAAAGTGCCTCTGATGTGATACATTGATATGGAAAATAAACACAACAAAGGTTTTTTGGCTCCTTACTTGGCATATCCATTTAAACAAGCCTTTTGCATGGCATCAATTGTATACCGCAGGAACTCATGTGCATCTTCTTGACTGCCAAATCGGAAATGACGGGCAATTTCTAAATTGAGAAGGTTATAAGTAAAAGAATGGGTTAACTCAGGACTACGTGGCAGACTTTTCAAATATTTTTAGAATAATGATCGCATGGTTACAACTTTTTGGTGCACCATAGGTAGGGAAGGAGGTAATAGGAGAGATCATACACAGGCTAGTGACTGCTGAAATGCAGTGCACAGTTCTATAGACCCTGCAGAAAGGCAAACATTTTTTACGGCGTACATATAAATTACATAAGAGAACTTCACTCTCTTTGGAGGACCTAACACATCAGTGTATTACATACATCATAATTTCAATTGAGACAGTTTTAAAAGAAATGTCAGTAAGAACCCCCCCCCCCCCCAAATTGTATATATGGGCATTAACATCTTTGAAAAGTAAATCCATTGACACCTTTATATCTTCTATCCATTGTTGCATTCCCAAATAATAAATATCACACATTGAGCCCTACACATGTTACAGAGCACTAAGGACCCTCTGCCTACCATAGTTGTTTCCCTGACCAGCACCAGCCTCTTTAGCTTGATTGATAGCTCACTGTCCGAGTTCCTTGCCCGGTGCTTGACGCCACAGACAAGTGAACAATCAACCAAGCTAAAGATGCTGATGCTGGGCAGGAAAACCTCGGGAGGCAGAGACTTGTTGTTAGGTGCTTTGTCATGCCCAAAGAACTCAATGCATCATTTACATATGAATTTAACCACTTACCCGGGAATGCAGCAACATATACAAGATATGAAGGTGTCATGGATAAAAGACCTACATGCCTTTATATGTGGAATAGGGGGTGTTGTTGATCTTACTGAGATTTCCATTAATGTTTTTAGGCTTCAGACTCAGGCTCCAAGTCAATTGGGATCTGTGAGACATGAATGGAAATCGGAGGGCTTCTGCCTAGTATATCTGAGGCTTAGTGATAAACGTAAACATAAAAATGTGACCTTTCAAGGTGGTATCATCATCATTCATCCTCATCGGAGCAAGCACACCTCTTTAGTAGAAAAAAAAAAAAAGGGAGAAAAAAAACTAAAACTAGGATGTCTGAATCTAGCCTCATTCCTAGTGGTGCATAGGAGTTGATCTGTTGCCATGTTCCCCCACAGAATATTGGTAATGCCCAAAGGTCCAGCATCTAGACAATCTATGAACAACTTATTTTCAGGGAACGTAGAGCCATCTTACACAGAGGAATCATATTTACAAGACAAACATTAGCAGTGAACTCCTGGTCAAACCACAGGCAGCATAACAAAACTAAGCTCCATCATTACAGAGAACTATGTGATATGCACACACATTGAGAAACCAGGGCTGTGGAGTCAGTAAGCCAAACCTCCGACTTCTCAATTTCCGTGACACCAACTCCCTCCTTTACTGTAGCACAGATTCATCTCAGCTAAAAGCTGAGACCCTTAGATCAGGAATAGGACATTTCATAACTTTCCCAAATTCTTATGAAAAAATATTCCCCACAAACTGCATTGAATTACTGTACCCAATTTATTATATATTTTAGGAGTTGGAGTCTGTCCATTTTATACCGACTCCACCAAAATGCACTCCGACTCCACAGCTCTGTGAGAAACACCTGCCAGTCTAGTCAATTCATGGCAGCAGTGAGGGCAATATTAGCTAAACAAATCCTGTTGAGCTCAAAATGGTTTCTTAAATATTTAGTAACCTGTTATTTGAAAATGTATAAATTTAAAAGGAACACTAGACATCTGATACATGCCACCCTATCCATGTATCAGGTACTGGCTGTATGATTTCAGCCGTATGTTTGACTGTGAAATACTGGCGTTTCAGAGAAAAACAGTTTAAAAGCCACCAGGTACAGAGCCACACAGGCAGGTCTCTAGCAGCTTCACCCTAGCAGCTCCCCTTGAGTATTGGGGTCTCTCCCTGCATTAGTGTATAGTGCGAGAACTGTCACTGGAAGAGAAGCCGCCAATGACCTACCTTTCCGACTAATCTCCTGTGCGCCTCGGTCTTGGCTTTTAAGCTATATTTTTCTCTGAAATGTTGCACCTTTTCAGAGTCAAACATTCATTCCTGAAATAATATAGACAGCGCCTAACACATGCTACCTGTGGATCGGGCAGCATGTGTCGGATGTCAGATTCCCTTTAAACAAGTAACAAACCAATGTAAGAACAGTTAATGAGAAACAGCAGGCAAAAGAGATCATTACAGGTATAGCCTTAAGTAGGTTAACAGAAAATCTTTAACAAATCCTATCTGAAGATAATACATGTCGCGAGAGCATCCTATTCTTACAGTGTAGCAGCTAATCTATGGCGATGAACCCCACTATTAATTGCTGCAAAAATGTAAAATCTCACAAGTTCTTACTTTTGAGGTCACGAATAAAAGAAACCGGTTTGATAGAGTTTCCACTGTTGGCAAAGGCTTGAATCAGATGGTTCTGCATAATGCACAGCATACAGAATCCACCCTGCTGACCTGAAAACAAGATAGAAAGCTCTTGTAATCAATGCTCGCTATGAAAGGCCTTCATTATATGGTGGCAGTCATTTAAAGCAAAGCCATCACTTAACATACTGAAGCACAGTTCACTTGAACATGTAGATTAGTATTTAAACTGACCATATTTAAATAGGGTTTTCCCCAACTCATTAAATGGGTTTTCCCAGGAACAAAGTTAATTTTAAAGTTGTTTTTAATGAATACATCTTGGAATAATGATAATTTCCACAATTGGATGTGTTTAAATAAAATGTTCCTGTGCTCAGATAATCTTATAAATGTGCCCCTGCTGTGTACTGTGTAATGGCCGTGTATCACAGTACAGTAACATGGTCTGATCATACCAAAGCTCCTGGGCAGGGGAGGAAGCAAAAGAGTATACAGACAGGACAGCAAAGGTTCACAGCTGATTCTTTTTGTGAGATAAAGTATTTCCCTGCCTGTTTTTAAAAAGTGTTTTACCATAAAAGAAATAATTATTTGCTATCCCGTACTGTAATATTTGTATCCTCTTCTGCTTCCTCCCCTGCCCAGGCGATGGGGTATGATCAGACCATGTTCCTGTACAGTCAGACACGGCCATTACACAGTACACAGCAGGGGAACATTTATAAGATTATCTCAGCACAGGAACATTTATTTTAACACATCTAAATGTGGAACTTATTATTATTCCAAGATCTGTTGCTTAAAATGAACTTAGTTCAAGGGCAACCCCTTTAAGTATTGCTAGGATATGGCATCACTTTGGTCTGAAGGGCTACTGTAGTGCAGGGATAAATTAGAAAGAATGCAGCACATCAGCGCTGTATCCTCTGACTCTCAGGATACATGGGGGGGGGGGGGGGGTCCTCACTTCCTAGTGATACCTCACCACTTCATGAGATGGGAAAACCTCTTTAACCCCTTAAGGACCTTGGGTTTTTCCGTTTTTTTCTCCCTTTGTTCCAAGAGCCATAGCGTTTTTTTTTTGGGCAATATGGCCGTGTGAGGGCTTATTTTTTGTGGGACGAGTTGTACTTTTGAATGACACTACTGGTTTTACCATATTGTGTACGGGAAAAAAATTCCAAAAAAAGTGCAATACCCCAGATGGTTTTTTTTTTTCTTTTCTTTCTACACACTTTTTATTTGCTTCCATAGGAGACTAAAAGCAGCGACTGTCCGATCACCTCTGCTACATAGAGGTACTGAGCAGATCACCTCTATGTAGCAGAAATGCTCCTGTGTTATGAGCGAAGACCACTAGGTGGTGCTCATAGCGATCAGTACATGACAACCACTGGGGTCTGCTGCAGACCCAGGGTTGTCATGCCCACCCATCAGTGACCCGCGATCGGCGGGGCAAGTGACGTGCTTCCGGCGCTGTTAAATGCCACTGTCAGAGATTGACAGCGCCATTTAACATGTGAACAGCCGCGGGTGGATCACGATTCCACCCACGGCAGTTGTGGGCACATGTCAGCTGTATAAATCAGCTGACATGTGCCTGATTCAGTGTGGGCTCAGCGCCGGAGCTCGCGCTGGACAGGGGGTGACAGCCTGGTGCATACTATTACGCCCCAGACTGTAAAGGGGTTAAATGGTCATCAAAAATAAATGTCATACAAACAGAGTCTGCATGCGTGAAAATATACTTACAGTTGCGACTATGCTCCTTAGACAGTAGGTAGTTAGCTAGAGGAGGGGTGTATGTAAGACACTGGACAGTAGAATTTAAAAAGCAAGTGTTTCCCAGATTTTGAAGGCCTGCTCCCACTCTGGAGACACGTTCCCATTTCATGGTTAGCTTCTCGACTGGAAAGAGAACCTTTTGAGGATGTGGAATTCCATCTGAGCTACTAGATGCATGATCACCACCTGGGAAAAAAAAAAAAGTTAAAACCTCTTGTGTTACACAAAACCAATATCAATAGCTGCACCATCATACTTCACCTATTTACATGTATGATTAGTATATAGGCCTTGAAGGGTTGTAAAAACAAACAAAAACTGCTCACCCTCCTCAGGTCTAATGCAGAGTCTCTGCCACTGCCCCCAGTGTGTTATTGTCTGCAGGGCTGACAACAGCGCTGCAGCCCATCAGTGATCTTAGTTAGTGTTGAGCGAGTAGGTTTCATTAACTCTTTCGGCGAGCACGCTCGTGTGTTAGACAGCTGTGACACATGCAGAAGACACCTGTTCGACAGTCAATCTCTGCATGTGTCACAGCTGTCTAACAGCCGTGACACTTGCAGCCGCGACGACAGTAAAAGAAATGTCAAGCACGCCAAAATACTCGGCGAGCACCCGAACGTGCTCGCTGAAAGAGGTAATGAAACATACTCGCTCATCACTAATCTTAGTGTCTTGTGCAGTCTACTTGGGCAGAGCCTCTGAGCTCACTAATGGGCTGAAGTGCTGTCGACGTGATGTGAGCTCTGCAGAGAACAACAGAAGCAGCGGAGGAGACTCAATGCTGGACTCTGAGTGGGAGGGTAAAGCACAGCAGGTTTAGTGTGTTTTTTTTTTTTTTTTTAAACAAACTGTGCCTTGGGACAGGAGTTTTCTGAAAATGGAAAACTTCTTTAAACCAACCATTATATGGGGGTTTGCATTTTAGTATTGTCCTGCAGTGGCCATGCTAATAAGTAAAAAAGTTTTCATTTTTAACAATTATTCCTTTATGCATGTAGTCACAGATAAACCATGTGTCTCTCCTTTCTGTTGACTGCTGCACAATATGCCTTTACACATAGCATCTGTCCATCATTGAGGGGGTAGGGTGAGAAACAGGCTCCCGAATACTATAGACTTATTTGCCATGTTAATTTTAAGTGTAGTTACAATTGTGGCGATACCCAGTATGCATACATTATAGGCTGAAGAACATTTACTATAACATACTTTGCTTCAGGCCTCCTTCCAAGCCTCTCTGGGATGTGGTGGGCTGCAGACTGGGGCTCAGTAGGATATATTTGCTCTTTAATGTCTCCAGCTGGTAGTAGAAACTTTTACTTGCAGGCTCAAATTCGATTTTTTGTAAAAGTATCTTTTTAGCAGAGGAGGTGAGCAACTTCCCGAGGTCTACGTCATCAGAGTACTTCCGACCTGGCTTCAGGGCATCTTTTAGTTTCTCCACAATCGGCATGTTTGCTCTATAATGGGAGATGGAAAAATAAATAGACAAAGGTTACACACTTGACAACACTAATTGGTGTATTCAGGATCCGTATCACACAGCCATAGATTCGCACTGTACCAAGGCCAGGGCTACACAACTGCACCAGCTTGGATGCAACATCATGCACTTCGGTGAACTGCAGCTGTCACTCAAAATCATTGTGGCCCGACACAGGATTTATCCAATGCCATGTGGGAAAAATAAAAAAAATGATGGCGAGCAGCTGAACAAGACATATTAGAGAAGTGGTCTTCATCTAAGCTTTGCTTTTGGCACGATATTGCAGCGCATGTTCTATAGACACTCCATGTACTGCCACTGACAGTAAATGCACACTGTCACCATGTGTATGAGGCCTACATGCAATAGGTCCCGGTTACAGGTTTGTTCCTCGCCACTACCATTTTTATCACTGCTTTGATTTACAGCAAATCTGCTCATTTTATCATGGGTCTATCAGGGTTTTCACAGGATATTATACTTCAATATGGGTTTTAACTACTGTTAACTAAACAAAAATATTACAAAAAGTGTTGTAGGATAGGGCATCAATGCATGATCAGCCGGGGTCCCGCACGCGGCACCCCCGCCGATCAGCTGTTATCGGTGCCGACGGCAGCAAGTCCTCACCCGTGGGGCTCCGCCGTCAAGTGGTAACGGTAGCCGCGGTGTACTGCAGATCTGCCTCCCTTTCAATTGAACAGGAGGCGGATGTGCAGTACACCGCAGCGGCCACTACCACTTGACGGCGGAGCCCCGCAGGTGAGTACTTCCGGCCGGCGGCACCGATAACAGCTGATCGGCGGGGGTGCCGCGTGCGGGATAGGGCATCAATGTAAAAGTAGTGGACAACTTCTTTAATATAGGGGCATGGGTAGGTACAAGAAAATGAGTTAAAAAAATATTTTTTTCTAATATTAAAGGAGCTGCAGGACTTTTATATTGATGCCCTATCCGGAGTACAGGTCATCAATATCAGATTAGAATTGGTGAAACCCAGCACTCACCATTCAGTTGTTCCCACTGACAGCCAGATGTGATCAGTTGCAGAACAGCTCAGCTCAGTCAACTTTATAGCGGCCAGAGAGTGGTACTGCACATCTGACCCTAGTGAAATGAATGGGGTGGATCTGCAGCACCTAGCTATGGCCACAATACAGATGACAGAGCTGAGCTGTTCTGCAACTGATCACATCTGTCAGTGGGAACAACTGATCTTTAAAGGGGGGTCTCCGACCTTAGGCTACAAGTCTGCAATCACTCTGTATGACTAAATTCCTGCAGCGAACCGTGAGGATTCTCCAATGCTGGGTGAATGACCTCAAGTATGCGATTTGCATACACGAGGTCATGTGCAGACTAGACGTGCGCTTCCTCGCTAAAGTGTATTGAGCGAAATTGCACATGTCTAATCTGAATGTGGCTGGAAGTATACAAATCTCATACTTGTGGTCACACAATCTCCTGCTCTCGGCATTGGAGAATCCTCACAGTATGTGGTGCACGCGCTTTGAGGATTCACAAGTCTGCAGTCACACAGAGCAACTGTAGACTTGTAGCCTAAGGCTGGAGAACTCCAAATGCCAAATAGTAACTGCATATGCAAGTATAGGTTAAAAAAAATAAATCACACACACAACTCTGTATGTGTTCACCTAAAACTGGTTGTTTTACAAAGTGGCAGAAAAATGACAATTTTTTTGTGGCTGAATCATAGTTTTTTTTTCCCTGTGTGGCCAGATGTTACAGTGAATGGGTAACCCAGCCTGACATTAATAGCTCGCCCTTTAGATATTAGACGCCTGACCATCAAGCTTCATAAGCCAAAAACAAAAGCGCACTGGTACACAGCAGGCATGTACACGGTGATGGAGGATGGGCAGGCAAAAACCGCCGTATACCACACTGCAGCATGGTGCACGTGAATGGGGTCGCTACGTTACCCCCAAAAGCAAGTTGGGAAATATCCAACTGGTTCAGACATTTGAGGGGTCACATGCCCCCATCTAAATGCAGTGATTGTCAGCCGCACGTGAGAGTAGAGGTCGCAGCCTGTACACCAGTGTCATGGCCACTACCAATAAGCCCCAGTGATCAGCACACATGGCTGGTACCATGCCTGTGGCTACAACACACGAGCACCTGCACACACTACAGACTGCTTTCATGGCCGCATTCCGGGAGGTAAAGGCCCTGCTGTGCCGAGGTCAGGCTCCTGAGGAAGCCCATGCATGCAGCGCCATGCTCCAGGGGCACATGTGCACGGGGGCACCAGCACGCTGACGGCACTACCTGGATTACAGCTGGGGCACACGGACAGGCCCAGGTCGCTCCTCTCCACACTCTGCACTTCCTGTTCCGCCCCGGTAATGTCCGCTCCCGGGATGATGGCTACCTCATGGCGCTGTGGCGTTATGCTACAGATACAGTGTCACTATAACGTCTGGGGACTAGTAATGCTCCGGACTGCGCTCATACAGCACTCGGGTCACACACTGCTTTCACGGCCGAGCTCCCGCCATCATGGCGTAGTCCGGCGTTCTAACACTAGCTATGGCAGACCGTGCAGGCAGCGCCACTGCAGACTGGAATGGGAATGTGAGCCGCAACCTCTGCCGTCTGCTGCTGCTGCTGGGGCCTAGTCCAGGAGCCTGTGGAGTCCGCCATTTTGTGGGTTGTCTGTGGAGCCAATAGGAGCGGAGCTGCGCGCTGCTTACTGGCAAGGGCCTGTACTGAGCCGGTGATGACGTCAGTTATTGCTGTGCTGCTGTCTTGTGGTGGGACCCAGCAACATGGCCGTCTCTGAGGTAGTTCTCACAGCTCGTGTGGTGACAACATTTGCTTTATTCCCTTATAAGCAACGGGCAAAAGACAAAGAGATACCTTAACCCCTTCCTGACTGGGACATTTTTTGTTTTGGCGCGTCCGTTTCTTCCTCTTTCTAACTTTTTTTATTTTTCCTTCTGAGTTGTAGTTTTGAGTGACCACATGTTACAATATACTGAAAAAAGGACACCATTCCAATTGGGGTGAAATAGTAAAAAATCCTCACAATTCTGCTGCTGCTTTTTGGGGTTTGTTCATACGGCGCTCATTGTGCGGTAAAATGACCAGGCAATAGGATTCCTTAGGTCAGTACGATTGCCGGGATGCAAAATATGAGTGTTTTTTTATATTATACTGGTTAAGAGAATTCTGAATATATTTTTGTAAATGAAGCAGGTTTGAGTCGCCATCTTGTGGGAGCCAGAACGTGGTTACCGTTCCATCTTGTGTGTTGCGTGCCGAGCTGATGCATTTATTGATGCCATTTCAGGATACATACAAGGTTTTGACTGTTGTTTATTGCAGTTTTTTGGGGAGAGAGGAAAGTGCGACAACCAAAAAATAGCAATTCTAGTGATTTTCTTTTCAGAGTTTAACGTACCGGTTTACTTTCTAAAAACTGAAAGCACAGTGACCTGTCAGAAGGCAGAAATATGAATACATAAGCAGAGCACCAGTTACTGCCGCCCCAGAGCACGAGCATATCATTATGGCAGACATAAAAATAAAGATTCTAAAACAACCACTGGATGGATTTCATTAACAAAAGTATCATTTTACTCAGTGCAATGTCGCCCACCTGACAGTGTATGTGGTTTCTTAAGAACAATCCTTCTGACAGGTGCGCTTTAAGCTCACCATTAGATCAGTCTGCGCAAGTGCCACCCAAGGCTAGGACTAATAGTGGGCTACAGTAAAATGGCATTGATTGCACTGAGCAATCTGCGCATGCGCCAACACCATTTTCCTGAAGACTTCTTAGAGATGAATCTGCGCAAGAATCACCTGCGACTAGGACGGCGCAAAATTTTAAATAAATGACACCTAGACATAGCGGAGGGGTTGGAACAAAGCTGAAGACCCTACCCACAGGCCCACTCCGATGCATGAAGATATGAATACAAGCAAACTTCAAACATGGATTAAAGAAAATCTGCATAACAGATTTTTTTCACCTGAGATATCATTTTAATCAGTATGACAGCGCCAATATGGCCCTGTCTGTGCTTTACTTAGTAAAATGCTGCTGACAGGTTCTCTTTAATGTAATAAAAGCATGAATTCATGCAAAAACCCTTCAGTGAAACTGAAAGCAGACTAAAATAAGATATAAAGTAATTTATACATAAAGGAGACCCCTAACCAGAGCTTCAAAGTAAAGTGCAATGTGCAGTGCCCACCAACTGTCACCATCATAAAAGTACCTTATGAAGGACCACACTGCCCAGTATCCCGACACGTGTTTTGCGTATTAGCTTCATGAGGGGGTACCAGTAGGCTGGTCTTTGTTTAGGTTAGTGCAGCAATGACATCATGTACATCCATAAGACCACTGCATGCTATAAGTGGGCTGAGCGCTATTGTTTCGTACATAAAACAATCAGTGTATGTGCTCACGATGCAGATTTTTTCAGTGTTTTTACATGCGTTTTCGCATGTGTTTTTTCAAGCGCTTTACCAAGAAATTTTGAGCATCACTTGGAAAAGTTCTTGATAAGTTGGTCACACAATATAAATACATGCAACCGGCATGGATTTATATTGTGTGACCAACTTAGATGCTTTAAATGCAGCATCTATAGTAAAAAAAAAAAAGAATTAAAAAGTTAAAAATAAAAAAAACCTGTATACTCACCTCTCCAGTCTCCTCCCGGCGGCAACGATCCTCTCTCCTCGGCGTCCCATTTAGTCAGCTGATGGTCACGCGACCATCACCTGACCGCTGACATCAGCTGTCGCGTGACCATCAGCTGATTAATTGACGTCACCGCAGGTCCTGCCAGTACACCGCGGGATGCCAAGGAGAGAGGATGCCGCCGGTAGGAGACCGGAGAGGTGAGTATACAGGTTCTATTTTTAACTTTTTTATTTCTTTTTTTCGCCGCATGGTACCCGGGATGAAGAGGAGTTGTAATCCTCTCTTCATCCCGGGTACCACACGCACCTCGATTACGCTGCAAATTCGCACCCATTGAATTTTATTGAAATGCAGCAAATCCACATATACCTGCGGGTTTGCTGCGTTTCAATGTTCCTCAATGGCCGCGAATTTGCGGCGTAATTGCGGTAGAAATGGTCATGCTGCGTTTTGCAACGCAATGCGAATTTGGCGCGCTAATTAGCGCATCATGTGCACAGCACATCCAAATTCACATTGCTTTGCATGGCAGACAGTTTTACAAGCGTTTTAGCTATGTGGGCCCATAGCCTCATCCTCCTGATGCCTGTGATTGGCTTCAACAGTCACATGGATGTATGTGACTTCATTAAAAGGGTTGTCCACTACTATTCAAAATAGCCCAATGTATTTTTATGATGAAAAGAAGCTTATTTCTAATTACCTCCTGCTGCTGTTTCTGCCTGTGAGCGGCGCTATCGCGGGCCGCTCACAGGCAGCATGTGACCCCCTGCTGACGTCATGTCAAGTGAGGCGTGACTCAGCGCTGGGGTCCCCACGGTGGCTGCTGGGTTGCATCACACCCAGCGTCCACCGCGCTTTTTCCCAATGAATGGGGAGAGGGAGAGCGCGCAGTGGATGCTGGGTGTGATGCGGGGGTAACCCCGCCCACAACCCAGCAGCCACCGTGGAACGCAGAAGAGGGACCCCCGGCTGCATCCGGAATCATAACGTGACATCAGCGCTGGCTGCAGCCGGTGGTCACGTGATGCCTTTGACCAGCCAGTGATAGCGCCGCTCACAGGCAGAAACAGTAGAGGTAGGTAATTACAAAGAAGCTTCTATTCAGAATAAAAACTCATTGGGCTATTTTGAATAGTAGCGGACAACCCCTTTAATGCATTAAATGGGTTGTCTGACAAATAAAGTACATTTTAATAACTAGATCTTGGAATAATAATAAGTTCCACAATTGGATGTGTTAAAACAGGCAGGTTTGTTTTTTTTTATCATAGGAGCGATTGTTTCTGCGACACTAGTCCTCATCTGTATGCTCACTTATAATTGAGTTATGCATTCCCCCCTGGTCAGGAGCTGTGGTGTGTGTATGGTGAGACACAACCATTACATATTACATACCAGGGTCATATTTCTAAGATTATCTCAGCACAGGAACATTTTTTAACGCATCCAATTGTGGAACTTATTATTATTCCAAAATCTATTGATTAAAATGTACTTTGTACTTGGGACAAAGACTGGCAGCACAGAGGGGTGGGCTATTTAAAATATATGTTTTTTTTGTGTGTTAGGTTTTTGTATCTGCACCTGCGCCAGATTGCCACACTCTGCTCTTTTGTGTACTTCTCTGTAGTTTAGCCTCCATCTTAATTCCTTAATGTTATCCTGCATTTTTTTCTTTAATGCTTTGCTATGAATCCCATGAGGCTTCAGCTCAGCATCACATGACCAGCTAGTGCAAGTACCATGTCTGCTTGTTGGGAAGACATTGTGATTATCCTTCTTGCATATCCTTTTAGCTTATTCAGGACAATATACAGTCAAGAGGTTGAACTGTGAGTTCCTACATTCAGTCATCATCAGTAACTGCGATGACTGTTTAATCCTTCCCACTTATAGAGAACTTCAGTAGCACAGGCCATGCAATTTTATCATACCCAGAGTTATGATGACTGAGATGGTGCCCCCCTTCAGAAAGTGTATAACCATGTAATTTCCGGTGGAGAGCCACTATGAGATAACATGACAAAACTCGAGAAGTAGACCATACATTTCCAGATAGGAAGGAACCACTAAATAATGTGATACTATATGTATTCTATATGCACTGTATATAGAGAGTCTAGTGATACAAGGAATAAAAACACCCCAAACCTGGAGTGTTACTTTAACCACTGCAGAAGAAAAGATCTTCAACTTTCTAATAAACATTATTTTGATTACATACTATTTACAGATCTTTATCTGCTGGCAGTGAATGAAAACATTTACCATAGTTTGTGTCCATTTTCTCAAGTCCCCACAGATCCTGTCCTGTGGGTACTGAGATGCAGTCTACTACGTCTGGGTGTCCGCCTTCAGTAGACATATACGCCCAAAAATGACGCACTGACAGGCAACTTCCATTTAGTCATGTGATGGTCACGCGACTGCTGACGTCAGCGGTTGCGTGACCTGTCAGCTGACTAAATGACATCAGCGCAGGTCCTTTCAGAACACCGCGGGATGCCAATGACAAAGGATGCCACCGGAGACAAAGACCGGGGGCTGTCGGAGAGGTAAGTATAATGTTTTTTTTTATTTTTTACGTTTTAATTCTTTTTTTTACTATTGATGCTGCATTTAAAGCAGCATAAGTTGGTCACAATATAAATCCATGCCAGTTGCGTGGATTTATATTGTGTGACCCACTTGTCAAGCACTTTTCCAAGTGATGCTCAAAATCGCTTTGAAAAGCGCTTGAAAAAACGCATGCGGAAATGCATGCAAAAACGCTTCTCCCTGGCAGAAAAAACGCATGTAAAATCCGCATGCGTTTTTTTCTGCCAAGGAGATTGAGAAATGTTTAGGAAAATTCCTGCATCGTGGGCACATAGCCATAAAGTACCTGGATGTAAATGTTTATTTGTGTTACTAGGTTTCATCAGTACTGCAGTTCCTGTATGGTCCACAATCTGATAATGACTGATAAGAACAACACTCAGCATTTCCTTACCATTGTTAAACGGAATCTGTCACGAGGATTTTGCTACCTCATCTAAGAGCAGCTGAGGTAGGCAAAGAGACCCTGAATCCAACGATGTAGCTCTCCGTTTACTGGGTGCAGCGGTTCCTACACAGAGATTTTAGATTTTGCATGAAGCAGAGCTGAGAAAGCTGACCCTATCAACACCATGCTCTGTATATACAATGGCTATAGACCCTGAGTTGCTTATCACAGAAGGGGGTGGAGTTGGACCATTAGGCACACCTGCTGTGTCCCAGCAATGATAAGCTCCTTCTGCTAAAACAATCATAGCAAGTAAACAAAACCTCAGAGCTGATCAGAGAGGCTTAGCTGAAATCTGTGTTTTAACCCCTACAGCATGCTGTCTTCAGATTACATAGCAAAAAAACCTGCTGACAGATTCCCTTTAAGGACATACTGGGAGTTGTAGGTTCATGCAATGCAGTTGTATACAGGCATGGCTGTAAGTGTTGGCACCCTTGATATTGTTCCAGAAAATTATTGCAATTACACATGTTTGTTATTCTTGTTTATTTCTATTGTGTGTATTGGAACAACACAAAAAAATAGAGAAAAACTGCAAATTGGACATCATTTCACACAAAACGCCAAAAATGGGACAGACAAATATGTTGGCACCTTTCCAAAACTGTAGGTAAACAACTTTGTTTCAAGTAAGTGTTGCTCATTCAGACTCACCTGTGGCGAATAACACGTGTGGGCAATATAAAAATCACACCTGAAACCAGGTGAAAAGGGGAGGAGTTGACTCAATCTTTGCATTGTATGTCTGCGTGTGCCACACTAAGCACGGGGAACAGAAAGAGAAGAGAACTTTCTGAGGACTTAAGAACCAAAATTGTTGAAAAATATCAACAATCTTAAGGTTACAAGTCCATCTCCACTTATCTTGTTTTTCCTTTTTCCACAGTGCGCAACATAATCAAGAAATTTACAACTCATAGCACTTAAGCTAATCTCCCTGGATGTGGACGGCAAAGAAAAAACTATGAAAGGTTGCAACGCAGGATAGTTCGGATGGTGGATAAACAGAGCCAGTCAAGTTGCAAAGAAATTCAAACTGTCCTGCAGGCTCAGGATGCATCTGTGTCAGTGCGAACTATCTATTGACATTTGAATGAAATGAAACGCTAAGGCACAAGACCCAGGAGGATCCCACTGCTGAAACAGACATGAAAAAGCTAGACTGCAGTTTGCCAAAAAGTGAGTAAACCAAAATCCTTCTGAGAAAGCACCTTGTGGACAGATGAGACCAAGATAGAGCTTTTTGGTAGAGCACATCATTCTACTGTTTTACCGAAAATGGAATGAAGCCTACAAAGAAAAGAACACTACCTACAGTCAAATATGGTGGACGTTCAAAGATGTTTTAGGGTTGTTCTGCTGCCTCTGGCACTGAGTGCTTTGACTATGTGCATGGCATCACGGAATCTGAAGATTACCAACAGATTTTGGATTTCAATGCAGTGCCCAGAAAAGTCAAAAAGATGTGTTTGTGTCATAGGTCATTGGTCTTCGAGCAGTGCAATGACTCCAAACATATTTCAAGAAGCACCCAGAAATGAATGGAAACAAAGCACTGGAGAGTTCTGAAGTGGCCAGCAAGGAGTCCGGATCTAAATCCCATTGTACACCTGTTGAGAGATCTTAAAATGCTGTTGGGAGAAGGCACCCTTCAAATACACTGTGTGCAGAATTATTAGGCAAATCAGTATTTTGATCACATGATCATTTTTATACGTGTTGTCCTACTCCAAGCTGCATAGGCTTGAGAGCCAACTACCAATTAAGTAAATCTGGTGATGTGCATCTCTGTAATGAGGAGTGATGTTGACTAATGACATCAACACCCTATATAAGGTGTGCTTAATTATTAGGCAACTTCCTTTCCTTTGGCAAAATGGGTCAGAAGAGTGATTTGACGGGCTCTGAAAAGTCCAAAATTGTGAGATGTCTTGCAGAGAGATGCAGCAGTCTTGAAATTTCCAAACTTTTGAAGCGTGATCACCAAACAATCAAGCGTTTCATGGCAAATAGCCAACAGGGTCGCAAGAAGCATTTTGGCCAAAAAAGGCGCAAAATAACAGCCCTTGAATTGAGGAAAATCAAGCGTGAAGCTGCCAAGATGCCATTCGCCACCAGTTTTGCCATATTTCAGAGCTGCAACGTTACTGGAGTATCAAAAAGCACAAGGTGTGCTATACTCAGGGACATGGCCAAGGTGAGGAAGGCTGAAAAACGACCACATTTGAACAAGAAACAGAAGATAAAACGTCAAGAATGGGCCAAGAAATATCTTAAGACTGATTTTTCAAAGGTTTTATGAACTGATGAAATGAGAGTAACTCTTGATGGGCCAGATGGATGGGCCAGAGGCTGGATCAGTAAAGGGCAGAGAGCTCCACTCCGACTCAGACGCCAGCAAGGTAGAGGTGGGGTACTGGTATGGGCTGGTATCATCAAAGATGAACTTGTGGGACCTTTTCGGGTTGAGGATGGAGTGAAGCTGAACTCCCAGACCTACTGCCAGTTTCTGGAAGACAACTTCTTCAAGCAGTGGTACAGGAAGAAGTCGGTATTGTTCAAGAAAAACATGATTTTCATGCAGGACAATGCTCCATCACATGCATCCAACTACTCCACAGTGTGGCTGGCCAGTAAAGGTCTAAAAGAAGAAAAAATAATGACATGGCCCCCTTGTTCACCTGATCTGAACCCCATAGAGAACCTGTGATTCATCATAAAATGTGAGATCTACAGGGAGGGAAAACAGTACACCTCTTGGAACAGTGTCTGGGAGGCTGTGGTGGCTGCTGCACGCAATGTTGATCGAAAACAGATCAAGCAATTGACAGAATCTATGGATGGAAGGCTGTTGAGTGTCATCATAAAGAAAGGTGGCTATATTGATCACTAATTTTTTTTGTTTTAGTTTTTGCATTCAGAAATGTTTATTTCTAAATTTTGGCACAGATATTGGTTTACCTGGTGAAAATAAACAAGTGAGATGGGATTATATTTGGTTTTTATTAAGTTGCCTAATAATTCTGCACTGTAATAGTTACCTGCACAAACAGATATCCTCCTAAGATAGCGAAATCTATAAAAAAAAACACTCCAACTTCCAAAAATATTAAGCTTGGATATTTATGAGTCTTTTGGGTTGATTGAGAACATAGTTGTTGATCAATAATAAAAATAATCCTCTAAAATACAACTTGCCTAATAATTCTGCACACAGTGTATGAGAGACCTGGAGCAGTTGCAAGAAGAGTGGTCAAAAATTCCAGTTGAGAGTTCTAAGAAGCTTGTTGATGGTTATAGGAAGCAATTGATTGCAGTTATTTATTCCAAAGGGTTTTGTCCGACCCATGTTTGAGGTTTTGTGTAAAATGATGTCCAATATGTCTTTTTTTTTCTTTTTTTTTGTTCCAATACACAGAAAGGAAATAACCATGTGTAACATGTGTATAACAAGACGTGTAATTGCAATAATTTTCTGGGAGAAATAATTTTCTGGAACAATACCTCTAGCAAACAGCAGGTATTTACACACCCAAGCCAGGGTGTTAATTAGCAAGAGGAAGGTAGCCACTTGGCCCTAGAGAGACAGCTTCTAAGAAGGCGTCTGTAATGCCAAACAAAGGGATCTCCTGCAGGGCGACTGTCTGTCACTTCTGACACATCTATGACAGTACGCCCCCCCCACCCTCTACGAGTGGCCTCCAGACACTCAGGACCGGGTTTCTCAGGATAAGAGGCGTGGAATGAACGAACCAACCTGGGAGCGTTCACCTCTGATGCTGAAACCCACATCCTCTCTGGACCATAACCCTTCCAGTGCACCAAGTGTTGTAGAGAAAGACATTGGAGATGAGAATCTACAATCCTCAAAATCTGGAACTCCAGAATACCATCAACCATTACTGGGAGCGGTGATAGAGGTGAGGGCTCAAGAGGTTCCACATACTTCTTCAGTAAGGACCTGTGGAACACGTTGTGGACCTTTAAGGACCTGAGGAAGTTCAAGACGGAACGCTGCTGGGTTAATGACGGCGGTTATTTTATAGTGACCAATACACCTAGGTCCCAGATTCCAAGAAGTAACTTTCAATCTTATATTCTTGGTAGACAGCCACACAAAGGCATTCACATTCAGGTCCGGACCTGGCAAGCGTTTTCTGTCAGCCATACTTTTATACCTGTCTCCCATGATCCTTAAATTACTCAGAATACCCCGCCACACCAAGGACAGTGATGAAGCAACCGTTCTTCCTCAGGAACTCCCGAGGCTCCTCCCCCACTAAAGGTACCAAGCTGTGGGTGGTAACCGTATGCACCGAAGAATAGTGACCTGCCAGTGGATTCTTGTCGATGATTATTTGTGGCAAATTCTGCCAGCGGTAAGTAGGATGCCCAATCCTCCTGATTTTCAGAAACGAAACACCTGAAGTAGGTCTCCAAATGACACGCTCGGTCTGTCCATTCGACTAAGGGTGGAAGGCAGAGGAAAAGGACAGCTGCACCCCCAGTCAAGAACAGAATGTCTTCCAGAACTTGGAAACAAATTGGGTCCCCCGATCTGACACTACATCGGAGGGAACCCCGTGAAGCTTCAAGATCTCATTTATGAATACCTGAGCAAGTGTCTTTGGCATTGGGAAGTGCAGGTAATGCGACGAAGTGAACCATTTTACTGAACCTATCTACAACTACCAAAACCACTGTTTTGCCTGCAGAAACTGGTAGGTCAGTAATAAAATCCATGCACAAGTGTGACAATGGCCTACTAGGGATAGGTAGCGGAAGAAGAGTACCAGACAGATGGTTATGCGAAACCTTACAACGCGCCTAAATACTACAAGCAGATACGTGTTCGATCACATCCCGATGCAACCCCAGCCAACAAAAATGACAAGAGAGGAGGTCTGCAGTTGCCTTACCACCTGGATGACCAGCAAGCACAGAGTTATGATGTTCTTTAATAACCTTATGGTGCAGATTGGGTGGTACAAATAACCTTCCTGGAGGGCAAGAGGTAGGGGCATTCCCCGGAGCCTCCAACACCTCACCCTCCAGTTCAGGATATAATGCCGAAATGACTACCCCCTTATGTAATATCAGGCAGGGTTCTCATGGTCACCTCCACCAGGGAAGCTCTGGGACAAAGCATCAACCTTGACATTTTTGAGCCCTGGGCAAAAAGTGACAACAAAATTGAACCTATTAAAAAACAGGGACGATCTGGCTTGCCTAGCGTTGAGACGTTTAGCTGACTGGAGAAATGACAGGTTCTTATGGTCAGTAATAACAGTAATAGGATGGACAGCCCCCTCCAACCAATGTCATCATTCTTCGAACGCCAATTTGATCACCTAGAGTTCCCTATTACCCACGTCATAATTGCTCAGCCGAAGACAATTTTTTAGAAAAGAAGGCACATGAACACCATTTACCAGGGAACGGACCCTGAGACAACACAGCCCCAACCCCCATATCAACTTCCACAATAAAGGGCTGGGAAACATCGGGTTGGCTGAGTAAAGGTGCAGTGGCAAAATAATTGTTTAAGGAAGAAAAAGCCTGGAGGGAGGCCTTCGACCATTTGGAAAAATCAGACCCCTTCTTAGTCATGTCAGTAAGGGGTTTCACAATAACAGAGTAATTATTGATTAATTTCCGGTAAAAATTAGTAAAGCCCAGAAAACGCTGTAGAGCCTTCAGGTTCTCGGGGCAGTCCCAATCAAGGACTGCGCGGATCTTCTCTGGATCCGTCCGAAAACCCGAAGATGACAACAGGTACCTCAAAAACTGCACCTCCTGAACTGCGAAAACACATTTTTCCATTTTGGTATTGAGTTTATTATCCCTTAATATCTGGAGCACCTGTTTAACATGCCCCGATGTGTCTCAAAATCAGGTGAGTAAACCAAAATATCGTCTAGATAGACCACCACAAACCTTCCCACCAAATGTTGGAAAATATGAGTTATGAAATGCTGGAATACTGCAGGTGCGTTGGTCAAACCGAAAGGCATAAACAAACTCTCGAAATGCCCTTCAGGGGTATTGATCGCTGTTTTCCATTTGTCCCCTACTCTGATTCTAACCAGATTGTAGGCTCCCCTTAAATCCAACTTGGAGAATACTTTAGCTCCTACAACCTGGCTGAACAAATCAGGAAGCAGAGGAAGAGGGTATGGATCTCGGATGGTTATTTGATTTAATTCCCAGAAATCTAAACAGGGACGTAGATTAACCTTGTAAGCCCTCAGAATCCTCCTGGATGGAGAAAGAAGAATGTTGTGAAGAAAAAACGGAGAGTGGTGGTCATGGGGGATTCCCTGTTAAGAGGAACAGAGGCCGCTATCTGCAGACCAGACATAACCTCAAGAGAAATGTGCTGTCTTCCAGGAGCAAAAATTAAAGATGTGTCTGACAGGATATCAAGACTCTTCAGACCTACAGATCACTACCCATTCCTGCTAATACATGTGGGGACAAATGACACCGCAAGAAAGGACCTGGAAACCATCTGCAGTGACTTTGAAGAATTAGGCAAGAAAGTGAAAGAATTGGGAGCGCAGGTGGTCTTCTCATCCATCCTCCCAGTGGATGGCCATGGAACAATGAGGTGGAATAAGATTCTACAGGTGAACAACTGGCTACGTCGATGGTGCCGTCAACAAGGATTTGGATTTCTGGATCACGGAATGAATTACCTATACGATGGACTACTTGCTAGAGATGGGGTGCACCTTACGAAGACTGGAAAACATGTATTTGGAAGTCGCCTTGCTACACTCATCAGAAGAGCTTTAAACTAGAACAATGTGGGAAGGGAAGCAAAAGGCCAGAAAAAGCCATACAGCTGACAAATACTATTGAGATCTCTGCTACTGGAAGTGGAAAAGAAGAACAAAGACAAAAAAATCGAAATAATAAAAATATGGGAGGAAGAGAAACCAATCACAAACTAAAATGTTTTTATACAAATGCACAAAGCATGGGCAACAAACAAGGAGAATTGGAACTACTAATGCAGGAAAAGGAATATGATGTCATTGGAATCACTGAAACTTGGTGGGACGATACACATGATTGGAATAAAAGGCTAAAAGGATACAACTTATTTGCAAGAAACAGACTTGATAAACGAGGAGGAGGTGTTGCATTGTATGTTAGAAAAGCGTATATCTGCACAGAGATTGAAGCTTCAGAGACTGGGAGTTCTGTGGAAACTGTTTGGGTAAGAATACAAGGAGAGAACAACGGAAAGGACACCATTGTAGGCATTTACTACATGCCACCTGGGCAAGCTGAAGATATGGATGAACTCTTTATGTATCAAATGACCAAGTTCTCCAAAAAATATGACGTAGTGGTCATGGGAGATTTCAACTATCCAGACATTTGTTGGGAATCTCTCTCAAGTAAAACTAACAGGTCAAGCAAATTCTTATCCTCTCTTGCTGACAACTTTATCTTCCAAAAGGTAGGGGAGAAAACAAGGGGATCTGCTACTTTGGATCTAATTCTTATAAACAGGGAGGAAATGGTTGAGGAGGTAAAGGTGGCTGGGACCCTAGGAGGCAGCGATCATGCTATTATAGAATTTTGGATAACTAGAGGAGGAAGACATGTGAAGACTCAAACTTCAAGGTTAGATTTTAGAAAGGCAGATTTTAAGAGACTCAGAAAGAGAATAGGAGGGATCCAATGGCTGGATGTCCTTAAGGACAAAAATGTCCAGGAAGGATGGGAAATTTTTAAAAATGAGATTCTCAAAGCACAATCGTTAACAATCCCGAAAAGTAGGAAAAATGGGAAGCATTTAAGGAAACCAGGATGGATGAACACAGAACTTAAACACATGCTAAAAAGAAAGAAAGAAATGTTTATTAAATGGAAAGAGGGAGGCATATCTAAAGAAGATTATAATGCAGTCTGCAGATCCTGTAGGGCACGTATCAGGTTAGCTAAAGCTGACAATGAATTAAGGCTTGCAAGAGATGTCAAAAGCAATAAAAAAGGATTTTGGGGGTATGTCAAAAGTAAAAGAAAAGTCAAAGATGCTATAGGATTTTTACAGGATGAAAATGGAGAAATGGTAAGAGAGGATGTTGAGAAGGCCAAACTTTTTAATTCCTATTTTGCATCTGTTTTCTCTCAGAAAGAAAATGTAACATCAACTGATCTTCACTGTCCTTTTAAAGGAATAGAGGAATCCAAGTTATCAGTAAACAGAGAGATTGTGAGGGAATATTTAGCTAACATAAATGAGTTCAAGTCTCCAGGTCCAGATGAATTACACCCCAGAGTACTGAAGGAGATTGTAGAAGAAATTTTAGAACCACTCTCCATAATCTTTGAAAATTCTTGGAGAACAGGAGAAGTCCCAGAAGACTGGAGAAGAGCAAATGTTGTTCCTATCTTCAAAAAGGGGAAGAAGGTGGACCCAGGGAACTATAGGCCGGTGAGTCTGACTTCTATACCAGGAAAGATCTTTGAACAAATTATTAAACAACATGTATGTAAGTACATGGATAAGAATGAAGTGATTAACCAGAGTCAGCATGGGTTTGTAACTAATAAGTCATGTCAGACTAACTTAATTTCCTTCTATGACAGAATCACTGACTGGGTGGATCAGGGAAATGCTGTAGATATAGTATATCTTGACTTCAGCAAAGCATTTGACAAAGTATCTCACATCATCCTTATTGAAAAAATGACCAAGTATGCAATGGACCAGGCAACTGTTAGGTGGATTCATAACTGGCTTAGTGATCGGACTCAAAGGGTGGTTGTAAATGGCTTCACATCCAGCTGGATGAATGTCTCAAGTGGGGTACCACAGGGCTCCGTCCTGGGACCTGTATTGTTCAACATCTTTATCAATGATTTAGATGAAGGAATTGAGGGTAAACTGATTAAATTTGCTGATGACACAAAGCTAGGAGGGATAGCTAATACTAGAGAAGAGAGAGAGAGGATTCAAAAAGACCTAAATAAACTGGAGCAGTGGGCAGCAACCAACAGAATGGTTTTTAACAGGGAAAAATGCAAAGTACTACATCTGGGCAATAAAAATGAAAAAAGCATATACAGAATGGGAGGAATAGAGCTAAGCAACAGTACATGTGAAAAAGACTTAGGTATACTAATAGATCATAGACTGAACATGAGTCAACAGTGTGATGCAGCAGCAAAAAAGGCAAATACAATTCTGGGATGTATTAACAGAAGCATACAGTCTAGATCACGTGAAGTCATTATCGGTCTTTACTCCTCTTTGGTCAGACCTCATCTGGAATACTGTGTACAGTTTTGGGCACCACATTTTAAAAAAGACATAGACAAACTGGAGCAAGTTCAGAGAAGAGCGACCAGAATGGTGACTGGTCTGCAAACCATGTCCTATGAGGAACGGTTGCAGGATTTGGGAATGTTTAGCTTGCAAAAAAGAAGACTGAGAGGAGACTTAATAGCTGTCTACAAATATGTCAAGGGCTGTCACATTGTAGAAGGATCATCTTTATTCTCATTTGCACAAGGAAAGACTAGAAGCAATGGGATGAAACTAAATGGGAGGAGACACAGATTAGATATTAGAAAAAACTTTTTGACAGTTAGGGTGATTAATGAGTGGAACAGGCTGCCACGAGAGGTGGTGAGTTCCCCTTCAATGGACGTCTTCAAACAGAGGCTGGACAGACATCTGTCTGAGATGATCTAGTGAATCCTGCTTTGAGCAGGGGGTTGGACCAGATGACCCAGGAGGTCCCTTCCAACTCTACCATTCTATGATTCTATGATTCTATGATCTTTTTTCTTCACAAAGAAGAACCCTGCCATCACAGGCGAAGATGAGTGCCTAATGTGTCCCTTCTCCAGACTTTCTGCTATGAAATCCTTCATGGCTTGTCTCTCAGGGCCAGAAAGATTGTACAGTCTGGACTTCGGTAGTTTAGCTCCAGGGGTCAGATTAATAGGACAGTCATATGCACGATGAGGAGGCAATTCCTGACACCCCCTCTCAGAAAAAACGTCCTCAAGACTAGACAGAAAATCTGGTAATATTTCCGTAGAGACAGTAGCAAGGGAAATATCTAAACAGTTCTCATGGCAGTAATCGCCCCATTCAATGATCTCCGTGGCTTGCCAACCCACCAACGGATTATGTTTCACCAGCCAGGGGAGACCCAAAAGGATTAGGGTGGGAAGACTGTCCAGGATATAGCAAGGGATTATTTCACAATGAACCGACCCCACCCTCAGTTTTACATTATGTACAAGCTGAGTTTATGCTTTCTGTGGAAGTGGCGCCTAGTCAATGGCAAAGATGAAAATACGTTCAGCTAAAGCACAGCAAGCAAGACCATGAGTTTTCACAAACTCAGCATCAACCATGCTGACTCCGGCTCCACTGTCAACAAACACAGAAATTTTCTCGGTTTTGCCCTCTAGCACCTCGTCTGCTGTCAGGACAAACCGGGAACTGCAGGTTGGCAACAAATGCACTCCTTGTTTAACCAACTCCAGACTACCAAGAGTTAATCGAGTCTCCTTTTGTTTAGGAATTGAAGGACAGGTCCCAACAAAATGTCCCTTTTTCCCACTACTGAGGATCTCCCTGCAGTAGAGAGATCACAATTCCAACTAGTTGCTCCTCATTTCCAGAGGAGTAAGGACGAAGTTTAAAATACAGTTTGCACGCCTCCTTGAATACAAATAACTTGTCCCTACCTCCTGAAAACCTGTCCGGGAGGGCAACCTTGGGTTCAGGCTGGACAGGCCTGCCTGCAGAGACCCCCACATTAGCGACCTGTAGCCGCTGATATTGTTGCTGAACCTGACAGCAGAGGTCATTTACCTCCAGAGGCAGACTGCACAGCCACTCTACAAGCTCTGCAACTGAAACCATACCAAAGGAGAAAAAAAAAAAATCCACGGCCATAAAACACACACAAAACAACAACAACAAAGTGTCAGTTTTCTTTTCAAAATGTACACGGCCGGCGATAATGTCACGCAAGGTGTAGGAAAGACTTAGTGCAACACGAAGGGAAGGGGGGAAAGGGGGCCCAGACTCTAGGGAAAGGGGGTAGTGGAGACGTCCTAGGCTGACATATATCACCCAGACATTGAATCGCCGCACAGGAACCTCACCCTGTTTTTCCCTGGCGTTTGGCCCTGGCTAGGGAAGGGAGGGGATGAGCCCTAATCAATCTCCACTGATAACTAAAGACAACAAGGGGGAACAAACAAGGGAAGATAGCATAGCTTTAGTCGACTTCAGAGAGATGAACACACGTCCTCTTAGCACCATAGAGGAAGAAGTACTGCACTAGCTCCAAGCCTTCACAAGGGGTCATGTGAGTCTCGCTGGCACCTCCCTCTAGCAAACAGGCATTTATACACCAAGGCCAGGGTGTTAATTAGCAAGAGAAAGGTAGCTACTGGGTCCTAGAGAGACAGCTTCTAAGAAGGTGTCTGTAATGCCAAACAAAGAGATCTCCTGCAATTAACTGCAGGGCGACTGTCTGTCACTTCTGACTCACCCATGATAAGGTTCTGGTGATGCGTTCATGTAGTGATGGTGCTTCTGATGATGTATTCATGTTCTCATGGTAGTTCTGGTGACTTTTTTTTTCACTTGTGATGCTTCTGGTCCCATATTCATGTATTATTTATGGCTCTGGTGTTGTATTTATGTACTAATGATGATTGTTGTTTTCTATTCATGTACTTATGATGGTTCTGGTGATGAATACATCACCAGAATCATCATCACTACATGAATACATTACCAGTGCTATCAGAAGTACATGAATACAGCACCAGAATAACCATCACTACATGGTTATGTCACCAGAACCGAAATACGTCACGAAAACCACCATTAGTATACAGTAAAGACCAAAAGTTTGGACACACCTTCTCATTTCAAGATTTTCCTGTATTTTCATGACTATGAAAATTGTACATTCACACTGAAGGCATCAAAACTATGAATTAACACATGTGGAATTATATACTTAACAAAAAAGTGTGAAACAACTGAAAATATGTCTTATATTCTAGGTTCTTCAAAGTAGCCACCTTTTGCTTTGATGACGGCTTTGCACACTCTTGGCATTCTCTTGATGAGCTTCAAGAGGTAATCACCGGAAATGGTCTTCCAACAATCTTGAAGGAGTTCCCAGAGATGCTTAGCACTTGTTGGCACTTTTTTGTTAAGTATATAATTCCACATGTGTTAATTCATAGTTTTGATGCCTTCAGTGTGAATGTACAATTTTCGTAGTTCTGAAAATACAAAAAAATCTTTAAATGAGAAGGTGTGTCAAAACTTTTGGTCTGTACTGTATGCATACATGACCAGAACCACCATGAGTACATGATTTTGTTTACAAAGCCACCATGAGTGCATGAATATGGCACCAGAACCACTATGAGTACATGAATACATCACCTGAGCAACCACCAGTTTTGTGCAAGCTGTGCAAAAAACATCATACATATTGTAAGGCAGCGCTAGTCATCATGCTGGGGGACACTCGCTTCACCGGGTCAATTAAAGCACACATGCGATGACTTTCCGGTATTTCACAATCCAGCAGTTTATTATTTATCATAAACCGCTCATAACCGAGTCCATCTCAGTGGCTCGCCCACATATTACACATATAGTGTCCAAGAGCCTTTTAAGTGGCAGACAGGCCCACTTGGCTCCAGTTACAGCCTTCAGCAAAGTAACTATATCAATGTCCATATAACGCACTGCTTTTACCTTTTGCCGGGTGTAGCGGTTTCCATCAGATTTGTTCTGCCACAGCTGTGGCTTTACGGCTCCTCAGATTGGGGTCTCCAGCCCTTGTACCTTCCAAGGCTACTGGCTTCTCTTACACACACAAGGATCCAGCCTCTGCCTTTCAGGCTTCACCAGGCCTCTCTAGGCTAATGGTGTCCCACACACAGGGAACAGGCCTCACGCCTTTTCTTTCACCCTGTTTCAAAACTACCAGGGTTTATATATCCTCTAGTGCACACACAGGACCTGTGCTGATGTCACAGTCATGTGATCAGTCCTTCTGTGTGCAGAGGACCTGTGCTGATGTCACAGTCATGTGATCAGTCACCTAAGGAAGCCGCTGCATTACAATATACTGTACCTTTATGTATAATGGGAGTCTGTTAAGTTTCTATTAGGGTATCCTCCAAATGTTGGACACCTTAATTGAAACCAAATCGCCCCCATTATACACTGCTCAAAAAAATAAAGGGAACACTCAAATAACACATCCTAGATCTGAATGAATGAAATATTCTCATTGAATACTTTGTTCTGTACAAAGTTGAATGTGCTAACAACATAATCACACAAAAATCATCAATGGAAATCAAATTTATTAACCAATGGAGGCCTGGATTTAGAGCCACCGCCAAAATTAAAGTGGAAAAGCATACTACAGGCTGATCCAACTTTGATGTAATGTCCTTAAAACAAGTCAAAATGAGGCTCAGTATTGTGTGTGGCCTCCACGTGCCTGTATGACCTCCCTACAATGCCTGGGCATAAACCTGATGAGGTTGCGGATGGTCTTCTGTGGTATCTCCTCCCAGACCTGGACTAAAGCATCCGCCAACTCCTGGACAGTCTGTGGTCCAACGTGACGTTGGTGGATGGAGCGAGACATGATATCCCAGATGTGCTCAATCGGATTCAGGTCTGGGGAACGGGCCAGCCAGTCCATAGCTTCAATGCCTTCATCTTGCAGGAACTGCTGACACACTCCAGCCACATGAGGTCTGGCATTGTCCTCCATTAGGAGGAACCCAGGGCCCACCGCACCAGCATATGGTATCACAAAGGGTCTGAGGATCTCATCTCGGTACCTAATGGCAGTCAGGCTACCCCTGGTGAACACATGGAGGACTGTGCGGCCCTCCAAAGAAATGCCACCCCACACCTTTACTGACCCACTGCCAAACCGGTCATGCTGAAGGATGTTGCAGGCAGCAGATCACTCTCCACGGTGTCTCCAGACTCTGTCGCGTCTGTCACATGTGCTCAGTGTGAACCTGCTTTCATCTGTGAAGAGCACAGGGCACCAGTGGCGACTTTGCCAATCCTGGTGTTCTGTGGCAAATGCAAAGCATCCTGCATTGTGTTGGGCTGTGAGTACAACCCCCATCTGTGGATGTCGGGCCCTCATACCACCCTCATGGAGTCGGTTTCTAACCGTTTGTGCAGACACATGCACATTTGTGGCCTGCTGGAGGTCATTTTGCAGGCCTCTGGCAGTGCTCCTCCTGTTCCTCCTTGCACAAAGGCAGAGGTAGCGGTCTTGCTGCTGGGTTGTTGCCCTCCTACGGCCCCCTCCACGTCTCCGGGTCTACTGGCCTGTCTCCTGGTAGCGCCTCCAGCCTCTGGACATTACGCTGACAGACACAGCAGACCTTCTTGCCACAGCTCGCATTGATGTGCCATCCTGGATGAGCTGCACTACCTGAGCAACTTCTGTGGGTTGTAGAGTCCGTCTCATGCTACCACGAGTGTGAAAGCACAACCAACATTCAAAAGTGACCAAAACATCAGCCAGAAAGCATTGGTACTGAGATGTGGTCTGTGGTCCCCACCTGCAGAAACACTCCTTTATTGAGTTTGCATTGATAATTGCCAATAATTTCCATCTATTGTCTATTCTGTTACGCTCACGCCCGGACTGACTGGCGTGAACGTGGTTAGTGATCCCACTGGACCATGAACCGAGGAGTGCCTGGAGGGGTGTGACTAAGTATCAACTTGGTCCAACCAAGGTTGCACGGTGGCTCAGTCGACTCCATGAACCAGGGAGGAACTGAGCAGAGGGACAAGGTGATACTCCAGGTCAGACCCCGGTCACAGCTGTTGACCCACACCGGGGAATTCAGGAACAGACAAGTTAGGCTGGCATACTGACAGGTGGGTACTGGCAGGCACGGCTGGTATGCAGACAGGTGGGTACTGGCAGGCACGGCTGGTATGCAGACAGGTGGGTACTGGCAGGCACGGCTGGTATGCAGACAGGTGGGTACAGGCAGGTAGGAACGCAGGCAGGATAGGGATACAGGAACAGAGCCGCAGGTGCGGCTGGCAAGCTGAGCAAAACCCGCAGGTGCGGTAAACGAGCAGAGCAAAACCCGCAGGTGCGGTAGACAAGCAGAGCAGAGCAAAACCCTCAGGTGCGGTAGACAAGTAGAGCAGAGCAAAACCCGCAGGTGCGGTAGACAAGCCGAACAGAGAAAAACCTGCAGATGCGGTAAACAAGCAGAGCAGAACAAAACCCGCAGGTGCGGTAGACGAGCAGAGCAAAACCCGCAGGTGCGGTAGACAAGCAGAGCAGAACAAAACCCTCAGGTGCGGTAGACAAGTAGAGCAGAGCAAAACCCGCAGGTGCGGTAGACAAGCCGAACAGAGAAAAACCTGCAGATGCGGTAAACAAGCAGAGCAGAGCAAAACCCGCAGGTGCGGTAGACGAGCAGAGCAAAACCCGCAGGTGCGGTAGACAAGCAGAGCAAAACCCGCAGGTGCGGTAGACAAGCAGAGCAGAGCAAAACCCGCAGGTGCGGTAGCCAAGCAAAGCAGAGAAAAACCCGCAAGTGCGGTAGACAAGCAGAGCTGAGCAAAACCCGCAGGTGCGGTAGACAAGCAGAGCAGAGCAAAACCCACAGGTGCGGTAGACAAGCAAAGCAAAACCCACAAGTGCGGTAGACTAGCAGAGCAGAGCAAAACCCGCAGGTGCAGTAGGCAAGCAGAGCAGATACACACAAGGTACTTACAATGAAGTAGCGAGTGAACACTAAACTCACAAACAGAAGTACAGAGACAATGAATTGGAGTTAAGTGCAGGTTCAGACACTGCAGGAAAAGGGAAGATATGAACATAGAGACAAACAAGTAACGGGCTAGGACACTGTTCAGACAGGAGCAGAACCAGGAGCAAGATACAGGAACGAGCCAGGGAATTCAGCCCCCAGGGTGGTGGAAACAGACTAGAAGTCACAGATACAGGTAATGGGCCTGTGTACTCAGCCCCCAGGGTGGCGGAAAACAGACAAGATACAGGACAGGACCTGGCAAGTCAGTTGCACAGAACACACTGAAAGAAAATGTTGCTCAGGCACCTCCTATTGGTTGGAGGGGGTTTAAGTATCCAGTGACTCACAACAATAGGCTGGGGATGCATTAGGAGTGCGCACACAGTAACTATAAGAATCAGACAGTAACCGCGCCGTCGACTTAAGCAATCAGACAAGAGACATGCACACAGCAGATACTGGAGCAAAGTGTGCAGCCAGGACTGATAGGTAAGATGGCGGTCTTGGATGGTGGGAGGTGGTAAGCCATGCCAGCACGCCACCAGGGATGTTACATATTCCATTTGCATAACAGCATGTTAAATTGATTGTCAATCAGTGTTGCTTCCTAAGTGGACAGTTTGATTTCACAGAAGTTTGATTTACTTGGAGTTATATTCTTTTGTTTAAGTGTTCCCTTTATTTTTTTGAGCAGTGTACTTAAACTATAGTAGTTTCCATGACTATCCTTGGGTCTGACATTTGAATTATAGGACTTCAGGGATGAATATTGTTACTTGTCTCTTGTATTGTGTAAATGGTCTGCAAACAATGAATGACTCTATATCTAACTTTGAAATTGCACTCCCGGTTAAGTCACACCTCTAAAGTATAACTTTTTAAAAAACTTTTTCTGGTATTTTTTTTGTGAAAAAGGTAACAATTCTTGTGGAAGTGGTCATCAGAGCTTGCTACCTGACACATTGGAGGTGGGGGGGGGGTGCGTAAGGGATCCTGTTACCTTAGTCTCTAACCCATTCTTTTGTTTTGGGACGGGGAGCACCATTGACTTCATCTGCCTAGGGCACCAAAATACATTGTCCCGGCCCTGCTTCTATAGGGAGAGACCTGTCACTCTCGTGCATTGGGCAGGCAGAAGCTGCTGAGTACCCATCTGTCTGACTAGTTTACAGCTCAGCTCGGTCCCCGACAACTTTTAAACTATGTTCTTTTCTGAAACACCACAGCATTCCAGAGTTAAATATATATGGCTGGAATCGTGCAACCACTGTCTCATGCATGCTAACCGGGAATCGTGCAGCATGAATCAGCTGTCAGGTTCCCTTTAAGAGTGGTGTCCACTTCTTAGTGGAAAGTAGGACTAGACCTGACATAATCAGGACATAACTTTCCCTTCTGACTCCACTATAAATGCAGTCAAGTAAATATGGAGCTGATGTACATTCTAAGCAACAACCGCTATATATTTAACGGAGCTGTGCTGTTCTGTCTCTGTATGCTGTTTACATCCAAGTGCTGCTGGAGCTAATAACAGCTGATCAATGGTGTTGCCAGGTGTTAGATCCCCAATTTGATATTAACGACATATCCTAAGGACAGGTCATGAATATTAGATGCCCAGATTTTTAACCCCTTAGTGACGGATCCAATTTTGACCTGAATGACCAGACCAAATTTTTGAAATCTGACAAGTGTCACTTCATGTGATTATAACTCTGGAACGCTTCAACGGATCCCACTGATCCTGAGACAATATTTTCGTGACATATTGTACTTCATGATAGTAGTAAGATTTGTTCAATACGACTTGCGTTTATTTGTGAAAATATCGTAAATTTGGCAAAAAAGTTTAAAATTTAGCAATTTTCAAATTTGTAACTCTTATGCTCTTAAACCAGAGAGTTATGTCACACAAATAGTTAATAAATAACATTTCCCACATGTCTACTTTACATCTGCATCATTTTGAAACATATTTTTTTTGTTGGGTCATTATAAGGGTTAAGGGTTAAAAGTCAGCAATTTCTCATTTTTCCAACAAAATTCACAAAACCATTTTTTTAGGGACCACATCACATTTGAAGTAACTTTGGGGGGCCTATATGACAGAAAATACCCCAAAGTGACACCATTCTAAAAACGGCACCCCTCAAAGTGCTCAAAACCACATTCAAGAAATTTATTAACCCTTCAGGTGCTTCACAGAAACTAAAGCAATGTGAAAGAAAAAAATTAACATTTTACTTTTTTTTCACAAAAATGTTACTTTTGCCCAATTTTTTTTATTTTCACAAGAGTATTAGGATAAAATGGACCCCAAAATTTGTTGTTCAATTTCTCCTGAGTACGTTGATGCCCCTTATGTAGGGAAAAACTATTCTTTGGGTACATGGCGGGCTCAGAAAGGAAGGAGCGATGTTTTGGAACACAGAATTTGATGGAATGGTCTGTGGGTGTCATGTCGCGTTTGGAGAGCCCCTGATGTGCCTAAACAATGGAAACCCCCCACATGTTACCCCATTTTGTAAACTACATCCCGCAAGGATTTTATCTAGGGGTATAGTGAACATTTTGAACCCACAAGTACTACGCAGAATTTGATTACATTAGGTTGTCATATGGAAAATGTTTATTTTTTTCATAAAATGTTGTTTAAGCCCCAAATTTGTAATTGTCACAATGGATAATAGGTGAAAATGGACCCCATAATTTGTTTTGCCCATTTTCTCCTGAACGTGATGATGCCCCATATGTCGTCAAAAATTGCCCTTAGGCTACACAGCAGGGCTGAGAAGGAAGGAGTGCTATTTGGATTTTGGAGTACAGATTTTGCTAGAATAGTTTATGGGCTCCGCAAATGTCACCCGTAAGGTGCCAGAACAGCAGAAAAAAACATTGTAGAAATTACACCTCTCAATGAATTCATCTACGGCTGCAGTGACTATTTTGTGACATCCTCGCCATGCTTTTTTTCTGGAGAATTGCAAATATGCCAGTTTAGTGCTCGTATATTGTAGCACCCCCATACCTTGTGCCCAGTTTGTGCTTCTGGCTATGCACACCCCGTAAATTGTTAAGTGCTCTCTTCCCACTACGATAATGCCAAACATGTGGCCGATTACTATGGTTTAGGCACAGTGGTGCTCAGAAGAAGGGGAGAATTTGGCTTTTGGAGTGCCGAATTAACTGGATTTTATTTGTGGGCGCGGAAGCCATGTCGCTTTTCCTGAGTCTTTATTCTACCAGTAACGTGGGACCCTCTACAGTTCCAGTGACAGATGATGGATGTGAGTGGGGACTTGTTTTTTGTGGGATAAATTAGGATTTTTATTGGTAATATTTTGGAGTACATAATATTTTTTGACATTTTCAGAATAAGACTGGGATCACATTCTTGTGTTCTACTCTGAGCACTTACATCGAGGTTTCAGTGTAAATCCTCAAAAATGCGGTTCAGGCTAAACCCCCAATGGAACCACTCACTATAATGATGTAGATGGAGACACTTTTGACTCCGTTTGGGGTCTGCTATGGTGGTCTCCATCTTTTTAGGCATGCACAGATCTGTGGTTGCCCACACTTGTGCTAAAAAGATGCATAAAATGATGGGACAGCGCCGGAACACAGACCAGTCCAAAGTCACTCCAGCTGCCTCATAAGTGAGTGATTCCATCCGGGGTTTTGTCTGAATCGCGGTTTTGGAGAACTTACACGGAAACCCCAACGTAAACGCTCAGCGGAGAATGCAGGATAAATGTGATCAAAGTCTTGTTCTGATTTTTTAGAGGTAGAATGAACATATAGACAGCAGTACAAGAATAGTCCTTATTTTTATTTTTGCGCCATTCACCGTGGGGTATAAGTGATAAGGCTTATTTATTCTTCGGGTTGGTGTGATTACAGTGATACCAGATTTACATGGGGTTTTGCTTTTATCACAAAGTAGTTTTTTTCATCGCCATATTCTGAGTGCTATAACTTTTTTATTTTTTGGTGAACAGAGCTGCATGAGGGCTTATTTTTTGCAAGACGAGTTGTAGATTTTTTCGGTACCATTTTGGGGCAAAAAATATTTTGAATCACTTTTTATTCTGATTTTTCAGGCACAGAATGAACAAAAACCAATTCAGTTATTGTTTAGTATTTTTTTGCGTTGTTCACCCTGCGGTAAAAGTGATAAGACCAATTTGTTTATCGGGTGTATACGATTACTTTGATACCAGATTTATATATTTTTTTATGCTTTGCTATTTTTACACATTAAAAACAATATTTTACAAAAATTAATTTGTTTTTGCGTCACCATATTCTGAGAGCTATAACTTTTTTATTTTTTACTGAATGAGCCATATTAGGGCTTGTTTGTTGTTTTTTTTTTATCACAAACGCTGCATTTTGAATGGCGAAACAACTTTTTGTGATTTGTGTACACTTTTTTTTCACATATTTTATTTTACTTTTTTTTCTACACTTTTTCACTGTGGAACATGTATAATTTTTTTTGTCATTGCTGATCTCATATACTCATATATATAATGAGAGCAGTGAGTCACAGGCCACCATACTTGGATCTTCCAGGCCATCGTACCCTGGGGTCATCACATGATCTCAGGGCACCATGGTAACAATCGGGACCTGCGATTCTCATCACGGGGGTCCAATGTTTACTAAGGAGGTCTTGTGACCCCCTTGAAATAACTAAAATTCTAAGAGCTTAATCGGCCCCGATCGGCATCAAAACCGGCCGGAGCCGATACTGGAAGGTGTCAGCTGTGATATACCGCTGACACCTGCGGGAATTGCCCTTGCCGGGCGACACTATACCCTTATTCCCGATCGCTGTTTTAAAATGGCGATCTGGAATAAGGCCGCTTAACGACCGCCGTTTTAATGCGTATCGGCGGTTGTTAAGGGGTTGAAATGCGATTAACAAGTGTTTCATTGTTTGTTCTTCAGACTTGTTTACACTAGGCAGGGATTAAAATGGATGTAAAAGGCTCCTAAAATATTTATAAGCATCCAAATTTCACCACAAGATGGCATCCTTGTACAAAAATAAACATAAAATGGGTTTGATACTCAACATTGAAATTGTTCATACCAATTTTTAAAGTAGTTGTCCAGGACTTTTACATTGATGGCGTATCTGTAGGTCATCAATATCTAATTGGCTGCCAATCAGCTATTTCGGTGCCAGATGGAAATGCTGAGTTGTGGAGCTGCACAGTAGAGTTCCATCAACTGCATAGTGGCAGCAGGGGGTACTACATATTTGTTAAAAGTTAATTTGAATTAATAGTGGGTGGATGGGCAGCACACCGATGCAGTCACTGTACAGTTGACTGAGCCATGCTATGCAGCTCTGCAATTGAGCATTTCCGGCCAGCACTGAGAGCAACTGATCGGCAGTTGTGCTGGGTGTTGTACCCCTACTGATCAGATATTGATGACATTTTATAAGGATAGGCCATCAATGTAAAAGTCCCAGACAATCTCTTTAAAGAGGGTTTCCAATTTCAGCAAAGCGACCCTAAATGTTGGCAGGCATGTAAAACAACAAAGCCCTCCTGTACTTCACCTCTGTTTCTGTCTCTGTTTTGTCTGCAGCAGTGACTTCATGTCAACAGCGTGCATCATCATTGCAGCCTATCACTGAGATTAGAGGCTCATGTTGTCTCCCTCAGCAGAGTCACTAAGCTGAATGTTTGGCTCCATTGCTGATGTGCGCTGTCTGCCATACAATTCCATAGATAAGAGGGCGATTGACAAAGGTGCTTAGACCACAAATCTGGCATAAACACCCTAATGAGTCACAATATTTTTGCGCAACTCGGCAGTTGCTTTATTGAAGGACAGCACGGACCATCCAAGATGGAATAGCCTCTGAGCAGGCTGCGGATCGGTCTGCTGCAGTCCTGGATGGACATGCTTTCCCTCCGTCAAATGAGCCTGTTACTGGCGACCCAAACAGCTTCCTTACAACAGTTCTTAAGGCTCTAAACCACCTGGATGGCTCCAACGGTGTGTATCCCAGGAAATAATCTGTAAAGCACAAAATGGTACAATAGTAACATAGTAACATAGTTTTTAAGGTTGAAGGAAGACTAAGTCCATCTAGTTCAACCCATAGCCTAACATGTTGATCCAGAGGAAGGCAAAAAAAAATCATGTGGCAAACACCAAGCTCCACAAGGCTCCTTTTGGTGACAGAGATCCTCAGGTCATCCTCCAGGGCAACCAACAAGTACTGTGAAAAGCAGCAATCCCAAAAGACATGCATAAATGATTTCTCCACAAAGAGGCACCTTGGGCAGTACCAGATTATGCACAGGTTCCAGGCATGCATGAATCACGGGATGGGCAGTCCACCCTGTATCGCCATCCACAATAAGTCTTTGTGCCCGTTGGTCAACCTGTTTGACGACACATTTGTGCACATGGTTACAAGCGTGTCTGTCTGGAGTCCTGGAATGGACTCCTCCTCGTCCTTGCCTTTAATGAGTTTGTGAATAGTCTTTGGCTAGCACAAATTGGGTTGAGTCCCTACAGCTGACATTTCCCCACGAACCAGACAACATGTCTGTAGAACCAGGGAGTTGTCCAGTTTTAAAAGTGGGAGCTTTCCCACTTATCACAGATTGTCCTTCTCCAAAGAGAAAGCAGGAAGAAGTGGGACATTGACTTGCCCACAGAGCCTCTCTTGACGTGCAGAGTCCAGCAAACACAATCACAAACAAAGGAGGTCCACAGAAGGGTGGGGATATCTGGAATGCCCTTCCCACTTTTGTGTGGCTCCCTGTACATGATGGTCTGCTTCACTCTGCCCATCTTAGAGCCCCAAACAGAGCAAAACACTATCCTGGTAATGGTTCTGTGCATGGTGACGAGGGGGATCAGGCTTGGGTGGTACACTGCAGCACGGAAAGCACTTCATAACGCAGGATCAGTGCTTTGCCCTTACAAGTGATTAGTCTGAGGCTCTATATTGCAATGTGTAGCAAAAGAAGGAGAAAGCTAGCTCACCACTGCATCAAGCTAATCCAATGTGCTCGGAAACACATTCAGGTTTTATGTGTGGATATAGGAAAAAAAAATCGGGTTTGTTCCTGCTCCTGGATGAAAGTTAAAATTTTTTTCTTTATTGGAATACTCTTAAAACATAGTAGAAAGACGTGGGTGGAGGGAAGAAAGGCAAAGTGATGCATTTCGAATGCTATCCAGTTTTCTTTATCAATGCTCATTGATGCAGCATTGACAAAGAACACCAGATAGTGTTCGAAATGCGTTGCTTTTGCCTTTTTCACTCCACCCACATCTTTCTATTATGTTCTAAGAATATTCCAATAAAGAAAAAAAAATTAACCATCCAGGAGCTGGAGCAATCCCGAATTTTTTTTTATATATTCCAATCCATTGGTTTGCTTTGGTCAAGCGTTCCTCCCAAGACTTGAGGGCCGCTCTTTCCTTCCCAAACCAGATCCTTATCACGTTGATAAAATGTTGAAGGGGCAGAGGAAGCTAGTTGCCAGTCTCCAAAGAGCATGACTTCCAACTTCCCGCAGTTGACCTTAGCCCCTGAAGCTTGTCCGAAGGTCTGTCATGCCTAGACGATGGTGTTCACTGAACTTCGGTCTGCGCAGAATACAGTCACATCGTCCATGCAGAGCGAGCAATTCACGTCAAAGCGATCTGGTCCCAGTGTGGTGATCCCTCTGATCTCTCCATTCTGCCGGATAGCCTTTGTGAACACTTTTATAACGCAAAAAGAAAAAATTAAACAAGGCAGCCCTGTTTGACCCCAGAGAGGACCGGAACGGGGTCAGTCTTCCAGTTGATCACCAGCACAGTACTGTGCATGTCAAAATACATTAGTTGGACATATGAGAAAAACATGTTACCAAGCCCTAACCTGCACAGTTCCTCGTCCATGAATTCATGGGAAACTTGGTCAAAGGCCTTTTCCGATCCAAACTTACCAGGGCTGTGTGTACATGATGGACCCTGGTGTACTTGACTCTATTCTGCATGAGGGTGAGGCCATCTGTGATGTGATGTCCAGGGATGCCCCAGGTTTGGTCAGGGTTGATAATCCGTCCTATGACCATCTTCAGCCTTGTCATGTTCACCTTAACTAGGATCTTGTCCACATTCTGAAGAGAGATGGGACGCCAATTTTCAAGTCACATCTCTCTCCATCACCATCTCCTCAACCAGGTTTCGACAGATGAGGTCTCCCAGCTCAGCTACCTATTAAGTAAGCAAAAGGTGAATCTAGTCCCGCTGCTATGATCACTTCCCAGTAATTTCCCAGTAATTTCTGAAGGTGCTCACCGTGGTGAAGGTCACGAGGAAGATCATGGCCAAAAAGGGCTGGATTCTGAGGGTTTCCGCCTCGGAGAAACCACTGGTCCAGAACCATCTTCTTGTTGAACATGTCGTGAGATGTCCGGCACTCTTTAGTCCACCCCCTCCAGCTCCAAGGCAACCGTTTGACTCATCCAAGGGCCCAGTTTCTTGATTTGGCTTCCGGTGCCCTTCTGATGGCTGGAGGAGGTGGAGGAGTGCTTGAAGGAAGAAACAACTCCTGGCTAGGCCTTTCCGCTAGCACCTGGCGCCAGGCTGTTTTTTTTGGTGGGAGTCTTGTTCATGGTCGCCATAGTTTCTTCTGCAGTTTTGGAGTTGTCTGGAGAGGATTTGCTGACTTTTTCCTGGCTGAGGCAAAGCTATGCAAATTCCTACTCTGGTCTTTGCTGGACAAATTCCTTTAAGGAGCTGTTGTCATCCTAGAAGATCCTCAAGGTATAGTCCTGAAGATCCTTGAAGTCTTCGTCAAAGTCCTGAACGATGTAGGTTCCCATTGAGATTCTGTAGAGCTTCTTCGATGATTGCTGGTCAACGAAGCTCTTCTTAGACAAATCTACACTTGATGAGAACTAACGCGATCCGATAAGAACAGATGCTACACTTGATCTTAGTTAAAAGCCCCCCTCTTCTGATTGACTGTGCTCGCTTCCCCTAGCAAGCACTGTCTGAATGCTGCCGGCCTGTATGCGCATGTGTACGTGTGGCGAGGCATGTTCTCCTCCTTGTCTCCTTCAGGGAGGAGAACACTCCCGGCCACTGTGTCCACAGTCGAGCACAGGCAGTTAAACGAGCTCAAATGCTGGAAAGCAAGCACTATCAATCAGAAGCGGGGGAAGGCCCAATATTGGCCATTGGCCATACCAAGGTTGCACCGTAGCACCGTATTTTGCATATGAATTAAAATTAATTTTCTCAGGCACTAACATTTGCAGGTTTGTGTAGGGTCTAAATCCCCTGCAACACTGTATAGGCCATTTAAAATGAATTTTGGGGGTGACGGACTCTCTACACTGTGTGCAGAATTATTAGGCAAATTAGTATTTTGATCGCATGATACTTTTTATACATGTTGTCCTACTCCAAGCTGCATAGGCAAGTAAATCTGGTGATGTGCATCTCTGTAATGAGGAGGGGTGTTGACTAATGACATCAACACCCTATATAAGGTGTGCTTAATTATTGGGCAACTTCCTTTCCTTCGGCAAAACGGATCAGAAGAGAGTTTTGACGGGCTCTGAAAAGTCCAAAATTGTGAGATGTCTTGCAGAGGGATGCAGCAGTCTTGAAATTTCCAAACTTTTGAAGCGTGATCACCGAACAATCAAGCGTTTCATGGCAAATAGCCAACAGGGTCGCAAGAAGCGTGTTGGCCAAAAAAGGCGCAAAATAGCTGCCCATGAATTGAGGAAAATCAAGCGTGAAGCTGCCAAGATGCCATTCGCCACCAGTTTTGCCATATTTCAGAGCTGCAACGTTACTGGAGTATCAAAAAGCACAAGGTATGTGATACTCAGGGACATGGCCAAGGTAAGGAAAGCTGAAAAACCACCTTTGAACAAGAAACATAACATAAAATGTCAAGAATGGGCCAAGAAAATATCTTAAGACTGATTTTTCAAAGGTTTTATGGACTGATGAAATGAGAGTTACTCTTGATGGGCCAGATGGATGGGCCAGAGGCTGGATCAGTAAAGGGCAGAGAGCTCCACTCCGACTCAGACGCCAGCAAGGTAGAGGTGGGGTACTGGTATGGGCTTGGTATCATCAAAGATGAACTTGTGGGACCTTTTCGGGTTGAGGATGGAGTGAAGCTCAATTCCCAGACCTACTGCCAGTTTCTGGAAGACTTGTAGAATAGATAGTTAGCGTGCACTCTCGTCAGAAAGAGGGAGGTGCTGATGAAGGGACACGTTGTGCCCAATACATACAGTAAATTATATCATCGCACACTCAGAGGTTCAAATGCAGTGTTCGTTTATTAATGAGGCATAACATCAAACCAAATAGTTGTAGTTGCGACAGTGATTGGCGACTGAAGACGTTTCGGCCTCATCCAGGCCTTATTCATTGAGTCGCGCTACTAAAAAAGGGAAATACAGTGTTAAGGATACAGACATATGAAATTAAGACATGATGTAAGTAGGAGTTCCATTGTGAAAGATATTAATAGACGAAAAAAGAGGAAATGGGATAGGGAAAGGTAGAGGGGAGGGTGGGGGTGGGAAAAAAGGGGGAAAAAAGGATGGAGGGTGGGTGGGAGGGAGGAAGGGAAGGGTATCAGGAGAGAGGAAGAGGGATAGAGGCAGGTGACAGAGATAAGACTTAATAAAATCACAATTATTACATATATACATTATATACAAAAAAGAGGGGGTTGCCGAGTATCGTACAGTATTTAGTAGGGTTACCTTATATAGGTTTAGATGCAGGTATGTGCCGACAGAGGTAAAGATAGAAATCTTTTTAATGGTGCTGTAATAGCAAGAAATGCATGTTAAGGGAATGCACACAACATGGTCAAATAGTAGATTTTTATAAAAGGATCTATACCTCTTGTATCACGTGTTCCACAATCTATAAGAGATTCATTTGCTGGTGTGATATGACACGTCTGTGTCTTGGTACAGTGCTGGTGTCCCAGATATGGCAGGGAGAGGAGAGGAGGGGCGGTATAGCCGTTTCTCTGTATTGTTATTTGTGCACCATGGGAGGCTGGAGTGGAAAGAGCGTCCCAGTTAGTAACCAGTGTACAAGAGGGGAAAAAAGGGGATAAAAAGGGGGTGGGGGTGCGCTCCTAGGAGCTGCGTACCTTGTTCCTGTTTGTTGTCTGTGGTGGTGTGGGGCTCCCAGGTATGGCCTGTGGAGGAAGGGCAGCGTGACCGTCTCCCAGCGCTGTGGGTTATGTACTGGGAGCTCTCACTTAAGTATGTGCGCGCCCAGCGTTGGGGCGGAAGTGCGTCACACACGTGGGCGGGAACCCGGAAGTGACGTCGCGCTACTAAGAGGCTCATGTGTGGATGTTTCGGTTGCTATGGTGCGGTAGCTAACGCATGCGCAGAGCATAGTGAAGCATGTAGAGCAGAGTATAGGGTAATGTGCCACAGGGGAGATATTCCAAGGCAGCCAGAAGTAAGATTTGGTATTGTGCTTATGGTGGCATATGTTATAGAGCAGTACATTGTCTATAGGGAGTATATCCAGAGAAATACAGGTAATACAGGTAATAAGCACCCCATATGTGTATCATATAATCCCCGGGGGGGGCGGAGTGTCATATTGACACCGTGTTGGTAGACTTGTGCATTGGGGGGGGGGGGGGGATGCTAAAAGTGTACTGTTATATGTACATGTAGTGTATCTTTAGGTTGGATGATAACTCACCTATGCATGTATTCAATGGGTCTGTAGGAAAAAAAGGGGTAGTTTAAGGATGAGAACTAATAAATCCAATCAATCTCGCGGTTCAAACCTTTTGGGGACAATGTCTGGAGTGTGTAAATCCAGTAGGATTCCCGTTGTTTCAGTAGCTTAATATGGTTGCCCCCCCTCCTAGGTCTTGTCACCTGTTTGATCACTTGAAAACGGAGTTGGGCCTGTGTGTCTGGCTCTGGTGAAATGATCAGGGAGTGGGAGCCAATTTTTTCCGCAGCGGATAGTGGACTTATGGCTTGCTATGCGGTCTCTAATATGCTGAGTAGTTTCCCCTACGTATAGGAGACCACAGGGGCATTTGATGATGTAGATCACAAAGTTTGAGTTGCATGTGAAAAAATCTTTAATGGGATAATTCTTTCCTGTTCTCGGGTGCGTAATAGTGTCGGATTTGATAATGTTGGAACATGCTGCACAGTTGAGACAGGTGAAGGTGTCGTGACGGCGAGTACTGAGTAGGCGTTGGGAGGCAGTTGTGCGGGAAGGTCCTATGTCGGCTCTAATGATCTTGTCTTTAATATTAGGGGCTCGCTTGACGCACATGAGTGCACAGTTGGAAAATGCGGGGATTTCTGGATACGCTCTGGATAGAAGAGGCCAGTGTTTCCTAATGATTGATTGGACTTTAGGTATTAGTGGATGGTAGGTATGTACAAATGGTATCCTCTCTGGACTTGTGGTGGTCAGGTGGGGGGATCTGGGTTCTAGTGCCCGACCTGCATCCTGTCGTAGGAGTTGGGTAGGGTAGTCGCGTTCTTTGAATTTGGTTGTCATATCTTGTAGGCGTTGGGGAAGTGTGTTAGGGTTGGACACAATCCTGGTCACTCTGTGAAATTGGGAACGTGGGAGGCTGTTTTTTATCGATTTGGTATGGCATCTTGAGAAATGTAAGAGGCTGTTACAGTCGGTGGGTTTTGAGAAGATGTCGGTTATTAGTCTATTGTTGTCATCTCGGATGACCAAGGTATCAAGGAAAGAAATTTGGTTATAGTCATGGTGGGTGATTGTGAACTGTAATTCAGGTCTGATTGAATTAATGTATGTGAAGAAGGAGTTAAGTGTTTCTGGCGGGCCCTGCCATATCAAAAAGATGTCATCTATGTATCGATGGTAGGCGGTACAGTGTTGTTTAAATGACTCATCGGGGTATATGAAGGTCTCCTCAAACTTGTTCATGTAGGCGTTAGCATAAGCTGGAGCTACGTTCGAACCCATCGCGGTGCCCCGTTTTTGTATATAGAAGTCATCGCCGAACAGGAAATAGTTCTGGTGTAGGACTAGGGACAGTATTACCAAGCAGAATTGGATAGAGAGAGGGGAAAGATCGGATATTGAGAGAAGATGTGCTGTAGCTTCTAGGCCTAGGTCGTGGGTTATGGAGGTGTATAGACTGTTAACATCTAGTGTGACTAATTGACTGGTTGGTGGAAGATATAGGGTATTTTTGATGATTTCTAAAAATGCGTTAGTATCAAGTAGGAAGGCCCTGGTTTTCTTTACAAGTGGTGTTAGGATCTTTTCAAGGTAAATTGCTAGGGGGGAAAGAATGGAGTCAGTGGAGGCTACGATAGGTCGTCCTGGAGGATTGGTCAGGGATTTGTGTATCTTAGGGAGTATGTAGAAGACAGGGGTTATTGGGTGAGAGTTGGTTAGGAATGTGACGGTTTTGCTGTCGATTATTTTGGAGTCAAGATATCTTGTGAGGATGGCTTGGATTTGGGAATGGATGTTATGAATGGGGTCATGAGTGATGCGGCCATAGGTTGTGGTATCCGCCAGTTGGTGGTTAACCTCATTTGTGTAGCTTGTCCGGTCCATAATGACCGTTGCGCCCCCTTTGTCTGCTGTTTTAATTATAATATTTTTATTATCACTCAGGCTCTGAAGGGCCCTTTTTTCCTCATTGGATAGATTTTGATGTGTGGGGAAAAAACCCAATCGTTGTTCATGCAATAAACTATGGATGTCCCTGGTGATCAGGGCAATCGTTGTCTCGACTGCATGGTTAGAGTGTGGGGGATTGAATGTGCTCCGTGTTCGTAACCCCAGGTTAGCTATTGAAAGCTCCGTAACAGTGTCACCCCCCAGTGGAGGTGCTCTGCAAATGGAGGTCTCTTTCGACAGTCCGAAGTGAGTTTTTAAATGTAAAGATCGGTAGAAGCGCTGTAAGTCCTTCTCCAACTGGAATGAGTCCCAGTTTGGTGTTGGACAAAAGGATAAACCTTTCTGTAGGACTGCCAGTTCTGTGGGGTAAAAGGGTATAGCTGGAGATGTTCTTCACCAGGTTCGGTGTCTTACCTGGGAGCAGGTTGTCAACTTCTTCAAGCAGTGGTACAGGAAGAAGTCGGTATCGTTCAAGAAAAACATGATTTTCATGCAGGACAATGCTCCATCACATGCATCCAACTACTCCACAGCGTGACTGGCCAGTAAAGGTCTAAAAGAACAAAAAATAATGACATGGCCCCCTTGTTCACCTGATCTGAATCCCATAGAGAACCTGTGGTCCATCATAAAATGTGAGATCTACAGGGAGGGAAAACAGTACACCTCTCGGAACAGTGTCTGGGAGGCTGTGGTGGCTGCTGCACGCAATGTTGATCGAAAACAGATCAAGCAACTGACAGAATCTATGGATGGAAGGCTGTTGAGTGTCATCATAAAGAAAGGTGGCTACACTAATTTTTTTTGTTTTAGTTTTTGCATGTCAGAAATGTTTATTTCTAAATTTTGTGCACTGATATTGGTTTACCTGGTGAAAATAAACAAGTGAGATGGGATTATATTTGGTTTTTATTAAGTTGCCTAATAATTCTGCACAGTAATAGTTACCTGCACAAACAGATATCCTCCTAAGATAGCCAAATCTAAAAAAAACCCACTCCAACTTCCAAAAATATTAAGCTTGGATATTTATGAGTCTTGGGTTGATTGAGAACATAGTTGTTGATCAATAATAAAAATAATCCTCTAAAATACAATTTGCCTAATAATTCTGCACACAGTGTGTAAATACACTATGTGCACAATTATTAGGCAATTTCTATTTTTGATGATTAATTGTATTATTGAACAACTACAGTGCTGTTGAGCTAATTCAATAAAGGTTAAAAAACTGAATATTTAAGAAAGTAAAAGTGAGGTTTTGTCTTTCTTAAGAAAATATATACAGTGGGTATGGAAAGTTTTCAGACCTCTTTAAATGTTTCACTCTTTGTTTCATTGCAGCCATTTGGTAAATTCTAAAAAGTTTTTTCTCATTAATGTACACTCTGCACCCCATCTTGACTGAAAAAAAAACAGAAATGTAGAAATTTTTGCAAACTTATTAAAAAAGAAAAACTAAAATATCACATAGTCATAAGTATTCAGACCCTTTGCTCAGTATTTAATAGAAGCACCCTTTTGAGCTAGTACAGCCATGAGTCTTCTTGGGAATGATGCAACAAGTTTTTCACACCTGGATTTGGGGAACCTCTGCCATTCTTCCTTGAAGATCCTCTCCAGTTCCGTCAGGTTGGATGGTGAACGTTGGTGGACAGCCATTTTCAGGTCTCTCCAGAGATGCTCAGTTGGGTTTAGGTCAGGGCTCTGGCTGGTCCAGTCAAAAATGGTCACAGAGTTGTTCTGAAGCCACTCCTTTGTTATTTTAGCTGTGTACTTAGGGCCATTGTCTTGTTGGAAGGTGAACCTTTGGCCAAGTCTGAAGTCCAGAGCACTCTGGAAGAGGTTTTCATCCAGGATATCTCTGTACTTGGCCGCATTCATGCTTCCTTCAATTGCAACCAGTCGTCCTGTCCCTGCAGCTGAAAAACACCCCCATAGCATGATGCTGCCACCACCATGTTTCACTGTTGGGATTGTATTGGGCAGGTGATGAGCAGTGCCTGGTTTTCTCTACACATGCCGCTTAGAATTATCACCAAAAAGTTCTATCTTCATCTCATCAGACCAGAGAATCTTATTTCTCATAGTCTGGGAGTCCTTCATGTGTTTTTGATTAAACTCTATGCAGGCTTTCATATGTCTTGCACTGAGGAGAGGCTTCCGTAGGGCCACTCTGCCATAAAAGCCCGACTGGTGGAGGGCTGCAGTGATAGTTGACTTTGTGGAACTTTCTCCCATCTCCCTATTGCATCTCTGGAGCTCAGCCACAGTGATCTTGGGGTTCATCTTTACCTCTCTCCCCAAGGCTCTTCTCCCACGATTGATCAATATGGCTGGACGGCCGGGTCTTGGAAGACTTCTGGTGGTCCCAAACTTCTTCCATTCAAGGATTATGGAGGCCACTGTGCTCTTAGGATCCCTGAGTACTGCAGAAATTATTTTGTAACCTTGGCCAGATCTGTGCCTTGCCACAATTCTGTCTCTGAGCTCCTTGGGCAGTTCCTTTGAGCTCATGATTCTCATTTGGTCTGACATGCACTGTGAGCTGTGAGGTCTAATATAGACAGGTGTGTGCCTTTCCAAATCAAGTCCTATCAGTTTAATTAAACACAGCTGGACTCCAATGAAGGAGTAGAACCATCTCAAGGAGGATCACAAGGAAATGGACAGCATGTGACTTAAATATGAGTGTCTGAGCAAAGGGTCTGAAACTTATGACCATGTGATATTTCAGTTTTTCTTTTTTAATAAATTTGCAAAAGTTTCTACATTTCTGTTTTTTTTTCAGTCAATATGGGGTGCAGAGTGTACTTTAACCCCTTTACCCCCCAAGGTGGTTTGCACGTTAATGGCCAGCCCAATTTTTACAATTCTGACCACTGTCAATTTATGAGATAATTACTCTGGAACGCTTCAATGGATCCTCCTGATTCTGAGATTGTTTTTTCGTGACATATTGTACTTCATGATTGTGGTAAAATTTCTTCAATATCACTTGCGTTTATTTGTGAAAAAAATGGAAATTTGGCAAAAATTTTGCAATTTTCAAAATTTTAATTTTTATGCCCTTAAATCCGAGAGATATGTCACACAAAATAGTTAATAAATAACATTTCCCACATGTCTACTTTACATCAGCACAATTTTGAAACCCCATTTTTTTTTTATTAGGGAGCTATAAGGGTTAAATATTGACCAGCGATTTCTCATTTTTCCAACAAAATTTACAAAACCATTTTTTTAGTGACTACATCACATTTGAAGTCACTTTGAGGGGTTTTTATGACAGAAAATACCCAAAAGTGACACCATTCTAAAAACTTCACCCCTCAAGGTGCTCAAAACCACATTCAAGAACTTTATTAACCCTTCAGGTGCTTCACAGGAATTTTTGGAATGTGGAAGAAAAAATGAACATTTAACTTTTTTCACAAAATTGTTAATTTAGACCCAATTTTTTTATTTTCGCAGGGATAACAGGAAAAAATAGACCCCAAAATTTGTTGTGAATTTTCCCCTGAGCATGCAGATGCCCCATTTTGTGGGGAAAAACACTGTTTGGGCGCACGGCAGGGTTCGGAAGGGAAGGAGCGCCATTTGACTTTTTGATTGTAAAATTTGCTTGAATAATTAGTGGATGCCATGTTGCATTTGGAGAGCCCCTGATGTGCCTAAACAGTGTAAACCCCCCACAAGTTACACCATTTTGGAAACTAGACCCCTCAGGGAACTTATCTAGATGTGTTGTGAGCACCTTGAACCCCCCAGGTGCTTCACAGAAGTTTATAACATGGAGCCATGAAAATAAAATTTTCACATTTTTCACACAAAAATGATTTTCAGCCCCCAGTTTTGCATTTTCATAAGGGTAACAGGAGAAATTGCACCATTCAACTTATTGTGCAATCTCTCCTGAGTAAGTTGATACCCCATATGTGGGGGAAAACCACTGCTTGGGCATACGGCAGGGTTCGGAAGGGAAGGAGCACCATTTGACTTTTTGAATGTGAAATTTGCTCGAGTAATTAGCGGATGTGCCCCTGATGAGCCTAAACAGTGGAAACTCCCCACAAGTGACACCATTTTGGAAACTAGACCCCTCAGGGAACTTATCTAGATGTGTGGTGAGCAGCCTGAACCCCCAAGTGCTTTGCAGAAGTTTATAACATGGAGCCGTGAAAATAAAAAAATCAAACTCTTCCACAAAAATGATGTTTTAGCCCCAATTTTTTTATTTTCACAAGGGTAAGAGGAGAAATTACCCCAAAAACTTTTGTGCAATTTCTCCTGAGTACGCCAATACCTCATATGTGGGGAAAATACAGTGTTTGGACGCACGGCAGAGTTCAGAAGGGAAGGAGCACTGTGTAACTTTTTCAACGCAAAATTGGCTGGAATCGAGAGCGGACGCCATGTCACGTTTGGAGAGCCCCTGATGTGCCTAAATAGTGGAAACCCCCCACAAGTGACCCCATTTTGGAAACTACACCCTTCAAGGATTTTATCAAGGGGTATAGTGAACATTTTGAATCCAGAGGTACGAAACAGAATTTGATAACATTAGGTCATCATATTGAATAAGTTGTCATTAGTCTTGAGCGCAAGTGCTCGCTGCTTGAGTTTGCATCGGGTACTCGGGTATGCACCATGTATCGCGCGTGCTCGAGTGACATGCTCAAGTCCCCGCTCGCATGTTTCATGGTTATCAGACACCCAAAAAAACCATGCAGGGATCACTCGTGCTTGGCAGGCAATCCCCGCAAGTTTTTTTGGCAGCGAAGCATATGGGTCTGCAGCCTTTTTTCAATCCCTATTGAAAAGTCAGTTACGTTTAACTGTGGAGGGGGGGGGAGGGGCTGCATTTTCTCACCCATGCAGGTTGTTGGTGATGTTTCCATATCATCTAAGTGCCTGCTGAAGCATTTGGACTCCATTATTTTTGTGCTTAGATAGGAGATATTTAAATTGACCATACACTGCAATACTATTAGAGTATTGCAATGCATTGTACAAAGTGCCCTTATTGAAGTAAATTCCGAAAATAATGTCATGTCTGTAAAAGTGTAATGTTATAAAATGTAGCAGGTCACTGAAATAACTTGAAACTGACAGAAGTAATTTTAAATTAAAATTTACTGAAAATCAACTAATGAAAAATCAGACAATGCTTTTCAATTGTCGTTCAACAGAAAAATGTAAGAAACAAACAAATGAAAACGGCCTGGACAAAAATGGTGTTTCCCTTAACTTAATATTTTGTTACACAATAGTGTTGAGCCACCCCCGTAGTGTTCGAGTTCGGTTCGGTTCGTCGAACACCCGTGTGTTCGCCGAACTGTTCATCGAACTGTTCGTCGAACACCTTCGAACACCGTTAAAACCAATGGCAGACAAACAAAAACACATAGAAACACATAGAAAACACCTTCAAAGGTGTCCAAAAGCTGACAAACTGCTCAGAAGACACAACTAACACATGGAAAAGTGAAAAGTACATATAGTCATGAGAAAAGAAAAGAGGTGGAGGAGTAAAAGGAGGGGGAGACACAGATATAGGCATGTCATGCCCTTCTAAAATCCAAAAAGTGAGAAGCCGACACGTTCAATCCGCTCCTGCCCGTGCCACCTCCGTGTCGCCGGGTTTGTGCCAGAGCCGCGGTGAACCCTGACGGCCAGCCCCCCTCTCCCAATACTGGTGCCTGTCCGCTGGTGGGTCGAGCGAGCCCCCCTGTGGTGGAGGCAGCTCTAAGCTTTTTAATTTAAATTGTCTCTCTAATTTGAATGAATACACTTTAAATCCATTTACAAGGATCTATTGGAGGGCAAGTCTCATGCCAGCAGCCGCGTAATTCCAGCTCCAGTAGCGTCCACTAAAACTGCTGCAGTTAAAAAGCTTTTATAAGGATCGAGCTCGGCTGTCCACTGCAAGGCATCCTACTGCCAATCCCAGCCCCTATGCCTTGGGGTGCCTCCTGATGCTCTTCACTGAGTATCCCGTGGTCCCGAAGCATTTCCTTTGAAAAAATTAAGTGTCCAAACTACAGGTGGTATAGCTTGCTTAACAGCCGGGATAATCCGCTGACTAGCAGACACTGCTACTAGGCACAAAGTATTTCCTGGGCTAGATGCAGTTAAAAATTTGTAATTAGATACTCTCGTTGGATGCTGAGAAAGCATTCCATAGAGTCTCCTGGCACGCCATATATGATTCTCTTAAAAAGCTTGGGGTAGGGGTCTAGGGGACCCTTTTATAGCCAAAATCACGGCCCTGTATCGCAATACGTCACCTAGGCTGAAGATAAATGGAACTGTAGCACCCTGAGGGCTCGGTTGCTACAGAGGTATTGCACCTCACCCAGAGGTGTGATATCTCACTCTCAGGTAAGGATGGAGTGTGGATCAGGACCCGACACCTGCATGCATTACACCACATTGCCGTGGGGCAGGGCGACCAATATGCCCCTGAGATGGGCACGACAGTCCCTGTCCCTGGCTGGAGTGGGGGGAGGGAACACTGAGGAAGGGGAACCCTGTAGTGCAGGAGCAGGGAGGAAGCAGTTCCTGGGTGCATTGAGAAGGGAGTATAAAAGGTGGGCACCATCTTAGTTCAGTGCAGAGAAGTCTGAGCAGAAGTGGCAGGGAGCAGGGGCTCTGCATGAGCTCTGCTCCGGAGGCGGGCCTAGTAACAGAGGCCCAGGCCTGGAAGAGGGAGAAGGAAGGAAGAGGAGCGGAGAAGGCTCCAGGAACGAGGAACGAAGGGATCCCAGGGGTGCGGACAGGCGAGTCGCCACCGCACGCCCGAATCCAGCTGCATGGAGAGGTCAGGCCAAAGGGGGAGACCGGTCCCCGAAACTAGTGGAGGCAGGAAACGACCCTCAGCTAGAAACCGGAGGCTGTGACATTTTATGTGGCGCAGCCCCTCGCTACACCCGCTAGGAGGGCAGCACATAGGGTCAGGGAAACTGGCGCCAAGTTTACCAAGAGGAGGCCCGAGGCAGCCGGACAGAAGGGTTGGTAAGAAAGTCCAGACAAAGGACACACAAAGGGGGTCCTGTGAAGCGCTCCAAAGTTATCTGGGAGTTGTCTGAGCCCCTCACCTGGTGAGCACAGTACGACGTGGGCAGCCGTTACCTGCAGACGTGGTCTGGATAATAAGAACTGTGAGTAAAGGCCCTGGACTGCATCACTGACTCCGTGTCGTTACTGCTGCTGCCCTGCACCATCACCCCCATCCTCCGCATACACTGCCCTGAGGCTATACTCCTCCCGTGGGGAGTTATGCTACGCTCTGCTGCACCCACAACACCAGCCTCAGCGGTCTGCCCTGCAGCGGCGGTTCACTCTGACCGCAATCCACGGGTGGCGTAGTCGGACATTTAAACATCAAAACCACATAAATAGTTCCGCCACTGGTTTGACCACCCTGAGCCACGGAACCGGGTCGCCGCCACGAAGACTACAACCACCAGCATCCACCAAAAAGGGTCCGGCTCCGGGTGTCCCAAGGCCCAGGGGGTGCATCAGAACATTTTCATCACCTTTCACAATCACCAATGGGACAAGGCAGGGATGTCCTCTGTCCCCTCTCTTATACATCCTAGTGACGGAGCACCTGCTCTCATCAATTCGCCATAACCCCAATATTAGGTGGATTGAGGTGGGAGGCACCGAGTACAAGTGCTCTCTATTTGCTGATGATGTACTAGTATATATCACTCAATCACATATATCCATCCATGCTGTTATGGCTGAAATAGATCACTTTGTTACATGGTCAAATTTTAAAATCAATGCAGCGAAGTCTGAGGCCCTCGATGTCTCCCTCCCCAAATCCATATAGGATTCCATCCAGTCCAACTTTCCCTTTGCCTGGCCCTCACAGGGTATCAAATACTTAGGAATTCCTATTCATAGAGACCTCTCCCATCTATGTTATCTTAATTTTGGTCCCTTTATTGAACAACTCCATACAGACCACGGTTGGCAAGTTAGAACTGTAAGATTCACTACGTGAACCACTGGTGTTCTGTGGAAAAGCACATGTACACTGTGTTCCAAATTATTATGCAAAAAGTGTTTAGGAGTGATAAGGGAAGAATTTGTTTGTCAGTTAAACTCATTGATGGTGATGTGTGTCAGGGCTCTTTATATCACTGTAAGCAATTGCAGACACCTGTGCTAATTAGTTTGGCAGGTGTGTCCAATGAAAGGCAAGACTACTTAAGAAGGCTGTCTCACATTATTAAGCAGCCTACATTTTCTGCCAAAATGGGAAAGAAAAAGGATGTGTCGGCTGCTGAGAAGCAACAAATTGTGGAGTGTTTAGGTCAAGGCATGACTACAATCAACATTGTGCGATGATCAGGATGAAGTGTCTTGGCAATCAAGAAGTATGTAGCTGATTCACAGTACACACGTGTGCGTGCTGATGAGGGCAAATTGAGGACTCTTTCCTACAGGCAATTACGTCAGGTTAAAGGAGCAGCGGCAAAAAAGCCTTGTCATAGCAGCAGACAAGTTTTTGAAGCTGCTGGTGCCTCCAACGTCCACCGAACAACAAGATGCAGGGTCCTTCAGAGGTTTGCAGCTGTGCATATGCCATCCTGTTGACCTCCTCTATCCACTTCACACAAGCAGAAACGGCTCCAGTGGGCCAAACATTACATGAAGACTGATTTCAAAACTGTTTTGTTCACGGATGAGTGCCGTGCAGCGCTCGATGGTCCAGATGGATGGAGTGGAGGATGGCTGGTTGATGGACACCCCACGCAAACACGGCTACAGCGCCAAAAAGGAGGAGGTGGAGTAATGTTTTGGGCTGGAATCATGGGGAGAGAGATTGTCGGCCCCTTTAGGATCCCTGAAGGCGCTAAAGATGAACTCCATAATGTATGTGGATTTTCTCAAACAGCACTTCCTGCCATGGTTCAAGAAGAAGAACCATGTATGTCACAGCAAGATCATTTTTTTGCATGATAATGCACCATCTCATGCTGCACATAAAACATCTGCATCTCTGGCTGATATGGGCATAAAAGGGGACAAACTTATGGTGTGACCCCCATGCTCCCCTGACCTCTACCCCATTCAGAACCTCTGGAGCATCATCAAAAGGAGTGTCTATGATGGCGGGAGGCAGTTCACATCTAAGCAACAGCTCTGGGAGGGTATTCTGTCCTCATGCAAAACAATTGAAGCAGAAACCATCCAAAACCTGACAAATTCAGTGGACGAGAGAGTTCAGAAGCTCCTTTCGAACAAGGGGTCCTATGTGAAAATGTAACATCACCTAGAATAAAGTTTTGAGTTGAAAACTGTTTGATTTCAGTTTCTAATAACCTGCTAATGCTTATAATTTCAAAAATGACCATTTTTTTGGTCTTTATTAAAATGAAAAGGTTGATCGAAAAGTTTGGGGGATCTAAGAGTGTGGCCACCCAGTAGTCATGATTACTTCGAATTCTGACAATATGAGGGTCATGTTGCAGGTAGTGCATCAAGAAGGCACTTATGTGTCTTGCGCATCTCGGAGCTCCAAAATTATTTTCCGGGCTAGATGCAGCTACAAATTATTATTAATTTTAAATCTGGTGGAGCTTAGTATAGATGGCCTAATAGAATCAGTACTGCACACTGCTACAAAGCCCAAATTATTTTCCAGCCAAGATACAGATAGACATGATTAGTAATTTTAAATCTGGTGGAGCTTAGTATAGATGGCCTAATTTAATCAGTGCTGCACACTGCTACAAAGCCCAAATTATTTTCCAGCCAAGATACAGATAAACATGATTAGTAATTTTAAATCTGGTGGAGCTTAGTATAGATGGCCTAATAGAATCAGTACTGCACACTGCTACAAAGCCCAAATTATTTTCCAGCCAAGATACAGATAAACATGATTAGTAATTTTAAATCTGGTGGAGCTTAGTATAGATGGCCTAATAGAATCAGTACTGCACACTGCTAGAGATGAGCGTTGTTCTACTTGAACTGTTCGCCAATCTCAAATTCGAGCTGTTTTGGGCGGTGTTCGAGCCGTTCGGCGAACACGAACGATTTGAGAAAAATTCGGCTGTTCGAGGTTATGTTCGATAACTGTTCGTGCACCAAAATCATAACTGGATTTTTTCTCAGTAATGATGAAAATTAATGTTAATACGCAGTTTGAGTGTACAGCGGGGTGGGGGGAGGGGCAGGGGATGGATCTCTGCAGGAATAATGAAGATCTCCATTTTTTTTTCTCTTTACCGCATTTGCAGTGGGGAGGTGCAGTCTGTCAGCCTATCAGCAGCGCACACACGGAGCGAAGTGCTGTTTTTCACACAAGCAAGGGCATGTGTCATTGGCAGTGTATGTCACATGTCCTTGCCCTATAAGACCAAGCCATTTTCCCCGTTGCCACCATTTTCTCACTGCTGCAGCTGCGTGTTAGACGGCACCGCTGTTGCTGTGTGCACTATACCTTGTTAATTTCAAGCCAATTTTCGCACAAATCTACAGATAGCTTGGGAGTAGGGAATAGTTGTGATTGCAGTCCTTTTAAGGACTAGGTTACAGCATTTCCTACGACTTTTATCAGGCAGGTCTGTGCTCTTAAATAGATAGATTGTGGGAGTAAAGACTAATTGTAATTGCAGTCCTTTTCAGGACTAGGTTACATCAGTTCCTATCAGATTTTGCCAGGCAGGTCTGTGCCAGTGCTGTGCAAGTTTTTTTCACAGCATTTGGCTGAATCTAGCAAAGCTAATCCTTTTTGGCCTATTGCAGAGTGTGTTAGTCAGTGGAGTAGCCTATCTGTGTTGCAAGATATACCACCTGTGTATAGAATACCAATTTTTTTACTGCACCTAGTGAAGTAAAATCTTTTGGGCATAGCATCATTCTATTAGTCCATCTATACTGACCTCCATCAGGTTGCAAATTGAATATAATTTTTTTCTGCATCTAGCTCTGAAAAAATATTTGGGCTTCTAGCTGTGTGTGGGACTTTTTCTATTAGTCCATCTATACTGACCTCCATCAGGTTGCAAACTGAATATAATTTTTTTCTGCATCTATCTCTGAAAAAATATTTGGCCTTCTAGCAGTGTGTGGGACTTTCTCTATTAGTCCATCTATACTGACCTCCATCAGGTTGCAAATTAAAAATAATTTTTTTTCTGCATCTACCTCTGAAAAAATATTGGGCTTCTAGCTGTGTGTGGGACTTGTTCTATTAATCCATCTATACAGACCTCCATCAGGTTGCAAACTGAATATAATTTTTTTCTGCATCTACCTCTGAAAAAATATTTGGGCTTCTAGCTGTGTGTGGGACTTGTTCTATTAGTCCATCTATACTGACCTCCATCAGGTTGCAAACTGAATATAATTTTTTTCTGCATCTAGCTCTGAAAAAATATTTGGCCTTCTAGCAGTGTGTGGGACTTGTTCTATTAGTCCACCTATACTGACCTCCATCAGGTTGCAAATTCAAAATAATTTTTTATCTGCATCTAGCTCTGAAAAAATATTTGGCCTTCTAGCAGTGTGTGGGACTTTCTCTATTAGTCCATCTATACTGACCTCCATCAGGTTGCAAATTGAAAATAATTTTTATCTGCATCTGCCTCTGAAAAAATATTTGGGCTTCTAGCTGTGTGTGGGACTTGTTCTATTAGTCCATCTATACTGACCTCCATCAGGTTGCAAACTGAATATAATTTTTTTCTGCATCTAGCTCTGAAAAAATATTTGGCCTTCTAGTAGTGTGTGGGACTTTCTCTATTAGTCCATCTATACTGACCTCCATCAGGTTGCAAATTAAAAATAATTTTTATCTGCATCTACCTCTGAAAAAATATTTGGGCTTCTAGCTGTGTGTGGGACTTTTTCTATTAGTCCATCTATACTGACCTCCATCAGGTTGCAAACTGAATATAATTTTTTTCTGCATCTATCTCTGAAAAAATATTTGGCCTTCTAGCAGTGTGTGGGACTTTCTCTATTAGTCCATCTATACTGACCTCCATCAGGTTGCAAATTAAAACTAATTTTTTTTCTGCATCTACCTCTGAAAAAATATTGGGCTTCTAGCTGTGTGTGGGACTTGTTCTATTAATCCATCTATACAGACCTCCATCAGGTTGCAAACTGAATATAATTTTTTTCTGCATCTACCTCTGAAAAAATATTTGGGCTTCTAGCTGTGTGTGGAACTTGTTCTATTAGTCCATCTATACTGACCTCCATCAGGTTGCAAACTGAATATAATTTTTTTCTGCATCTAGCTCTGAAAAAATATTTGGCCTTCTAGCAGTGTATGGGACTTGTTCTATTAGTCCACCTATACTGACCTTCATCAGGTTGCAAATTCAAAATAATTTTTTGTCTGCATCTAGCTCTGAAAAAATATTTGGCCTTCTAGCAGTGTGTGGGACTTTCTCTATTAGTCCATCTATACTGACCTCCATCAGGTTGCAAACTGAATATATTTTTTTTCTGCATCTACCTCTGAAAAAATATTTGGGCTTCTAGCTGTGTGTGGGACTTGTTCTATTAGTCCATCTATACTGACCTCCATCAGGTTGCAAATCGAATATAATTTTTTTCTCCATCTAACCCAGCCAATAGTTTTGGCCTAATACCACAGTTTGGCCACTCAGCTCTGCTCGGTTCCCATCCATTGTTTTTTTGTGCAAACAACTCCAGAGTTGTGAATTAGTTAACCACCAAAATGAGTGGAAAAAGGCCTGCTGCTGGTGGAAAGGGGAATAGGCGTGTTGGGAAGGGGAAAAAAGGTTGTGTCCGTGGGGTAGGTGTTAAAGCAACAGTAACATCTGCAGAAGAAAAACCATCTTCCAGCCAAACTAAAATGTCTACTTCTTTTAGCGGACAATGTGATAAGATGCCTTTCTTACGACCACGCCAATCGCTACAAATTCCAGATGAGGCACAAAAACAGCAGGTGCTTCAACGGATATCAAGTGCTCCTTTAAGTGGGCTCTCCTCCACATCAACTTCAACATCACAAATACTCCAGTCCTCAAAGGTGTCACCCCAATCGCACTTGCTTCCTCACAGCTCCCAAATCTCCAGCTGCCCGTCTGAGTATGAGGTAGAACAGATGGTTGAGTCTGCAGAGCTGTTTACTCATACTATAGCCTGGGAATCAGAGGTCGACTCCAGCGCTTCTGTGAATCCAGACGAGGAAATGATCTGCACTGATGCCCAGAATCTTTATGAGTCGGATCCAGGACCAGACGCAGAAGGTTCTGACCATAATGTAGACCCTCATTCCCAAACTGTAACTCCTGTTGGTGGAGACAATGAGGAAGATGATGATGAGACTCAAATACCTGATTGGAGCGACAACTTTAGTTTTTTGTCAGGGTAGGAACAGGTTGGCTCTGAGGACGACGGGTGTGATAATGCACAGGGTGATGATGATGAGGTTGGAGATCCCACTTACTGTCAACCCACAGTCAGCCAAGAGATGAGGTCAACAGAGGAGGTGGAGGAAGATGCTAGTGACGACGAGGTCAGGTTGCGCCTTCCTGGATAGAGACGTAGTACTGGAAGCACGTCAACAACTGCATCCTCAAACACAACTTTGCCTCTCACCACAAGTCGTGGTGGCTCTTCAGGTCGCATGGGTGCTAAGCCTTGCATAGCCTGGGCATTTTTTCAGATCGATAAAGATGACCCAACTCGTGTTATCTGTAACATTTGTCAGCAAAAGCTAAGTAGAGGCCAAAAAATACATAGTTTGAGTACTTCATGCATGAACCGGCACATGGACATGAAGCATAAGTTGCAGTGGGAAGCTCAGTGTGCTACAATGCGGCCTAGCCGGCCGGGCCAACCACCGTCTGCCATATCTTGTGCATCCGCGGCCTCTTCATCCTCTGTGACTGGGGGGACAGCAGTCACACCTGTTTTGGGGCGCAGACCTGCCACCTCTTTACCCGCAACAGCCAGCGTGATTGGCAGGTCATCATTTTCTTTGGAGGTGGTAACACCAGCTGGTGTTGAGCGCTGTCCGACATCGATAGCACCACCTTTGGATCAAGGCAACCTAACATGTCCGCCTGCATCTTCCTCACAGACCGGCAGTTTGCCGGGGACACCCTTATCAACCCCGTCTAAGCACAATAGCCAGCCCTCGGTCCCTCAGATGTGGACAAGTAAAAGACCATTTCCTCCTAGCCATGAGAAAGCTAAGAGGTTGAATTTCACCATCTGCAAGCTCTTGGCTACAGAAATGCTGCCTTTCTGCCTGGTGGACACAGAGGATTTTCGAGACCTTATGTCCGTCGCAGTGCCCCAGTACCAGATGCCCAGTCGGCACTACTTCTCAAAGAAAGGTTTGCCTGCGCTCCACCAGCATGTCGCACACAACATCACCGCTTCTTTGAGAAACTCTGTGTGTGACAGGGTGCATTTCACCACAGACACTTGGACGAGTAGGCATGGACAGGGGCGTTACATGTCGCTGACTGGGCACTGGGTAACTATGGTGACAGCAGGACAAGGGGCTGCTGTCCAAGTCTTGCCGTCCCCACGAGTTGTGCGTCAATCCTCTTTATGTCAAAGTTCCTCCACTGCTTCTGCCTCCTCAACCTCCTCTCGGTCTTCCACCTGCACCCAAAGCCTGTCTGGTCATGCCACAAGCTTTCTAACTGCGCAGAAGGGATCCTGCACACCTCCTTACTATGCTGGCAGTAGGGCTCAACGTCATCAGGCGGTTTTTACTTTGAAATGTCTGGGAAATGTGAGTCACACAGCTGAGGAGTTGTGGTCAGCTCTGGAGAACCAATTTCATGAATGGTTGTCTCCACTGGACCTGAAACCAGGGAAGGCCGTGTGCGACAATGCTGCAAACTTGGGTGCGGCCCTTCGCCGGGGCAATGTCACACACGTGCCTTGTATGGCTCACGTGTTGAACCTGGTTGTCCAGCAATTTTTAGCCCACTATCCCAACTAGATGGCCTTCTGCAGAGGGCACGGTCGCTGTGTGCTCACTTCCGCCGTTCGCATCCCGCAGCTCAGCGACTTACATCTCTACAGAAGTCGTTGGGCCTGCCACTTCACCGGCTAAAATGCGATGTGCCTACCCGGTGGAATTCAACTCTGCACATGTTGCAGCGACTGTGGTAGCACCGACAAGCCCTGGTGCAATACGTTCTGACGTATAGCCTGGGCCAACGAGATCCAGAGGTGGGGCAAATCACCCTGGAGGAGTGGTCTCAGATCAGGGACCTATGCACCCTTCTGCACAGTTTTGAAATGGCGACGAAGATGTTTAGTGCTGACGATGCCATTATCAGCATGACTATTCCGGTGATTTACATGCTGGAGCACATGTTAAACAGAATTCGGAGTCAGGTGGTGGCACAAGAGGAGGTGGAGGAAGTAGAGGAGGAGGAGTTGTATGCGGAAGGGCTAACATCTGCAAGGTCCAGACGGTCGGCAGCACCAAGGCGGCAGGCATGTGAGGGTGGGGGAGATGGTTTTACCAGGGCGCATGGTAGCAGCCAAACTAGTGAGGAAGGTGCAGGAGCCCAGGAAGAAGTGGAGGACGAACTGATGGAAGACTCATCAGATGAGGGAGACCTTGATCACATTTCTGTTGTGCGAGGTTGGGGGGAGAGGACAGAGGAAGGAAGCATGATTGTTACCTCGCCACCAACACAACAGGGACTTGGTGCTCCTGGATGCGCAACACACATGAGTGCCTTCTTGCTGCACTACCTGCAACATGACCCTCGAATTGTGAGAATTAGAAATAATCCTGACTACTGGGTTGCCACACTGTTAGATCCCCGGTACAAAAGTAAATTTGCCGAAATTATTCCTGCCATAGAAAGGGATGCACGCATGCAGGAGTATCAGCAGAGACTGTTGCAGAATCTTACATGTGCTTTTCCACAAAACACCAGTGGTGCACGTAGTGAATCTCACAGTTCCAACTTGCCAACCGTGGGACCGTCAAGTGCTCAGCACTCAAACCGTAACAGAACCACAGTATCTGCTGGTAACATCAATTTTGCGGAATCATTTCACCACTTTTTTAGCCCATCCTTTGCAAGGCCACAGGAGACAAGAAGTCTGACACATAGTCAACGCCTAGAGACGATGGTACAGGAGTATCTCCAAGTAAACATTGAAGCCATGACTGTGTCACTGGACCCTTGCTCTTTTTGGGCTTCCAATCTGGATAAATGGCCGGAGCTAGCCACTTACGCCTTGGAGATCTTGTCATGCCCCGCAGCCAGCGTTCTGTCTGAACGTGTGTTCAGCGCTGCTGGTGGTGTGCTGACAGATAAGCGCACGCGGCTCTCCACTGATAATGTAGACAGACTCACGTTCATAAAGATGAACAAATCATGGATCCGAAACGACTTTTCTACCCCTGTGTCATCCTGGGGAGAGTAAAAGCTTGATGATTGGTTAAAATCACCCTACCAACCGTTTTAAGCTTTCAAATTACTAATCATGTTTATCTGTATCTTGGCTGGAAAATAATTTGGGCTTTGTAGCAGTGTGCAGCACTGATTCTATTAGGCCATCTATAATAAGCTCCACCAGATTTAAAATTACTAATCATGTTTATCTGTATCTTGGCTGGAAAATAATTTGGGCTTTGTAGCAGTGTGCAGCACTGATCCTATTAGGCCATCTATACTAAGCTCCACCAGATTTAAAATTAATAATAATTTTTAGCTGCATCTAGCCCGGAAAATAATTTTGGGGCTCCGAGATGCGCAAGACACATAAGTGCCTTCTTGCTGCACTACCTGCAACATGACCCTCATATTGTCAGAATTCGAAGTAATCATGACTACTGGGTTGCCACACTCTTAGATCCCCCAAACTTTTCGATCAACCTTTTCATTTTAATAAAGACCAAAAAATTGGTCATTTTTGAAATTATAAGCATTAGCAGGTTATTAGAAACTGAAATCAAACAGTTTTCAACTCAAAACTTTATTCTAGGTGATGTTACATTTTCACATAGGACCCCTTGTTCGAAAGGAGCTTCTGAACTCTCTCGTCCATTGAATTTGTCAGGTTTTGGATGGTTTCTGCTTCAATTGTTTTGCATGAGGACAGAATACCCTCCCAGAGGTGTTGCTTAGATATGAACTGCCTCCCGCCATCATAGACACTCCTTTTGATGATGCTCCAGAGGTTCTGAATGGGGTAGAGGTCAGGGGAGCATGGGGGTCACACCATAAGTTTGTCCCCTTTTATGCCCATATCAGCCAGAGATGCAGATGTTTTATGTGCAGCATGAGATGGTGCATTATCATGCATAAAAATGATCTTGCTGTGAAATACACGGTTCTTCTTCTTGAACCATGGCAGGAAGTGCTGTTTGAGAAAATCCACATACATTATGGAGTTCATCTTTAGCGCCTTCAGGGATCCTAAAGGGGCCGACAATCTCTCTCCCCATGATTCCAGCCCAAAACATTACTCCACCTCCTCCTTGTTGGCGCTGTAGCCGTGTTTGCGTGGGGTGTCCATCAACCAGCCATCCTCCACTCCATCCATCTGGACCATCGAGCGCTGCACGGCACTCATCCGTGAACAAAACAGTTTTGAAATCAGTCTTCATGTAATGTGTAGCCCACTGGAGCCGTTTCTGCTTGTGTGAAGTGGATAGAGGAGGTCGACAGGATGGCGTATGCACAGCTGCAAACCTCTGAAGGACCCTGCATCTTGTTGTTCGGGGGACGTTGGAGGCACCAGCAGCTTCAAAAACTTGTCTGCTGCTATGACAAGGGTTTTTTGCCGCTGCTCTTTTAACCTGACGTAATTGCCTGTAGGAAAGAGTCCTCAATTTGCCCTTATCAGCACGCACACGTGTGTACTGTGAATCAGCTACATACTTCTTGATTGCCAAGACACTTCTCATTTGGTCTGACATGCACTGTGAGCTGTGAGGTCTAATATAGACAGGTGTGTGCCTTTCCAAATCAAGTCCTATCAGTTTAATTAAACACAGCTGGACTCCAATGAAGGAGTAGAACCATCTCAAGGAGGATCACAAGGAAATGGACAGCATGTGACTTAAATATGAGTGTCTGAGCAAAGGGTCTGAAACTTATGACCATGTGATATTTCAGTTTTTCTTTTTTAATAAATTTGCAAAAGTTTCTACATTTCTGTTTTTTTTTCAGTCAATATGGGGTGCAGAGTGTACTTTAACCCCTTTACCCCCCAAGGTGGTTTGCACGTTAATGGCCAGCCCAATTTTTACAATTCTGACCACTGTCAATTTATGAGATAATTACTCTGGAACGCTTCAATGGATCCTCCTGATTCTGAGATTGTTTTTTCGTGACATATTGTACTTCATGATTGTGGTAAAATTTCTTCAATATCACTTGCGTTTATTTGTGAAAAAAATGGAAATTTGGCAAAAATTTTGCAATTTTCAAAATTTTAATTTTTATGCCCTTAAATCCGAGAGATATGTCACACAAAATAGTTAATAAATAACATTTCCCACATGTCTACTTTACATCAGCACAATTTTGAAACCCCATTTTTTTTTATTAGGGAGCTATAAGGGTTAAATATTGACCAGCGATTTCTCATTTTTCCAACAAAATTTACAAAACCATTTTTTTAGTGACTACATCACATTTGAAGTCACTTTGAGGGGTTTTTATGACAGAAAATACCCAAAAGTGACACCATTCTAAAAACTTCACCCCTCAAGGTGCTCAAAACCACATTCAAGAACTTTATTAACCCTTCAGGTGCTTCACAGGAATTTTTGGAATGTGGAAGAAAAAAATGAACATTTAACTTTTTTCACAAAATTGTTAATTTAGACCCAATTTTTTTATTTTCGCAGGGATAACAGGAAAAAATAGACCCCAAAATTTGTTGTGAATTTTCCCCTGAGCATGCAGATGCCCCATTTTGTGGGGAAAAACACTGTTTGGGCGCACGGCAGGGTTCGGAAGGGAAGGAGCGCCATTTGACTTTTTGATTGTAAAATTTGCTTGAATAATTAGTGGATGCCATGTTGCATTTGGAGAGCCCCTGATGTGCCTAAACAGTGTAAACCCCCCACAAGTTACACCATTTTGGAAACTAGACCCCTCAGGGAACTTATCTAGATGTGTTGTGAGCACCTTGAACCCCCCAGGTGCTTCACAGAAGTTTATAACATGGAGCCATGAAAATAAAATTTTCACATTTTTCACACAAAAATGATTTTCAGCCCCCAGTTTTGCATTTTCATAAGGGTAACAGGAGAAATTGCACCATTCAACTTATTGTGCAATCTCTCCTGAGTAAGTTGATACCCCATATGTGGGGGAAAACCACTGCTTGGGCATACGGCAGGGTTCGGAAGGGAAGGAGCACCATTTGACTTTTTGAATGTGAAATTTGCTCGAGTAATTAGCGGATGTGCCCCTGATGAGCCTAAACAGTGGAAACTCCCCACAAGTGACACCATTTTGGAAACTAGACCCCTCAGGGAACTTATCTAGATGTGTGGTGAGCAGCCTGAACCCCCAAGTGCTTTGCAGAAGTTTATAACATGGAGCCGTGAAAATAAAAAAATCAAACTCTTCCACAAAAATGATGTTTTAGCCCCAATTTTTTTATTTTCACAAGGGTAAGAGGAGAAATTACCCCAAAAACTTTTGTGCAATTTCTCCTGAGTACGCCAATACCTCATATGTGGGGAAAATACAGTGTTTGGACGCACGGCAGAGTTCAGAAGGGAAGGAGCACTGTGTAACTTTTTCAACGCAAAATTGGCTGGAATCGAGAGCGGACGCCATGTCACGTTTGGAGAGCCCCTGATGTGCCTAAATAGTGGAAACCCCCCACAAGTGACCCCATTTTGGAAACTACACCCTTCAAGGATTTTATCAAGGGGTATAGTGAACATTTTGAATCCAGAGGTACGAAACAGAATTTGATAACATTAGGTCATCATATTGAATAAGTTGTCATTTTTCTTGAGCGCAAGTGCTCGCTGCTTGAGTTTGCATCGGGTACTCGGGTATGCACCATGTATCGCGCGTGCTCGAGTGACATGCTCAAGTCCCCGCTCGCATGTTTCATGGTTATCAGACACCCAAAAAAACCATGCAGGGATCACTCGTGCTTGGCAGGCAATCCCCGCAAGTTTTTTTGGCAGCGAAGCATATGGGTCTGCAGCCTTTTTTCAATCCCTATTGAAAAGTCAGTTACGTTTAACTGTGGAGGGGGGGGAGGGGCTGCATTTTCTCACCCATGCAGGTTGTTGGTGATGTTTCCATATCATCTAAGTGCCTGCTGAAGCATTTGGACTCCATTATTTTTGTGCTTAGATAGGAGATATTTAAATTGACAATACACTGCAATACTATTAGAGTATTGCAATGCATTGTACAAAGTGCCCTTATTGAAGTAAATTCCGAAAATAATGTCATGTCTGTAAAAGTGTAATGTTATAAAATGTAGCAGGTCACTGAAATAACTTGAAACTGACAGAAGTAATTTTAAATTAAAATTTACTGAAAATCAACTAATGAAAAATCAGACAATGCTTTTCAATTGTCGTTCAACAGAAAAATGTAAGAAACAAACAAATGAAAACGGCCTGGACAAAAATGGTGTTTCCCTTAACTTAATATTTTGTTACACAATAGTGTTGAGCCACCCCCGTAGTGTTCGAGTTCGGTTCGGTTCGTCGAACACCCGTGTGTTCGCCGAACTGTTCATCGAACTGTTCGTCGAACACCTTCGAACACCGTTAAAACCAATGGCAGACAAACAAAAACACATAGAAACACATAGAAAACACCTTCAAAGGTGTCCAAAAGCTGACAAACTGCTCAGAAGACACAACTAACACATGGAAAAGTGAAAAGTACATATAGTCATGAGAAAAGAAAAGAGGTGGAGGAGTAAAAGGAGGGGGAGACACAGATATAGGCATGTCATGCCCTTCTAAAATCCAAAAAGTGAGAAGCCGACACGTTCAATCCGCTCCTGCCCGTGCCACCTCCGTGTCGCCGGGTTTGTGCCAGAGCCGCGGTGAACCCTGACGGCCAGCCCCCCTCTCCCAATACTGGTGCCTGTCCGCTGGTGGGTCGAGCGAGCCCCCCTGTGGTGGAGGCAGCTCTAAGCTTTTTAATTTAAATTGTCTCTCTAATTTGAATGAATACACTTTAAATCCATTTACAAGGATCTATTGGAGGGCAAGTCTCATGCCAGCAGCCGCGTAATTCCAGCTCCAGTAGCGTCCACTAAAACTGCTGCAGTTAAAAAGCTTTTATAAGGATCGAGCTCGGCTGTCCACTGCAAGGCATCCTACTGCCAATCCCAGCCCCTATGCCTTGGGGTGCCTCCTGATGCTCTTCACTGAGTATCCCGTGGTCCCGAAGCATTTCCTTTGAAAAAATTAAGTGTCCAAACTACAGGTGGTATAGCTTGCTTAACAGCCGGGATAATCCGCTGACTAGCAGACACTGCTACTAGGCACAAAGTATTTCCTGGGCTAGATGCAGTTAAAAATTTGTAATTAGATACTCTCGTTGGATGCTGAGAAAGCATTCCATAGAGTCTCCTGGCACGCCATATATGATTCTCTTAAAAAGCTTGGGGTAGGGGTCTAGGGGACCCTTTTATAGCCAAAATCACGGCCCTGTATCGCAATACGTCACCTAGGCTGAAGATAAATGGAACTGTAGCACCCTGAGGGCTCGGTTGCTACAGAGGTATTGCACCTCACCCAGAGGTGTGATATCTCACTCTCAGGTAAGGATGGAGTGTGGATCAGGACCCGACACCTGCATGCATTACACCACATTGCCGTGGGGCAGGGCGACCAATATGCCCCTGAGATGGGCACGACAGTCCCTGTCCCTGGCTGGAGTGGGGGGAGGGAACACTGAGGAAGGGGAACCCTGTAGTGCAGGAGCAGGGAGGAAGCAGTTCCTGGGTGCATTGAGAAGGGAGTATAAAAGGTGGGCACCATCTTAGTTCAGTGCAGAGAAGTCTGAGCAGAAGTGGCAGGGAGCAGGGGCTCTGCATGAGCTCTGCTCCGGAGGCGGGCCTAGTAACAGAGGCCCAGGCCTGGAAGAGGGAGAAGGAAGGAAGAGGAGCGGAGAAGGCTCCAGGAACGAGGAACGAAGGGATCCCAGGGGTGCGGACGGGCGAGTCGCCACCGCACGCCCGAATCCAGCTGCATGGAGAGGTCAGGCCAAAGGGGGAGACCGGTCCCCGAAACTAGTGGAGGCAGGAAACGACCCTCAGCTAGAAACCGGAGGCTGTGACATTTTATGTGGCGCAGCCCCTCGCTACACCCGCTAGGAGGGCAGCACATAGGGTCAGGGAAACTGGCGCCAAGTTTACCAAGAGGAGGCCCGAGGCAGCCGGACAGAAGGGTTGGTAAGAAAGTCCAGACAAAGGACACACAAAGGGGGTCCTGTGAAGCGCTCCAAAGTTATCTGGGAGTTGTCTGAGCCCCTCACCTGGTGAGCACAGTACGACGTGGGCAGCCGTTACCTGCAGACGTGGTCTGGATAATAAGAACTGTGAGTAAAGGCCCTGGACTGCATCACTGACTCCGTGTCGTTACTGCTGCTGCCCTGCACCATCACCCCCATCCTCCGCATACACTGCCCTGAGGCTATACTCCTCCCGTGGGGAGTTATGCTACGCTCTGCTGCACCCACAACACCAGCCTCAGCGGTCTGCCCTGCAGCGGCGGTTCACTCTGACCGCAATCCACGGGTGGCGTAGTCGGACATTTAAACATCAAAACCACATAAATAGTTCCGCCACTGGTTTGACCACCCTGAGCCACGGAACCGGGTCGCCACCACGAAGACTACAACCACCAGCATCCACCAAAAAGGGTCCGGCTCCGGGTGTCCCAAGGCCCAGGGGGTGCATCAGAACATTTTCATCACCTTTCACAATCACCAATGGGACAAGGCAGGGATGTCCTCTGTCCCCTCTCTTATACATCCTAGTGACGGAGCACCTGCTCTCATCAATTCGCCATAACCCCAATATTAGGTGGATTGAGGTGGGAGGCACCGAGTACAAGTGCTCTCTATTTGCTGATGATGTACTAGTATATATCACTCAATCACATATATCCATCCATGCTGTTATGGCTGAAATAGATCACTTTGTTACATGGTCAAATTTTAAAATCAATGCAGCGAAGTCTGAGGCCCTCGATGTCTCCCTCCCCAAATCCATATAGGATTCCATCCAGTCCAACTTTCCCTTTGCCTGGCCCTCACAGGGTATCAAATACTTAGGAATTCCTATTCATAGAGACCTCTCCCATCTATGTTATCTTAATTTTGGTCCCTTTATTGAACAACTCCATACAGACCACGGTTGGCAAGTTAGAACTGTAAGATTCACTACGTGAACCACTGGTGTTCTGTGGAAAAGCACATGTACACTGTGTTCCAAATTATTATGCAAAAAGTGTTTAGGAGTGATAAGGGAAGAATTTGTTTGTCAGTTAAACTCATTGATGGTGATGTGTGTCAGGGCTCTTTATATCACTGTAAGCAATTGCAGACACCTGTGCTAATTAGTTTGGCAGGTGTGTCCAATGAAAGGCAAGACTACTTAAGAAGGCTGTCTCACATTATTAAGCAGCCTACATTTTCTGCCAAAATGGGAAAGAAAAAGGATGTGTCGGCTGCTGAGAAGCAACAAATTGTGGAGTGTTTAGGTCAAGGCATGACTACAATCAACATTGTGCGATGATCAGGATGAAGTGTCTTGGCAATCAAGAAGTATGTAGCTGATTCACAGTACACACGTGTGCGTGCTGATGAGGGCAAATTGAGGACTCTTTCCTACAGGCAATTACGTCAGGTTAAAGGAGCAGCGGCAAAAAAGCCTTGTCATAGCAGCAGACAAGTTTTTGAAGCTGCTGGTGCCTCCAACGTCCCCCGAACAACAAGATGCAGGGTCCTTCAGAGGTTTGCAGCTGTGCATATGCCATCCTGTTGACCTCCTCTATCCACTTCACACAAGCAGAAACGGCTCCAGTGGGCCAAACATTACATGAAGACTGATTTCAAAACTGTTTTGTTCACGGATGAGTGCCGTGCAGCGCTCGATGGTCCAGATGGATGGAGTGGAGGATGGCTGGTTGATGGACACCCCACGCAAACACGGCTACAGCGCCAAAAAGGAGGAGGTGGAGTAATGTTTTGGGCTGGAATCATGGGGAGAGAGATTGTCGGCCCCTTTAGGATCCCTGAAGGCGCTAAAGATGAACTCCATAATGTATGTGGATTTTCTCAAACAGCACTTCCTGCCATGGTTCAAGAAGAAGAACCATGTATGTCACAGCAAGATCATTTTTTTGCATGATAATGCACCATCTCATGCTGCACATAAAACATCTGCATCTCTGGCTGATATGGGCATAAAAGGGGACAAACTTATGGTGTGACCCCCATGCTCCCCTGACCTCTACCCCATTCAGAACCTCTGGAGCATCATCAAAAGGAGTGTCTATGATGGCGGGAGGCAGTTCACATCTAAGCAACAGCTCTGGGAGGGTATTCTGTCCTCATGCAAAACAATTGAAGCAGAAACCATCCAAAACCTGACAAATTCAGTGGACGAGAGAGTTCAGAAGCTCCTTTCGAACAAGGGGTCCTATGTGAAAATGTAACATCACCTAGAATAAAGTTTTGAGTTGAAAACTGTTTGATTTCAGTTTCTAATAACCTGCTAATGCTTATAATTTCAAAAATGACCATTTTTTTGGTCTTTATTAAAATGAAAAGGTTGATCGAAAAGTTTGGGGGATCTAAGAGTGTGGCCACCCAGTAGTCATGATTACTTCGAATTCTGACAATATGAGGGTCATGTTGCAGGTAGTGCATCAAGAAGGCACTTATGTGTCTTGCGCATCTCGGAGCTCCAAAATTATTTTCCGGGCTAGATGCAGCTACAAATTATTATTAATTTTAAATCTGGTGGAGCTTAGTATAGATGGCCTAATAGAATCAGTACTGCACACTGCTACAAAGCCCAAATTATTTTCCAGCCAAGATACAGATAGACATGATTAGTAATTTTAAATCTGGTGGAGCTTAGTATAGATGGCCTAATTTAATCAGTGCTGCACACTGCTACAAAGCCCAAATTATTTTCCAGCCAAGATACAGATAAACATGATTAGTAATTTTAAATCTGGTGGAGCTTAGTATAGATGGCCTAATAGAATCAGTACTGCACACTGCTACAAAGCCCAAATTATTTTCCAGCCAAGATACAGATAAACATGATTAGTAATTTTAAATCTGGTGGAGCTTAGTATAGATGGCCTAATAGAATCAGTACTGCACACTGCTAGAGATGAGCGTTGTTCTACTTGAACTGTTCGCCAATCTCAAATTCGAGCTGTTTTGGGCGGTGTTCGAGCCGTTCGGCGAACACGAACGATTTGAGAAAAATTCGGCTGTTCGAGGTTATGTTCGATAACTGTTCGTGCACCAAAATCATAACTGGATTTTTTCTCAGTAATGATGAAAATTAATGTTAATACGCAGTTTGAGTGTACAGCGGGGTGGGGGGAGGGGCAGGGGATGGATCTCTGCAGGAATAATGAAGATCTCCATTTTTTTTTCTCTTTACCGCATTTGCAGTGGGGAGGTGCAGTCTGTCAGCCTATCAGCAGCGCACACACGGAGCGAAGTGCTGTTTTTCACACAAGCAAGGGCATGTGTCATTGGCAGTGTATGTCACATGTCCTTGCCCTATAAGACCAAGCCATTTTCCCCGTTGCCACCATTTTCTCACTGCTGCAGCTGCGTGTTAGACGGCACCGCTGTTGCTGTGTGCACTATACCTTGTTAATTTCAAGCCAATTTTCGCACAAATCTACAGATAGCTTGGGAGTAGGGAATAGTTGTGATTGCAGTCCTTTTAAGGACTAGGTTACAGCATTTCCTACGACTTTTATCAGGCAGGTCTGTGCTCTTAAATAGATAGATTGTGGGAGTAAAGACTAATTGTAATTGCAGTCCTTTTCAGGACTAGGTTACATCAGTTCCTATCAGATTTTGCCAGGCAGGTCTGTGCCAGTGCTGTGCAAGTTTTTTTCACAGCATTTGGCTGAATCTAGCAAAGCTAATCCTTTTTGGCCTATTGCAGAGTGTGTTAGTCAGTGGAGTAGCCTATCTGTGTTGCAAGATATACCACCTGTGTATAGAATACCAATTTTTTTACTGCACCTAGTGAAGTAAAATCTTTTGGGCATAGCATCATTCTATTAGTCCATCTATACTGACCTCCATCAGGTTGCAAATTGAATATAATTTTTTTCTGCATCTAGCTCTGAAAAAATATTTGGGCTTCTAGCTGTGTGTGGGACTTTTTCTATTAGTCCATCTATACTGACCTCCATCAGGTTGCAAACTGAATATAATTTTTTTCTGCATCTATCTCTGAAAAAATATTTGGCCTTCTAGCAGTGTGTGGGACTTTCTCTATTAGTCCATCTATACTGACCTCCATCAGGTTGCAAATTAAAAATAATTTTTTTTCTGCATCTACCTCTGAAAAAATATTGGGCTTCTAGCTGTGTGTGGGACTTGTTCTATTAATCCATCTATACAGACCTCCATCAGGTTGCAAACTGAATATAATTTTTTTCTGCATCTACCTCTGAAAAAATATTTGGGCTTCTAGCTGTGTGTGGGACTTGTTCTATTAGTCCATCTATACTGACCTCCATCAGGTTGCAAACTGAATATAATTTTTTTCTGCATCTAGCTCTGAAAAAATATTTGGCCTTCTAGCAGTGTGTGGGACTTGTTCTATTAGTCCACCTATACTGACCTCCATCAGGTTGCAAATTCAAAATAATTTTTTATCTGCATCTAGCTCTGAAAAAATATTTGGCCTTCTAGCAGTGTGTGGGACTTTCTCTATTAGTCCATCTATACTGACCTCCATCAGGTTGCAAATTGAAAATAATTTTTATCTGCATCTGCCTCTGAAAAAATATTTGGGCTTCTAGCTGTGTGTGGGACTTGTTCTATTAGTCCATCTATACTGACCTCCATCAGGTTGCAAACTGAATATAATTTTTTTCTGCATCTAGCTCTGAAAAAATATTTGGCCTTCTAGTAGTGTGTGGGACTTTCTCTATTAGTCCATCTATACTGACCTCCATCAGGTTGCAAATTAAAAATAATTTTTATCTGCATCTACCTCTGAAAAAATATTTGGGCTTCTAGCTGTGTGTGGGACTTTTTCTATTAGTCCATCTATACTGACCTCCATCAGGTTGCAAACTGAATATAATTTTTTTCTGCATCTATCTCTGAAAAAATATTTGGCCTTCTAGCAGTGTGTGGGACTTTCTCTATTAGTCCATCTATACTGACCTCCATCAGGTTGCAAATTAAAACTAATTTTTTTTCTGCATCTACCTCTGAAAAAATATTGGGCTTCTAGCTGTGTGTGGGACTTGTTCTATTAATCCATCTATACAGACCTCCATCAGGTTGCAAACTGAATATAATTTTTTTCTGCATCTACCTCTGAAAAAATATTTGGGCTTCTAGCTGTGTGTGGAACTTGTTCTATTAGTCCATCTATACTGACCTCCATCAGGTTGCAAACTGAATATAATTTTTTTCTGCATCTAGCTCTGAAAAAATATTTGGCCTTCTAGCAGTGTATGGGACTTGTTCTATTAGTCCACCTATACTGACCTTCATCAGGTTGCAAATTCAAAATAATTTTTTGTCTGCATCTAGCTCTGAAAAAATATTTGGCCTTCTAGCAGTGTGTGGGACTTTCTCTATTAGTCCATCTATACTGACCTCCATCAGGTTGCAAACTGAATATATTTTTTTTCTGCATCTACCTCTGAAAAAATATTTGGGCTTCTAGCTGTGTGTGGGACTTGTTCTATTAGTCCATCTATACTGACCTCCATCAGGTTGCAAATCGAATATAATTTTTTTCTCCATCTAACCCAGCCAATAGTTTTGGCCTAATACCACAGTTTGGCCACTCAGCTCTGCTCGGTTCCCATCCATTGTTTTTTTGTGCAAACAACTCCAGAGTTGTGAATTAGTTAACCACCAAAATGAGTGGAAAAAGGCCTGCTGCTGGTGGAAAGGGGAATAGGCGTGTTGGGAAGGGGAAAAAAGGTTGTGTCCGTGGGGTAGGTGTTAAAGCAACAGTAACATCTGCAGAAGAAAGACCATCTTCCAGCCAAACTAAAATGTCTACTTCTTTTAGCGGACAATGTGATAAGATGCCTTTCTTACGACCACGCCAATCGCTACAAATTCCAGATGAGGCACAAAAACAGCAGGTGCTTCAACGGATATCAAGTGCTCCTTTAAGTGGGCTCTCCTCCACATCAACTTCAACATCACAAATACTCCAGTCCTCAAAGGTGTCACCCCAATCGCACTTGCTTCCTCACAGCTCCCAAATCTCCAGCTGCCCGTCTGAGTATGAGGTAGAACAGATGGTTGAGTCTGCAGAGCTGTTTACTCATACTATAGCCTGGGAATCAGAGGTCGACTCCAGCGCTTCTGTGAATCCAGACGAGGAAATGATCTGCACTGATGCCCAGAATCTTTATGAGTCGGATCCAGGACCAGACGCAGAAGGTTCTGACCATAATGTAGACCCTCATTCCCAAACTGTAACTCCTGTTGGTGGAGACAATGAGGAAGATGATGATGAGACTCAAATACCTGATTGGAGCGACAACTTTAGTTTTTTGTCAGGGTAGGAACAGGTTGGCTCTGAGGACGACGGGTGTGATAATGCACAGGGTGATGATGATGAGGTTGGAGATCCCACTTACTGTCAACCCACAGTCAGCCAAGAGATGAGGTCAACAGAGGAGGTGGAGGAAGATGCTAGTGACGACGAGGTCAGGTTGCGCCTTCCTGGATAGAGACGTAGTACTGGAAGCACGTCAACAACTGCATCCTCAAACACAACTTTGCCTCTCACCACAAGTCGTGGTGGCTCTTCAGGTCGCATGGGTGCTAAGCCTTGCATAGCCTGGGCATTTTTTCAGATCGATAAAGATGACCCAACTCGTGTTATCTGTAACATTTGTCAGCAAAAGCTAAGTAGAGGCCAAAAAATACATAGTTTGAGTACTTCATGCATGAACCGGCACATGGACATGAAGCATAAGTTGCAGTGGGAAGCTCAGTGTGCTACAATGCGGCCTAGCCGGCCGGGCCAACCACCGTCTGCCATATCTTGTGCATCCGCGGCCTCTTCATCCTCTGTGACTGGGGGGACAGCAGTCACACCTGTTTTGGGGCGCAGACCTGCCACCTCTTTACCCGCAACAGCCAGCGTGATTGGCAGGTCATCATTTTCTTTGGAGGTGGTAACACCAGCTGGTGTTGAGCGCTGTCCGACATCGATAGCACCACCTTTGGATCAAGGCAACCTAACATGTCCGCCTGCATCTTCCTCACAGACCGGCAGTTTGCCGGGGACACCCTTATCAACCCCGTCTAAGCACAATAGCCAGCCCTCGGTCCCTCAGATGTGGACAAGTAAAAGACCATTTCCTCCTAGCCATGAGAAAGCTAAGAGGTTGAATTTCACCATCTGCAAGCTCTTGGCTACAGAAATGCTGCCTTTCTGCCTGGTGGACACAGAGGATTTTCGAGACCTTATGTCCGTCGCAGTGCCCCAGTACCAGATGCCCAGTCGGCACTACTTCTCAAAGAAAGGTTTGCCTGCGCTCCACCAGCATGTCGCACACAACATCACCGCTTCTTTGAGAAACTCTGTGTGTGACAGGGTGCATTTCACCACAGACACTTGGACGAGTAGGCATGGACAGGGGCGTTACATGTCGCTGACTGGGCACTGGGTAACTATGGTGACAGCAGGACAAGGGGCTGCTGTCCAAGTCTTGCCGTCCCCACGAGTTGTGCGTCAATCCTCTTTATGTCAAAGTTCCTCCACTGCTTCTGCCTCCTCAACCTCCTCTCGGTCTTCCACCTGCACCCAAAGCCTGTCTGGTCATGCCACAAGCTTTCTAACTGCGCAGAAGGGATCCTGCACACCTCCTTACTATGCTGGCAGTAGGGCTCAACGTCATCAGGCGGTTTTTACTTTGAAATGTCTGGGAAATGTGAGTCACACAGCTGAGGAGTTGTGGTCAGCTCTGGAGAACCAATTTCATGAATGGTTGTCTCCACTGGACCTGAAACCAGGGAAGGCCGTGTGCGACAATGCTGCAAACTTGGGTGCGGCCCTTCGCCGGGGCAATGTCACACACGTGCCTTGTATGGCTCACGTGTTGAACCTGGTTGTCCAGCAATTTTTAGCCCACTATCCCAACTAGATGGCCTTCTGCAGAGGGCACGGTCGCTGTGTGCTCACTTCCGCCGTTCGCATCCCGCAGCTCAGCGACTTACATCTCTACAGAAGTCGTTGGGCCTGCCACTTCACCGGCTAAAATGCGATGTGCCTACCCGGTGGAATTCAACTCTGCACATGTTGCAGCGACTGTGGTAGCACCGACAAGCCCTGGTGCAATACGTTCTGACGTATAGCCTGGGCCAACGAGATCCAGAGGTGGGGCAAATCACCCTGGAGGAGTGGTCTCAGATCAGGGACCTATGCACCCTTCTGCACAGTTTTGAAATGGCGACGAAGATGTTTAGTGCTGACGATGCCATTATCAGCATGACTATTCCGGTGATTTACATGCTGGAGCACATGTTAAACAGAATTCGGAGTCAGGTGGTGGCACAAGAGGAGGTGGAGGAAGTAGAGGAGGAGGAGTTGTATGCGGAAGGGCTAACATCTGCAAGGTCCAGACGGTCGGCAGCACCAAGGCGGCAGGCATGTGAGGGTGGGGGAGATGGTTTTACCAGGGCGCATGGTAGCAGCCAAACTAGTGAGGAAGGTGCAGGAGCCCAGGAAGAAGTGGAGGACGAACTGATGGAAGACTCATCAGATGAGGGAGACCTTGATCACATTTCTGTTGTGCGAGGTTGGGGGGAGAGGACAGAGGAAGGAAGCATGATTGTTACCTCGCCACCAACACAACAGGGACTTGGTGCTCCTGGATGCGCAACACACATGAGTGCCTTCTTGCTGCACTATCTGCAACATGACCCTCGAATTGTGAGAATTAGAAATAATCCTGACTACTGGGTTGCCACACTGTTAGATCCCCGGTACAAAAGTAAATTTGCCGAAATTATTCCTGCCATAGAAAGGGATGCACGCATGCAGGAGTGTCAGCAGAGACTGTTGCAGAATCTTACATGTGCTTTTCCACAAAACACCAGTGGTGCACGTAGTGAATCTCACAGTTCCAACTTGCCAACCGTGGGACCGTCAAGTGCTCAGCACTCAAACCGTAACAGAACCACAGTATCTGCTGGTAACATCAATTTTGCGGAATCATTTCACCACTTTTTTAGCCCATCCTTTGCAAGGCCACAGGAGACAAGAAGTCTGACACATAGTCAACGCCTAGAGACGATGGTACAGGAGTATCTCCAAGTAAACATTGAAGCCATGACTGTGTCACTGGACCCTTGCTCTTTTTGGGCTTCCAATCTGGATAAATGGCCGGAGCTAGCCACTTACGCCTTGGAGATCTTGTCATGCCCCGCAGCCAGCGTTCTGTCTGAACGTGTGTTCAGCGCTGCTGGTGGTGTGCTGACAGATAAGCGCACGCGGCTCTCCACTGATAATGTAGACAGACTCACGTTCATAAAGATGAACAAATCATGGATCCGAAACGACTTTTCTACCCCTGTGTCATCCTGGGGAGAGTAAAAGCTTGATGATTGGTTAAAATCACCCTACCAACCGTTTTAAGCTTTCAAATTACTAATCATGTTTATCTGTATCTTGGCTGGAAAATAATTTGGGCTTTGTAGCAGTGTGCAGCACTGATTCTATTAGGCCATCTATAATAAGCTCCACCAGATTTAAAATTACTAATCATGTTTATCTGTATCTTGGCTGGAAAATAATTTGGGCTTTGTAGCAGTGTGCAGCACTGATCCTATTAGGCCATCTATACTAAGCTCCACCAGATTTAAAATTAATAATAATTTTTAGCTGCATCTAGCCCGGAAAATAATTTTGGGGCTCCGAGATGCGCAAGACACATAAGTGCCTTCTTGCTGCACTACCTGCAACATGACCCTCATATTGTCAGAATTCGAAGTAATCATGACTACTGGGTTGCCACACTCTTAGATCCCCCAAACTTTTCGATCAACCTTTTCATTTTAATAAAGACCAAAAAATTGGTCATTTTTGAAATTATAAGCATTAGCAGGTTATTAGAAACTGAAATCAAACAGTTTTCAACTCAAAACTTTATTCTAGGTGATGTTACATTTTCACATAGGACCCCTTGTTCGAAAGGAGCTTCTGAACTCTCTCGTCCATTGAATTTGTCAGGTTTTGGATGGTTTCTGCTTCAATTGTTTTGCATGAGGACAGAATACCCTCCCAGAGGTGTTGCTTAGATATGAACTGCCTCCCGCCATCATAGACACTCCTTTTGATGATGCTCCAGAGGTTCTGAATGGGGTAGAGGTCAGGGGAGCATGGGGGTCACACCATAAGTTTGTCCCCTTTTATGCCCATATCAGCCAGAGATGCAGATGTTTTATGTGCAGCATGAGATGGTGCATTATCATGCATAAAAATGATCTTGCTGTGAAATACACGGTTCTTCTTCTTGAACCATGGCAGGAAGTGCTGTTTGAGAAAATCCACATACATTATGGAGTTCATCTTTAGCGCCTTCAGGGATCCTAAAGGGGCCGACAATCTCTCTCCCCATGATTTCAGCCCAAAACATTACTCCACCTCCTCCTTGTTGGCGCTGTAGCCGTGTTTGCGTGGGGTGTCCATCAACCAGCCATCCTCCACTCCATCCATCTGGACCATCGAGCGCTGCACGGCACTCATCCGTGAACAAAACAGTTTTGAAATCAGTCTTAATGTAATGTGTAGCCCACTGGAGCCGTTTCTGCTTGTGTGAAGTGGATAGAGGAGGTCGACAGGATGGCGTATGCACAGCTGCAAACCTCTGAAGGATCCTGCATCTTGTTGTTCGGGGGACGTTGGAGGCACCAGCAGCTTCAAAAACTTGTCTGCTGCTATGACAAGGGTTTTTTGCCGCTGCTCTTTTAACCTGACGTAATTGCCTGTAGGAAAGAGTCCTCAATTTGCCCTTATCAGCACGCACACGTGTGTACTGTGAATCAGCTACATACTTCTTGATTGCCAAGACACTTCATCCTGATCATCGCACAATGTTGATTGTAGTCATGCCTTGACCTAAACACTCCACAATTTGTTGCTTCTCAGCAGCCGACACATCCTTTTTCTTTCCCATTTTGGCAGAAAATGTAGGCTGCTTAATAATGTGAGACAGCCTTCTTAAGTAGTCTTGCCTTTCATTGGACACACCTGCCAAACTAATTAGCACAGGTGTCTGCAATTGCTTACAGTGATATAAAGAGCCCTGGCACACATCACCATCAATGAGTTTAACTGACAAACAAACAAATTCTTCCCTTATCACTCCTAAACACTTTTTGCATAATAATTTGGAACACAGTGTACATGTGCTTTTCCACAAAACACCAGTGGTTCACGTAGTGAATCTTACAGTTCTAACTTGCCAACCGTGGTCTGTATGGAGTTGTTCAATAAAGGGCCCAAAATTAAGATAACATAGATGGGAGAGGTCTCTATGAATAGGAATTCCTAAGTATTTGATACCCTGTGAGGGCCAGGCAAAGGGAAAGTTGGACTGGATGGAATCCTATATGGATTTGGGGAGGGAGACATCGAGGGCCTCAGACTTCGCTGCATTGATTTTAAAATTTGACCATGTAACAAAGTGATCTATTTCAGCCATAACAGCATGGATGGATATATGTGATTGAGTGATATATACTAGGACATCATCAGCAAATAGAGAGCACTTGTACTCGGTGCCTCCCACCTCAATCCACCTAATATTGGGGTTATGGCGAATTGATGAGAGCAGGTGCTCCGTCACTAGGATGTATAAGAGAGGGGACAGAGGACATCCCTGCCTTGTCCCATTGGTGATTGTGAAAGGTGATGAAAATGTTCTGACGCGCCCCCTGGGCCTTGGGACACCCGGAGCCGGACCCTTTTTGGTGGATGCTGGTGGTTGTAGTCTTCGTGGCGGCGACCCTGTTCCGTGGCTCAGGGTGGTCAAACCAGTGGCGGAACTATTTATGTGGTTTTGATGTTTAAATGTCCGACTACGCCACCCGTGGATTGTGGTCAGAGTGAACCGCCGCTGCAGGGCAGACCGCTGAGGCTGGTGTTGTGGGTGCAGCAGAGCGTAGCATAACTTCCCACGGGAGGAGTATAGCCTCAGGGCAGTGTATGGGGAGGATGGGGGTGATGGTGCAGGGCAGCAGCAGTAACGACACGGAGTCAGTGATGCAGTCCAGGGCCTTTACTTACAGTTCTTATTATCCAGACCACGTCTGCAGGTAACAGCTGCCCACGTCGTACTGTGCTCACCAGGTGAGGGGCTCAGACAACTCCCAGATAACTTTGGAGCGCTTCACAGGACCCCCTTTGTGTGTCCTTTGTCTGGCCTTTCTTACCAACCCTTCTGTCCGGCTGCCTCGGGCCTCCTCTTGGTAAACTTGGCGCCAGTTTCACTGACTCTTTGTGGTGCCTTCCTAGCGGGTGTAGCGAGGGGCTGCGCCACATAAAATGTCAGAGCCTCCGGTTTCTAGCTGAGGGTCGTTTCCTGCCTCCACTAGTTTCGGGGACCGGTCTCCCCCTTTGGCCTGACCCCTCCACGCAGGTGGATTCGGGCGTGCGGTGGCGACTCGCCCGTCCGCACCCCTGGGATCCCTTCATTCCTCGTTCCTGGAGCCTTCTCCGCTCGTCTTCCTTCCTTCTCCCTCTTCCAGGCCTGGGCCTCTGTTACTAGGCCCGCCTCCAGAGCAGAGCTCTTGCAGAGCCCCTGCTCCCTGCCAATTCTGCTCAGACTTCTCTGCACTGAACTAAGATGGTGCCCACCTTTTATACTCCCTTCTCAATGCACCCAGGAACTGCTTCCTCCCTGCTCCTGCACTACAGGGTTCCCCTTCCTCAGTGTTCCCTCCCCCCACTCCAGCCAGGAAACAGGGACTGTCGTGCCCATCTCAGAGGCATATTGGTCGCCCTACCCCACGGCAATGTGGTGTAATGTATGCAGGTGTCGGGTCCTGATCCACACTCCATCCTTACCTGAGAGTGAGATATCACACCTCTGGGTGAGGTGCAATACCTCTGTAGCAACCGAGCCCTCAGGGTGCTACAGTTCCACTTATCTTCAGCCTAGGTGACGTATTGTGATACAGGGCCGTGATTTTGGCTATAAAAGGGTCCCCTAGACCCCTACCCCAAGCTTTTTAAGAGAATCATATATGGCGTGCCAGGAGACTCTATGGAATGCTTTCTCAGCATCCAACGAGAGTATCTAATTACAAATTTTTAACTGCATCTAGCCCAGGAAATACTTTGTGCCTAGTAGCAGTGTCTGCTAGTCAGCGGATTATCCCGGCTGTTAAGCAAGCTACACCACCTGTAGTTTGGACACTTAATTTTTTCAAAGGAAATGCTTCGGGACCACGGGATACTCAGTGAAGAGCATCAGGAGGCACCCCAAGGCATAGGGGCTGGGACTGGCAGTAGGATGCCTTGCGGTGGACAGCCGAGCTCGATCCTTATAAAAGCTTTTTAACTGCAGCAGCTTTAGTGGACGCTACTGGAGCTGGAATTACGTGGCTGCTGGCATGAGACTTGCCCTCCAATAGATCCTTGTAAATGGATTTAAAGTGTATTCATTCAAATTAGAGAGACAATTTAAATTAAAAAGCTTAGAGCTGCCTCCACCACAGGGGGGCTCGCTCGACCCACCAGCGGACAGGCACTAGTATTGGGAGAGGGGGGCTGGCCGTCAGGGTTCACCGCGGCTCTGGCACAAACCCGGCGACACGGAGGTGGCACGGGCAGGAGCGGACTGAACGTGTCGGCTTCTCACTTTTTGGATTTTAGAAGGGCATGACATGCCTATATCTGTGTCTCCCCCTCCTTTTACTCCTCCACCTCTTTTCTTTTCGCATGACTATATGTACTTGTCACTTTATCATGTGTTAGTTGTGTCTTCTGAGCAGTTTGTCAGCTTTTGGACACCTTTGAAGGTGTTTTCTATGTGTTTCTATGTGTTTTTGTTTGCCTGCCATTGGTTTTAACGGTGTTCGAAGGTGTTCGACGAACAGTTCGACGAACAGTTCTACGAACACACGGGTGTTCGACGAACCGAACCGAACTCGAACACTACGGGGGTGGCTCAACACTACACACTGCTACAAAGCCCAAATTATTTTCCAGCCAAGATACAGATAAACATGATTAGTAATTTGAAAGCTTAAAACGGTTGGTGAGGTGATTTTAACCAATCATCAAGCTTTTACTCTCCCCAGGATGACACAGGGGTAGAAAAGTTGTTTCGGATCCATGATTTGTTCATCTTTATGAACGTGAGTCTGTCTACATTATCAGTGGAGAGCCGCGTGCACTTATCTGTCAGCACACCACCAGCAGCGCTGAACACACGTTCAGACAGAACGCTGGCTGCGGGGCATGACAAGATCTCCAAGGCGTAAGTGGCTAGCTCCGGCCATTTATCCAGATTGGAAGCCCAAAAAGAGCAAGGGTCCAGTGACACAGTCATGGCTTCAATGTTTACTTGGAGATACTCCTGTACCATCGTCTCTAGGCGTTGACTATGTGTCAGACTTCTTGTCTCCTGTGGCCTTGCAAAGGATGGGCTAAAAAAGTGGTGAAATGATTCCGCAAAATTGATGTTACCAGCAGATACTGTGTTTCTGTTACGGTTTTAGTGCTGAACACTCGACAGTCCCACGGTTGGCAAGTTGGAACTGTGAAATTCACTACGTGCACCACTGGTGTTTTGTGGAAAAGCACACGTAAGATTCTGCAACAGTCTCTGCTGATACTCCTGCATGCGTGCATCCCTTTCTATGGCAGGAATAATTTCTGCAAATTTACTTTTGTACCGGGGATCTAACAGTGTGGCAACCCAGTAGTCAGGATTATTTCTAATTCTCACAATTCGAGGGTCATGTTGCAGGTAGTGCAGCAAGAAGGCACTCATGTGTCTTGCGCATCCAGGAGCTCCAAGTCCCTGTTGTGTTGGTGGCGAGGTAACAATCATGCTTCCTTCCTCTGTTCTCTCCCCCCAACCTCGCACAGCAGAAATGTGATCAAGGTCTCCCTCATCTGATGAGTCTTCCATCAGTTCGTCCTCCACTTCTTCCTGGGCTCCTGCACCTTCCTCACTAGTTTGGCTGCTACCATGCGCCCTGGTAAAACCATCTCCCCCACCCTCACATGCCTGCCGCCTTGGTGCTGCCGACCCTCTGGACCTTGCAGATGTTAGCCCTTCTGCATACAACTCCACCTCCTCTTGTGCCACCACCTGACTCCGAATTCGGTTTAACATGTGCTCCAGCATGTAAATCACCGGAATAGTCATGCTGATAATGGCATCGTCAGCACTAAACATCTTCGTCGCCATTTCAAAACTGTGCAGAAAGGTGCATAGGTCCCTGATCTGAGACCACTCCTCCAGCATGATTTGCCCCAACTCTGGATCTCGTTGGCCCAGGCTATACGTCAGAACGTATTGCACCAGGGCTTGTCGGTACTGCCACAGTCGCTGCAACATGTGCAGAGTTGAATTCCACCGGGTAGGCACATCGCATTTTAGCCGGTGAAGTGGCAGGCCCAACGACTTCTGTAGAGATGTAAGTCGCTGAGCTGCGGGATGCGAACGGCGGAAGTGAGCACACAGCGACCGTGCCCTCTGCAGAAGGCCATCTAGTCTGGGATAGTGGGCTTAAAATTGCTGGACAACCAGGTTCAACACGTGAGCCATACAAGGCACGTGTGTGACATTGCCCCGGCGAAGGGCCGCACCCAGGTTTGCAGCATTGTCGCACACGGCCTTCCCTGGTTTCAGGTCCAGTGGAGACAACCATTCATGAAATTGGTTCTCCAGAGCTGACCACAACTCCTCAGCTGTGTGACTCACATTTCCCAGACATTTCAAAGTAAAAACCGCCTGATGACGTTGAGCCCTACTGCCAGCATAGTAAGGAGGTGTGCAGGATCCCTTCTGCGCAGTTAGAAAGCTTGTGGCATGACCAGACAGGCTTTGGGTGCAGGTGGAGGACCGAGAGGAGGTTGAGGAGGCAGAAGCAGTGGAGGAACTTTGAGATAAAGAGTTTTAACGCACAACTCGTGGGGACGGCAAGACTTGGACAGCAGCCCCTTGTCCTGCTGTCACCATAGTTACCCAGTGCCCAGTCAGTGACATGTAACGCCCCTGTCCATGCCTACTCGTCCAAGTGTCTGTGGTGAAATGCACCCTGTCACACACAGAGTTTCTCAAAGAAGCGGTGATGTTGTATGCGACATGCTGGTGGAGCGCAGGCACACCTTTCTTTGAGAAGTAGTGCCGACTGGGCATCTGGTACTGGGGCACTGCGACGGACATAAGGTCTCGAAAATCCTCTGTGTCCACCAGGCGGAAAGGCAGCATTTCTGTAGCCAAGAGCTGGCCGATGGTGAAATTCAACCTCTTAGCTTTCTCATGGCTAGGAGGAAATGGTCTTTTACTTGTCCACATCTGAGGGACCGAGGGCTGGCTGTTGTGCTTAGACGGGGTTGATAAGGGTGTCCCCGGCAAACTGCCGGTCTGTGAGGAAGATGCAGGCGGACATGTTAGGTTGCCTTGATCCAAAGGTGGTGCTATCGATGTCGGACAGCGCTCAACACCAGCTGGTGTTACCACCTCCAAAGAAAATGATGACCTGCCAATCACGCTGGCTGTTGCGGGTAAAGAGGTGGCAGGTCTGCGTCCCAAAACAGGTGTGACTGCTGTCCCCCCAGTCACAGAGGATGAAGAGGCCGCGGATGCACAAGATGTGGCAGACGGTGGTTAGCCCGGCCGGCTAGGCCCCATTGTAGCACAGTGAGCTTCCCACTGCAACTTATGCTTCATGTCCATGTGCCGGTTCATGCATGAAGTACTCAAACTATGTATTTTTTGGCCTCTACTTAGCTTTTGCTGACAAATGTTACAGATAACACGAGTTGGGTCATCTTTATCGATCTGAAAAAATGCCCAGGCTATGCAAGGCTTAGCACCCATGTGACCTGAAGAGCCACCACGACTTGTGGTGAGAGGCAAAGTTGTGTTTGAGGATGCAGTTGTTGACGTGCTTCCAGTACTACGTCTCTGTCCAGGAAGGCGCAACCTGACCTCGTCGTCACTAGCATTCTCCTCCACCTCCTCTGCTGACCTCATCTCTTGGCTGACTGTGGGTTGACAGTAAGTGGGATCTCCAACCTCATCATCATCACCCTGTGTGTTATCACACCCGTCGTCCTCAGAGCCAACCTGTTCCTGCCCTGACAAAAAACTAAAGTTGTCGCTCCAATCAGGTATTTGAGTCTCATCATCGTCTTCCTCATTGTCTCCACCAACAGGAGTTACAGTTTAGGAATGAGGGTCTACATTATGGTCAGAACCTTCTGCGTCTGGTCCTGGATCCGACTCATAAAGATTCTGGGCATCAGTGCAGATCATTTCCTCGTCTGGATTCACAGAAGCGCTGGAGCCGACCTCTGATTCCCAGGCTATAGTATGAGTAAACAGCTCTACAGACTCAACCATCTGTTCTACCTCATACTCAGACAGGCAGCTGGAGATTTGGGAGCTGTGAGGAAGCAAGTGCGATTGGGGTGACACCTCTGAGGACTGGAGTATTTGTGATGTTGAAGTTGATGTGGAGGAGAGCCCACTTAAAGGAGCACTTGATATCCGTTGAAGCACCTGCTGTTTTTGTGCCTCATCTGGAATTTGTAGCGATTGGCGTGGCCGTAAGAAAGGCATCTTATCACATTGTCCGCTAAAAGAAGTAGACATTTTAGTTTGGCTGAAAGATGATCTTTCTTCTGGTGATGTTACTGTTGCTTTAACACCTACCCCACGGACACAACCTTTTTTCCCCTTCCCAACATGCCTATTCCCCTTTCCACCAGCAGCAGGCCTTTTTCCACTCATTTTGGTGGTTAACTAATTCACAACTCTGGAGTTGTTTGCACAAAAAAACAATAGATGGGAACCGAGCAGAGCTGAGTGGCCAAACTGTGGTATTAGGCCAAAACTATTGGCTGGGTTAGATGCAGAAAAAAATTATATTCAATTTGCAACCTGATGGAGGTCAGTATAGATGGACTAATAGACCAAGTCCCACACACTGCTAGAAGCCCAAATATTTTTTCAGAGCTAGATGCAGATAAAAATTATTTTTAATTTGCAACCTGATGGAGGTCACTATAGATGGACTAATAGAAAAAGTCCCACACACTGCTAGAAGCCCAAATATTTTTTCAGAGCTAGATGCAGAAAAAAATTATATTCAATTTGCAACCTGATGGAGGTCAGTATAGATGTACTAATAGAATGATGCTATGCCCAAAAGGTTTTACTTCACTAGGTGCAATAAAAAAAATTGGTATTCTATACACAGGTGGTGTAGCTTGCAACACAGATAGGCTACTCCACTGACTAACACACTCTGCAATAGGCCAAAAAGGATTAGCTTTGCTAGATTTAGCCAAATGCTGTGAAAAAAACTTGCACAACAATGGCACAGACCTGCCTGGCAAAAACTGATAGGAACTGATGTAACTTAGTCCTGAAAAGGACTGCAATTACAATTAGTCTTTACTCCCAACCTATCTATTTAAGAGCACAGACCTGCCTGATAAAAGTCGTAGGAAATGCTGTAACCTAGTCCTTAAAAGGACTGCAATCACAACTATTCCCTACTCCCAAGCTATCAGTAGATTTGTGCGAAAATTGGCTTGAAATTAACAAGGTATAGCGCACACAGCAACAGCGGTGCCGTCTAACACACAGCTGCAGCAGTGAGAAAATGGTGGCGACGGGGAAAATGGCTGGGTCTTATAGGGCAAGGACATGTGACATACACTGCCAATGACACATGCCCTTGCTTGTGTGAAAAAAAGCACTTCGCTCCGTGTGTGCGCTGCTGATAGGCTGACAGATTGCACCTCCCCACTGTAAATGCGGGAAAGAGAAAAAAAAAATGGAGATCTTCATTGTTCCTGCAGAGATCCATCCCCTGCCCCTCCCCCCACCCCGCTGTACACTCAAACTGCGTATTAACATTAATTTTCATCATTACTGAGAAAAAATCCAGTTATGATTTTGGTGCACGAACAGTTATCGAACATAACCTCGAACAGCCAAATTTATTTCAAATCGTTCGTGTTCGCCGAACGGCTCGAACACCGCCCAAAACAGCTCGAATTTGAGATTGGCGAACAGTTTGAGTCGAACAACGCTCATCTCTACTCCTGAGTACGCCTTATGTGTTGTAAAACTATTGTTTGAGCGCATGGAAGGGCTCGGAAGGGAAGGAGCACCATTTGACTTTTTGAACATAAAATTGGCTGGCATCATTAGCGGACGCCATGTCACGTTTTAAGAACTCCTGATGTGGCTAAACAGTTTAAACCCCCACAATTGAATCCATTTTGGACACTAGACCCCTCAAGGAATTTATCTAGATGTTTAGTTGTCGGGATGTAGACTGTCTTAACCTGTTCCTGCCCTGAAGACAACAGACGCGCTATGTGAATACAGTCGTGCAGTGTTATATGTAAAAGTAACGTGTGTCTAATGTAATGTAATGTATTATGGTGATGTACAGTAGATAAGGTGTTAATGCATGATGTGAGTCTAAGCCTACGGATAAGCTTAGGACAGCATAGGCTAAAGAATAAGGATAAGTAGGTTTAGCATGAAAGATAGGAAATGGTTAAGAATAAGATTAGCCCAGTGGGTGGGCACAAGTGCTGATATAAAGGTGGGCACTTCCTGGTTAGAGAGAGTTCAGTGTCAGCTAGTGAAGTGTATAGTGGAGTTCAATTTCAAGTGGGGTGGGTTGCTAGGGGCAGCATGGGCCAAATGGTCGAGACAATGGGAGGACAAATGGAGTTCCCTGATGGACATTCCAACAGAGTCTGGAGCCTAGAGTTCAGCCCATGTACCATGGAGCGGGTCTGGTCTTCTGACACCACAAGCTCGGTGGACATGGAATTAGATGGGGGGCATGTGGTCGGTCCTGGGTGCACTGCCGGATTGGACAATGAATCCCTAAGGCTGATGGAGACAGCAGACTTGGGGGTAGTCGAGAACGAACGGGTGGCAAGACAAAAGAGTAGTTGTACTAAGGAGGAAGGAAGTGCGAATTGCTGTGCCCTATCCCACTTGTGCCCACCTGATGAACTTGGACTGTTTAGTAAAAGTTTGACTGTTACAAAGAACTTGGGGTCCCATGCATTGTGTGCGGTGGCTCCTGAGAACGTAGGCCTGGAGATAGTGGAGGCCTGTGGCCTACAAGTGAGTGTGATACACCCCACAACCTACAGCACACTGGGACTGGGACACCCCTTGTCTGCCAAGTGCCAGAGCACAACTGGATAGCAGCTCGGTCTTGACTACTGCTCTTGAACACTTTACATGGGGAGCACCTTGAGCCCACCCATTTTTCCAAAATGTTGGTTTTGCCTCAAATTTTTAATTTTCACAAGGGTAACAGGAGCAAAATGGACCATACAATTTGTTGTGCAATTTCTCCTGAGTACACCGATAGCTCATATGTGGTCAAAAGCTACTTTTGAGGCACAGAGCAAAGCTCAGAATTGAAGAAGCGCCATATTGGAGTTCAAATTTTGCTGGAATGGTTTGAAGGTGCCATGTAACATTGTCAGACCATGTGACACTAGATTGTATACAGGTGGACTTCATTTCACTAAGCATGCAATGAAATTGCTTGCATCAGAAATTTTTAGGAGCTTCATCACAAAAGGGGTGAATACATACGCACATGCCAATTATTAGTTATTTGATCCCATAAATTTAATTTAAGCCTATATTTTTCTCACTTTACTACACCAACTTAGACTATTTAGTGCTGAGATATAACCTTTACTTCAACGGTTAAAATACAATTAACAACCTAGACACACACTATAAAATATAAAACCATACAAAAAGTGCCCTTGTCCCTGTATAGGATATACAAAATAGTAGTCAATTGATTAGAGCTACTGGGCGAACTTATGTACGCTGCTCAAAAACATAAAGGGAACACTCAAATAACACATCCTAGATCTGAATGAATGAAATATTCTCATTGAATACTTTGTTCTGTACAAAGTTGAATGTGCTGACAACAAAATCACACAAAAATCATCAATGGAAATCAAATTTATTAACCAATGGAGGCCTAGATTTGGAGTCACCCCCAAAATTAAAGTTGAAAAACACACTACAGGCTGATCCAACTTTGATGTAATGTCCTTAAAACAAGTCAAAATGAGGCTCAGTATTGTGTGTGGCCTCCACGTGCCTGTATGACCTCCCTACAACACCTGGGCATGCTCCTGATGAGGTTGCGGATGGTCTCCTGTGGAATCTCCTCCCAGACCTGGACTAAAGCATCCGCCAACTCCTGGACAGTCTGTGGTGCAACGTGACGTTGGTGGATGGAGCGAGACATGATGTCCCAGATGTGCTCAATCGGATTCAGGTCTGAGGAATGGGAGGGCCAGTCCAAAGCTTCAATGCCTTCATCTTGCAGGAACTGCTGACACACTCCAGCCACATGAGGTCTGGCATTGTCCTGCATTAGGAGGAACCCAGGGCCAACCGCACCAGCATATGGTCTCACAGTGGGTCTGAGGATCTCATCTCGGTACCTAATGGCAGTCAGGCTACCCCTGGCGAGCACATGGAGGGCTGTGCGGCCCTTCAAAGAAATGCCACCACACACCATTACTGATCCACTGCCAAACCGGTCATGCTGAAGGATGTTGCAGGCAGCATAACGCTCTCCATGACTCTGTCACATCTGTCACATGTGCTCAGTGTGAACCTGCTTTCATCTGTGAAGAGCACAGGGCGCCAGTGGCGAATTTGCCAATCTTGGTGTTCTGTGGCAAATGCCAAGCGTCCTGCACGGTGTTGGGCTGTGAGCACAACCCCCATCTGTGGACGTCGGGCCCTCATACCACCCTCATGGAGTCGGTTTCTAACCATTTGTGCAGACACATGCACATTTGTGGCCTGCTGGAGGTCATTTTGCAGGGCTCTGGCAGTGCTCCTCCTGTTCCTCCTTTCACAAAGGCGGAGGTAGTGGTCCTGCTGCTGGATTGTTGCCCTCCTACGGCCCCCTTCACGTCACCTGGTGTACTGGCCTGTCTCCTGGTAGCGCCTCCAACCTCTGGACACTACGCTGACAAACACAGCAAACCTTCTTGCCACAGCTCGCATTGATGTGCCATCCTGGATGAGCTGCACTACCTGAGCAACTTCTGTGGGTTGTAGAGTCCGTCTCATGCTACCACGAGTGTGAAAGCATGACCAACATTCAAAAGTGACCAAAACATCAGCCAGAAAGCATTGGTACTGAGATGTGGTCTGTGGTCCCAACCTGCAGAACCACTCCTTTATTGAGGGTGTCTTGATAATTGCCAATAATTTCCATCTATTGTCTATTCCATTTGCACAACAGCATGTGAAATTGATTGTCAATCAGTGTTGTTTCCTAAGTGGACAGTTTGATTTCACAGAAGTTTGATTTACTTGGAGTTATATTCTGTTGTTTAAATGTTCCCTTTATTTTTTTGAGCAGTGTAATAATATCAATATTGCACAACAAATCGAGTTAGTATTACCCCTCATAACTGAACAATAAAGTGCAATTCAGTATCATTCCTTTTAGCATAAAGAAAGAAATTGGAACAGTCTTACCCATCCTGTAGCATGGGTCATCCTATTTTCAATTCATCATACATCTCAGGATAATATGTTTCTTGACCCTGTCAGTCTCTATCCAGCTGACTGACCCTAGGACCCCAAGACTCCTGCCCTTACAAGGACAGTCCACAGCTGGCCCTATTTACTAGTCAGCCTTGGACCGACCCCAAAATGTGCCTCCCGACGCGTTTCTTCATCATTTGATAATTCCTCAGGGGAATGGCATAGAGATTCAAAGATACAGGGTTCAACACCCCTCCACCAGGATGCAATGAGGGCAGCAAACCTCAACAACATGGGTCAATCTATTTATACACCAGGAGTAATCACCCCAGGATCACATGGATGTCCAGTGTAAAACGGCGTCACCCACTACCTAGCGCGCCCATCCTACTTAAGAGCCAATGTAAATATGCAGGGCCATCTCCTTACTTGAAAAAAAACACTTTGATTCAGATCAATGCTTACCATGTGTCTCGGAGTACGAGGCCGAAACACAAGTGTGTGCTCCAAATGACGTCACATCCGGTCGTAAACCGGAAGTCAACGTCACTTCCAACCCAATGGAATGCAAAATGCGCTTCAAGTGACGTCACATCCGGCACCAACCCGGAACAAAACGTCACATCTAGTTCTATGGAACGCAACCTGCGCTCCAGATATCTCCATACTGTGTCGCACCGTATCCGGTTCTATGTAACGCTAGCACATTCAACCTTCTAACTCCAATTCTGTGGAGCGAAAAACTGCGCTCCTCCTTCATCTATCCAGGCCTATTTTCGCTCTCAATTAACAAATAACAACACAGCATATCACATTCAGTGGGATGGATTACTCAGGCCTATTTGCACTCTTAATTAACAAATAACAACACAGCAATATCACATTCAGTGGGATGGATTACATAAATATTTTGTATCATTATTATAATAAATTAAAAAAGGGGTATCTTTAATCTTACATTGCGCTCCTAGTTATTATAAGATATTTCCATATTTATAAAGGTATTTTATAAATACAGAAAATAAAAAGAGGGAAGTGGACCCCCTACACTCCATTAAGTACTTAATAGACTCTATCGTTATTACAACATAATGTGAAGTAGAGATCATTGGTATTTATTAGGATTCAACAGAAAGCCATAAGATTCATTTATTAAAAGTTCATTTTTTAAAGAAAAAAAAGAAACATCCAACAGAACTTCATTCACAGAAGGGAAGATAATGACGAGCACGAGATCTGGCCTCACACAAAAGTCAGCTGTTCATTGAGGCCACGTGGGGATACAGTATTCAATCTAGATATCCATCTCGCCTCTTTTTGTAGTATCCGACGGTCCCAGTCACCGCCCCTCTGGGGTCTGGTGATTTTTTAAATGCCCGTAAATTTTATTGCCATCATATCACCTCCATGGGCTTCATTAATATGCCTCGCAATGGGGGTCTCTCTTCTGTGTTCAATATCAGAGAGATGCTCCCCGATTCTACGTCTGAGCTCCCATTTTGTCTTGCTGAGGTATTCCAAACCACATCAGCAAGTACCTTTATAGATGACCCCCTGTGTGAGGCAGTTGCTGAAGTCCAATATCACAAATTCCCTGTCAAGGTTTGTCCCCCTAAAGGACTTTCCACACTGGATGGAGGGACGTGCAATACACTTGCCACATCTGTAGCTGCCCTTTACATTTGACTTTAACAAAGATTCATGTTTTGGGGCAGAAAAATGAACAAGTCTGTCGTGGAGGGAAAGACCCCTTCTACAGGTTATGTGTGGGTAACTTCCCAAACATGGGGCAATATCATTATCTATTTCCAAAAGTGGCCAATATTTATTAAATATCTCTCTCTCTTGGCGAGGTTGGTCCCCCGGGTGTGGAGAGGGTAGACATGTGGGCTCAATATATAGATGACTTGTTTGTCATCTGGAGGGGTACCACGGTTGAGTTCAGATCATTTGTGGAAGTGCTTAACATCAATCCCATCGGCCTTAGATTCACTTGTGAGGCCGATCCCACATATCTACTCTTTCTGGATGTCCTTATTAGTAAAATGGATGATGGTCTCCTGGAGACACGAACGTATAGGAGGCCCACTGCAACTAATTTGTTGCTTCGATGGGAGAGTGGACACCCTGCCCCGCTAAAAAGCGGTATTCCAACTGGCCAGTATCTGTGGACTCGCAGAAACTGTTTTACTGAGGAGGCCTTTGAAGAACAGGTGGGCGACCTAACAAAAAGGTTTTGTAAAAGGGGGTACCCTAAGAAAGTTTTGCATGGGACGTATAATGTCAGCAAGTCCAAAAGAAGAGCGAGCCTTCTATCCACACAGAAGAAAGACAATAAGGAGGAGATAGTGAGGTTTATAACAACCTTCAGTAATGGGGCAAAGGAGGCGAGAGAGATATTTAATAAATATTGGCCACTTTTGGAAATGGATAATGATATTGCCCCATTTTTGGGAAGTTACCCACACATAACCTACAGAAGGGTCCGTTCCCTCTGCGACAGACTAGTTCATAATCATTTTTCCATCCCAAAACATTAATCTTGGTTAAAGTCAGACGTAAAGGGCTGCTACAGATGTGGGAAGTGTATTGCATGTCCCTCCATCCAGTGTGGAAAGTCCTTTAGGGGGACAAACCTTGACAGGGAATTTGTGATATTGGACTTCAGCAACTGCCTCACACAGGGGGTCATCTATAAAGGTACTTGCTGATGTGGTTTGGAATACATCAGCAAGACAAAATGGGAGCTGTAACATACCTGGCGGCGTCCTTGCATAGTGGTCCATCTCCCACTGTGCAAGAGCGCGCACTTGATCTCCTGTCCAGAATGTCTCTCTGGCTTCCCTCCATGCTGTCTGTTTGTGTCTGTTTCTGCTGCTTAAGGGCGGCGCCCGATCACTTCCTGCTTTTTGTACCTGCTGTGGGTCACACCTCTTGTGCGTCCTCAGCCTATTGCTGTCTGTCACCTGGTATATAGCTCAGCTGCGCCCATCTATCCCTGCCTGAGCATAGTGTTTCTTTCAGTGTGTGCTTGCACTCTGAAGGTGCCAGGTCCCGTTCTGTGTTCTCTTGTCTGCCTATCCTGGAGGCTGTATTTCCAGGCCTGTCTGAACACGCTTCTAGCCTGTTCCTCCTGCCTTCTAGGGGCCGATTACCTAGACCTGTTCCTGTATCTTGTCTGACCTGTCTGAACACGCTCCTAGCCTGTTCCTCCTGCCTTCTAGGGGCCGATTACCTAGACCTGTTCCTGTATCTTGTCTGACCTGTCTGAACACGCTCCTAGCCTGTTCCTCTCGCCTTCTAGGGGCTGATTTCCTAGACCCGCTCCTGTATCTTGTCTGTCCTGTCTGAACACGCTCCTTGCCTGTTCGTCCTGCCTCTCTGGGGGCCGTATTCCCAGACCCGCTCCTGTATCCCGCTGCAGTGTCGGTCTCCTCCGTACACTCAGTTCCAGTCTGAACTCTCTCCTATCCTTTACCTGTTTTGCCTCTATGTCCGTTCCCTTCCTTTTTCTGCAGAGTCTGAACTCGTACCTAACTCCTGCTTGTTGTCTCTGTACTCCCGTTTGTGAGTTTGTGGTCCACTCGCTACTTCACTGCAAGTACCCTGTGGGTGTCTGGCTCTGCCTTTCCCTTCCTGTCTGTTCCGTGTGAACAGAGCCCTGTCCCCCCTACTCAGCCTAGCCTGCTCTGACTCCTTTGCTCACCGCTCCGGCGGTTCTAGCCTGCTCTGACTCCTTTGCTCACCGCTCCGGCGGTTCTAGCCTGCTCTGACTCCTTTGCTCACCTCTCCGGCAGTCCTGTCCTGCCCTGCTCCTGCCCGCTGCTCCGGCAGTCCTGTCCTGCCCTGCTTCTGCCCGCTGCTCCGGCAGTCCTGTCCTGCCCTGCTTCTGCCCGCTGCTCCGGCAGTCCTGTCCTGCCCTGCTTCTGCCCGCTGCTCCGGCAGTCCTGTCCTGCCCTGCTTCTGCCCGCTGCTCCGGCAGTCCTGTCCTGCCCTGCTTCTGCCCGCTGCTCCGGCAGTCCTGTCCTGCCCTGCTTGTGCTCGCTGCTCCTGCAGCCCTGTCCTGCTCTGTTCTTGCCCACCGCTTCGGGCGTTCCCTCTCTGCTGTGGTTGTCTACCGCATCTGCGGTTCTGTGACCCAGTCTGTACTGGGTCTTAACCTTTCTGTGCTCCAGCCCGTCCTTTCGGCCAGTACCTCCCTGCCTGCATACTCGCCTGTATCCACCCATCTGCATACCTGCCATGTTTGCTTATATCCACCAGTCTGTGCCAGCCTAACCTGCCTGTTCCTGAGTCCCAGTGTGTACTGGGTCCTATCCCGCCTGTGTTCCTACCTGCTAGTGTCTCCCTGTCTGCACTCTAGCTGTGCTTGCCTGTACCCCTCTACCTGTATTGTTCCTGAGTCCCAGTGTGTACTGGGTCCTATCCCGCCTGTGTTCCTACCTGCTAGTGCCTCCCTGTCTGCACTCTAGCCGCGCTTGCCTTTACCCGCCTGCCTGCATACCAGTCGTGCCTGCCTATACCCTCCAGTCTGTGCGCCAGCCTAACCAGCCTGATCCAGTAATCCCTGTGTGGGTCAACCCCCGTGTCCGGAGTTTGACCTGGAGTAGCACCTGGTCCCTCTGCCCGGTTTCTCCCTGGTGCACTGGCGTCGTATGCCGTCGTGCCATCTTGGTCGGATCGGCCAGATACTTAGTCACGCCCCTCCAGGCACTCTCCGGTTCATGGTCCAGTGGAATCACTACAATCACACGCACACGCCGCTCAGCCCGGGCGTGTGCATAACAGCATGCTCAGGCCATGGTTCCCGTTGAGCCCCACGGCCTTCGCTCTCTGAGAAGTTTTTCAGCGAATACATGCATTAAAATAAATAAATAAATATATATTTTTTTCCCTTTAGCTGAGTTCCAGGCGAATTACGCACCCGTCCAGATGGATCTATCTGCTCTCGTTCCCGCTGATCCGCTACGTTATTATGGGGATCCTAGACAAAGTCGTGCATTTGTGGAGCAATGCATGCTACACTTCAAGTTCTACCCTCTATGTTTTCCCACCGATCGGGTTAAGGTGGCATTCATTATGTCTTACCTGGCGGGTGATGCCTTGGAATGGATCAACCCCCTATATGAAACACAGGATCCGATCCTCCTGGACCTTATGGCCTTCCTGGTGGCCTTTCTAATGGTCTTCGATGATCCTAACCCGGAGGCTCCTGCTGAAGCTTCACTTCCCAATATCCCGGAGCAGCCCCAATGGGTAATGTGTGTGGGTAGCGCAATAGTCCTCCAGCCCAATGAGACTACTGCCCACCCAGAATCCTCACAGGGTGACTACGCTTTCCGGAATACTTCTCCCAACCTCAAGAGGCAGTCCAGACGTGCTAGACGTAGAGGCAAGCCGTCACGCCAGGGTCTGTCCTCCCTGAGACCTCCTGACCCCAACCTTGAAGTCCCTACTGAAGCTTCATCTCCCTGTATCCCGGAGAAGCCCCAACGGATAATGTGCGTGGGTAGTGCACCAGTTCTCCTGCCCGAAGAGACTTCTGCCCATCCAGACTCCACACAGGAGAACTTCCTGCACTCGGCATCAGATGCTTCACCCACTTTAACCGGTGTGCATGTCCAAGGATGCTCCAAAGCTGTGGTTACCTCAGAGTCTGTGCACCTCTACTACCTGGCGGAGGACCCCCTCTTGCCTCCTGAATCCTCCGGGATACCACTCGATGACAAATGGAGAGAGAATTCTCTACACCCGGTACTCGATACTTTGTCCGCTTCGTCCTGTGAGCCTGACAATGGGTACCCCAAAGTGGTAGTTACCCCCGAGTCTCTACACCCCTCCGACCAGGCGGAGGACCTCCAGTTGTCTCCTGAACCCTTCGGGGTGCTACCTGGTAGCGAAAGGACAGAGACTCTCCTATACTCTGTACCTGATACCTCGCTCGCTTCGTCCAGTGAGTCCAACCTAGTGTACTCTGAAGCAGTGGTTACTCCCGAGTCTCTACACTCCTCTGACCAGGCGGAGGACCTCCAGTTGTCTCCAGAACCCTTCGGGGTGCCACCTGGTGGTAAATGGACAGAGACTTTCCCATATCCTGGATCTGATACCTCGCTTGCTTCGTCCAGTGAGTCCGACCTAGTGTACTCTGAAGCAGAGGTTACCCGTGAGTCTCTACACCCCTCTGACCAGGCGGAGGACCGCCAGTTGTCTCCAGAACCCTTCGGGGTGCCACCTGGTGGAGAATGGACAGAGACTTTCCTATACTCGGTACCCGATACCTCGCCTGCTTCGTCCAGTGAGTCCGACCTAGTGTACTCTGAAGCAGATGTTTTCTCTGAGCCTCTGCACTCTTCTGACCCGGCAGAGGACCTCCAGTTGTTTCCTGAATCCTCCGGGGTACCACCAGAAAACAAAGAGACAGTGACTTTTCCTCATTATGTACCTGATAACCCGTCTATTTCTTCCTGTGAGCTTGACAAGATGTACCTCGAAGCAGAGATTACCCCCAAGTCTCTGTCCCCCTCCAACCCGGTGGAGGACTTCCAGTTGTCTCCTGTACCCTCTGGGGTGCTACCTGAAAATATGTGGAGAGAGACTTCCTTGTGTGCTGTTCCTGGTACTCCACCCGTTTCGTCTGTTGCTAAGGGTGGCTGGATGGGAGGTAGCATCCTAGCTACCCAGAGGAGACCAGTTTTTCCGGTGGACAGTGGAAGTGATCTCTTCGAAGTGAAGAATTGGCCCTCGAATTCCCTGCGGAAGATTCTGGCAGGCCTGAAGAAGAGGGGGCGTAAGGGGGGGGGTACTGTAACATACCTGGCGGCGTCCTTGCATAGTGGTCCATCTCCCACTGTGCAAGAGCGCGCACTTGATCTCCTGTCCAGAATGTCTCTCTGGCTTCCCTCCATGCTGTCTGTTTGTGTCTGTTTCTGCTGCTTAAGGGCGGCGCCCGATCACTTCCTGCTTTTTGTACCTGCTGTGGGTCACACCTCTTGTGCGTCCTCAGCCTATTGCTGTCTGTCACCTGGTATATAGCTCAGCTGCGCCCATCTATCCCTGCCTGAGCATAGTGTTTCTTTCAGTGTGTGCTTGCACTCTGAAGGTGCCAGGTCCCGTTCTGTGTTCTCTTGTCTGCCTATCCTGGAGGCTGTATTTCCAGGCCTGTCTGAACACGCTTCTAGCCTGTTCCTCCTGCCTTCTAGGGGCCGATTACCTAGACCTGTTCCTGTATCTTGTCTGACCTGTCTGAACACGCTCCTAGCCTGTTCCTCCTGCCTTCTAGGGGCCGATTACCTAGACCTGTTCCTGTATCTTGTCTGACCTGTCTGAACACGCTCCTAGCCTGTTCCTCTCGCCTTCTAGGGGCTGATTTCCTAGACCCGCTCCTGTATCTTGTCTGTCCTGTCTGAACACGCTCCTTGCCTGTTCGTCCTGCCTCTCTGGGGGCCGTATTCCCAGACCCGCTCCTGTATCCCGCTGCAGTGTCGGTCTCCTCCGTACACTCAGTTCCAGTCTGAACTCTCTCCTATCCTTTACCTGTTTTGCCTCTATGTCCGTTCCCTTCCTTTTTCTGCAGAGTCTGAACTCGTACCTAACTCCTGCTCGTTGTCTCTGTACTCCCGTTTGTGAGTTTGTGGTCCACTCGCTACTTCACTGCAAGTACCCTGTGGGTGTCTGGCTCTGCCTTTCCCTTCCTGTCTGTTCCGTGTGAACAGAGCCCTGTCCCCCCTACTCAGCCTAGCCTGCTCTGACTCCTTTGCTCACCGCTCCGGCGGTTCTAGCCTGCTCTGACTCCTTTGCTCACCGCTCCGGCGGTTCTAGCCTGCTCTGACTCCTTTGCTCACCTCTCCGGCAGTCCTGTCCTGCCCTGCTTCTGCCCGCTGCTCCGGCAGTCCTGTCCTGCCCTGCTTCTGCCCGCTGCTCCGGCAGTCCTGTCCTGCCCTGCTTCTGCCCGCTGCTCCGGCAGTCCTGTCCTGCCCTGCTTCTGCCCGCTGCTCCGGCAGTCCTGTCCTGCCCTGCTTCTGCCCGCTGCTCCGGCAGTCCTGTCCTGCCCTGCTTCTGCCCGCTGCTCCGGCAGTCCTGTCCTGCCCTGCTTGTGCTCGCTGCTCCTGCAGCCCTGTCCTGCTCTGTTCTTGCCCACCGCTTCGGGCGTTCCCTCTCTGCTGTGGTTGTCTACCGCATCTGCGGTTCTGTGACCCAGTCTGTACTGGGTCTTAACCTTTCTGTGCTCCAGCCCGTCCTTTCGGCCAGTACCTCCCTGCCTGCATACTCGCCTGTATCCACCCATCTGCATACCTGCCGTGTTTGCTTATATCCACCAGTCTGTGCCAGCCTAACCTGCCTGTTCCTGAGTCCCAGTGTGTACTGGGTCCTATCCCGCCTGTGTTCCTACCTGCTAGTGTCTCCCTGTCTGCACTCTAGCTGTGCTTGCCTGTACCCCTCTACCTGTATTGTTCCTGAGTCCCAGTGTGTACTGGGTCCTATCCCGCCTGTGTTCCTACCTGCTAGTGCCTCCCTGTCTGCACTCTAGCCGCGCTTGCCTTTACCCGCCTGCCTGCATACCAGTCGTGCCTGCCTATACCCTCCAGTCTGTGCGCCAGCCTAACCAGCCTGATCCAGTAATCCCTGTGTGGGTCAACCCCCGTGTCCGGAGTTTGACCTGGAGTAGCACCTGGTCCCTCTGCCCGGTTTCTCCCTGGTGCACTGGCGTCGTATGCCGTCGTGCCATCTTGGTCGGATCGGCCAGATACTTAGTCACGCCCCTCCAGGCACTCTCCGGTTCATGGTCCAGTGGAATCACTACAATCACACGCACACGCCGCTCAGCCTGGGCGTGTGCATAACAGGAGCTCAGATGTAGAATCAGGGAGCATCTCTCTGATATTGAACACAAAAGAGAGACCCCCATTGCAAGGCATATTAATAAAGTCCATGGAGGTGATAAGATGGCAATAAAATTTATGGGCATCGAAAAAATCACCAGACCCCAGAGGGGCGATGACTGGAACCGTTGGATACTACAAAAAGAGGCGAGGTGGATATTTAGATTGAATACTGTATCCCCGCATGGCCTCAATGAACAGCTGACTTTTGGCTGTTTTGTGTGAGGCCAGATCTCATGCTCGTAATTATCTTCCCTTCTGTAAATGAAGTTCTGTTGGATATTTCTTTTTTTTCTTTTAAAAATGAGCTTTTAATAAATGAATCTTATGGCTTTCTGTTGAATCCTAATAAATACCAATGATCTCTACTTCACATCATGTTGTAATAATGATAGAGCCTATTAGAGTACTTAAAGGGGTTGTCCACTACTTTTACATTGATGCCCTATGATGATGATTGGCCGGAGTCCCGTACGCGGCACCCTCGCCGATCAGCTGTTATCGGCGGCTGGAAGTGCTCACTAGTGGGTAGTGGTAGTGGAGCACAGGTTACGTGTAAAACAGCACCACCCACTATCTAGCGTGCCCATCCTACTTAAGAGCCAATGGACATATGCAGGGCCATCTCCTCACTTGAAAAAAAACCCTTGATTCAGATCAATGCTTACCATGTGTCTCGGAGTACGAGGCCGGAACTCAAGCATGTGCTCCAAATGACGTCACATCCGGTAGTAAACCAGAAGTCGACGTCACTTCCGGCCCCATGGAACGCAAAATGCGCTCCAAGTGACGTCACATCCGGCACCAACCCGGAGCTACACATCACATCTAGTTCTATGGAACGTACAGTTGGTACGGAAAGTATTCAGACCCCTTTAAATTTTTAACTCTTTGTTTCATTGCAGCCATTTGTTAAATTCTAAAAAGTTCATTTTTTTCACATTAAAGTATACTCTGCAACCCATCTTGACTGAAAAAAAACCCAAAATGTATAAATGTATAAATGGTCTGTAAGCAATGAATGATTCCATATCTAACTATGAAAACACACTTCGTGTTGAGTCTCACCTCTAAAGTACACCACTTTTTTTACTTTTGTTGGTATTTTTTGGTTAAACAGGTAATAATTCTAGTGGAAGTGGTCATCAGAGCTTCTTACCTGATTCATCAGAGCTTCTTACCTGATCCATCAGAGGAGGACAGAGGTGTGTTAGGGGTCCTGTTACCTTAGTCTATGACCCATTCCTTTACATGGGAGCTGAGGGTTCATGCGTGTGGTGGGAGGGGGGGGGGGGACGGAGGTGCCATCGGCTTCGTCTGCCTAGGTCACCAAAATACCTTGTCCAGGAACTGTTGCTGAATTTGGAAATAGACCAATAAACTTAGGAGTCAGTTTCTTCCATCAACCATTTAACGGATGTTTTCGGAGGATATCCAAACATTATCTCCAGAAGAGATTATTGGAACAGGTCAGCAGTGTCTATCACTTCTTTTTTTCGCTTTTGCTGTGGCTGCAGCCAAATTGGATTGGATTGAAATCCAGATATTATGAATGTCCTGAAAAATGCTGTTCGCAGCAGGAAGTTGGGAAATAATTTTGGACTCCGGTGTTATGGGCTCACCTGGTGAGGTGGATTCTCTAAGCCATAGCTCAGGATTTCTAATACAGACTGAAGGCATGGTGAGCAGGACTTGCCAGACAGCACATGGATTAGTAAAGACTAGGTGAGCAGGTTATACTGGACGTCAGACAGACAAGTGCAGCTAGACACACCAGAAGATACAAAGTGAGTAGTGTGGCTATATACAGGAACAGTGGATTTGTACTCAGTCTAGGAATTGCTGCAAACAAATGCTTAATGGCAGAGTTGTGTGTTAGTAGACAGATGGTCAATGACAGAAACGTAAGCAATCCGCAAACAGATGGCTAACTGTAGGCAGAAGTGATGAACATGCAAACTGGATATTTGCTTGCAGAAAGGTTTACACACTGTTGCAGCAGCGGTGCAGTATGAACAGCACCAGTATAAACGAGAAGAGTTTGTTATGCTTACAGCAGACTAATAGTTACAGTAGGTCTGAACCAGCAAGTAAATACAGGTAGATGATAAACATTTAGGGTTTTTGATGAATAGATGATTAGCCAGCTACCCCCAAACCCCAGCACTCTCCAAACAATTACCTCACCTTCCCTCTTACCTCCCCACGTGACCTCATCTGCAGACCTGCTTCTCAACCTCACATTCCTCCTACTAAAACACAAAACAAGCTGGACACTCTGCTTCTCCCAACTCCTCTCCTTCTCTCTGCTTCTCCTCACTGCTGGAGGCATATCTCCCAACCGTAGAGCTCCAAAGCTGATACCCCACATTAATTCTCCCTCCTATCACTCCCCAACTTCTAGAAATTACCGTAATCTATGCAGCATAAAACCCATTCCTTTCACTCCCACTTCACTACTCCCTTTTTCTGGAGCAATTTGGAACGCCCGTTCCATCTGCAATAAGCTCCGTGTCATCCACAAACTGTTTACCTCTCACAATCTCTCCTTCCTGGGCCTCACCGAACCATGGCTTATACCCTCTGATAAGGCTTCACATATTGTGTTACGATGGCCTTCAATTTACCCATACTCCTCGACCTGGCAATAGACACGGTGGTGGAGTGGGTCTTCCCCTTTCCATCAACTGCACCTGCAACCTCATCCTACCTCTACCTGCCCTCATCCGCCCTTCTTTTGAAGTGCATTCAAAACCTCGAACCTACAAGTGGCCGTCATATACCGAGCCCGGGGCCTGGTCACTGTCTTTATTGCCCACTTCTCCATGTGGCTTCTACACTTTCTCTCTGCTGAAATTCCCATGACTTCAACATCCCCACTGACATCCACCAGTCTGCAGCCTCCAAACTCCTGTTGCTCGCTTCGTTCTTTGATCTTACTCAGTGGTCCTCTGCAGCCACCCACATGGACGGACATACATTTGCCCCTATCTTCACTTTTATCTGCTCCCTCTCTAACCACACAACCTCACCTCTCCCCCATTCTGACCACCATCTACTCATTTTCTCATCTTTGCCCTCCTCACCTGCCCTTCATGTCCAGCAACTACAGCACTGCTGCAGAAACCTTGCACACCTAGATATTCACACACTGACTATTATACCTCTGTCCTCCATCTTCACTCCATGACACGAACAGCGCCACAGTCTTCTACAATGCCACACTGGTATCAGCTATTGATTTGGTCGCCCATCTTGTGTATGGCAGAGTGTGACGAATCAATAGACTTTCCTGGCACAACAAGCACACAAAAAAGCTTGAGCAAGTGTCCATGGTTGCGGAGCGGCGCTGGATGAAAACACACTCACAAGAAAACTTTACCACATTCAAAAAAGCATCTTTCACATTCAAGTAGGCCCTCACCTATGCTAAACAGGAATACTTCACAACCCTCATATCTTCTTTATCCCCCAACCCCAAATACTTATCCAACACTTTTAACTCCCTCTTCCTCAATGTGAACAAAACTGAACTTTATCATCTTTCCTCCATCTCATCTAATCCCCTACCCTATCTATCTATATAATAATAATAATAATAATAATAATAATTTTTTAGTTATATAGCGCCAACAAATTCCGCTGCACTTTACAATTAAGCGGGGACATGTACAGACAATAAATTCAATACAATTTAAGACAGTTTAAACAGTTACATTAGGAGTGAGGTCCCTGCTCTCAAGCTTACATTCTACAAGGAAATGGGGGGACACAATAGGTGAAAAGTGCTTGTTATTTCAGGTTTGGCAATTATAATAAATAGGGATTTTCATATAAAGCTGTATGATCCGGTGTTCAGCCTGTATGTTTAAGTGCAATACTCAAGTACCGAGTGCAGTCGGGAACAGATTCTGAATAATATTTAGAAGGAGGGAACAGGGGAAAGTTAATTTACTGAGTAGTTAAGGTGGTAGGCTTGTTTAAAGAGATGTTTTTTTAAAGCACGCTTGAAGACATGGGGGCTAGGCATCAGTCGGATCGCCTGGGGTAGTGCATTCTAGAGATAGATAGATCTATCTATCTATCTATCACAATTAATGACACCACGCTCTTTACAGTATCGGAAGTTTGCTGCCTCGAGAAACACTCAACTCTGCCCTGTCCTTCAAACCGCACATCCAAGCTCTTGCCACCTCCAACTCAAAAATATTTCCAGAATCCGTTCTTTCATCAACCATCAATCTACTAAAACTTTAGTGCATGCCCTCATCATTTCCTGCCTCGACTACTGCAATATCATCCTCTGTGGCCTCCCTGCTAACATTGTCGCACCTCTCCAGTCTTTCCTTAACACTACTGCCCGACTATTCCACCTCTCCCCTTGCTACTCCTCTCTTTCCCCCCACTGCAAATCCCTTCATTGCCTCAAAATTCCCCAATGTATGCAGTTCAAACTGATAACACTGACTTACAAAGCCATCCATAATCTGTCTCGTCCGTATATCTCTGAACTAATCTCCTGATATCTTCCCACACGCAACCTCTGGTCCTCCCAATAACTCCTTCTCTCCTCCACACTCATATGTACCTCACCCAATCGCTTCCAAAACTTCTTGTGACTAAGCCCCATCCTCTGGAATTCTATGCTGCAACACATCTGATTATCCGCCACACTCGGAACTTCAAGACGGAACTTGAAAACCTATCTCATCAAGAAAGTTTACAGCCTGCAATGACTCCATGTAACCTCACCACCACTGATGCTGCCACAACCCCCTAATCTACTGTCTCCTTTCCCATTATCCTGTACAATGTAAGCCTGAAAGGCCCTCTCCTTTCTGTACCAGTCTGTCATTGTTAATTTGTTCACCATAATTAATATTTGTATTTTGTATGTAATCCCTTCTCATGTTCAGCACCATGGAATCAAAAAATAAATAATAATAATAATGTTTTCTCCTATGATTTAGTGCTACTTGATTGAATTTATCTTTCTCTCCACATGCTACAGGTTTCCATTGCCAGAGGAATTAAAGCAGCCCCAAAACATCACTGAGCCACCGTCATGCTTCACTGTAGGCAGGGTTTTCGTTTCAGTGTATGCTTCAAATCTTTATCCTCCTGAAATACTAACTAAAGTTTCAGTTTTGTTTCATCGATACACAGAACAGAATCCCCAAACTTATCTTGGCTTATTTATACGTTTTTGAGCATATTGGAGCCAATTGTCTCGTGTTTTAGGTGAGTAGAGGTGCACCTCTAGGCAATGGACACCTTCAGCATTTAGCATGCAGTGTCAGTGTGCTGTTCGATTTTTTTTATTGGGTGGTTACACAGACCCATTGAATATGTTCTATTCTGATCCTCAAAATTGGATCAGAATAGGAAATGCTTTGAGTTTCACATATCTCATTTTCAGATTTGTCATGTCTTAACAAATCCATTTAGTTAGAAAAAAATCGTGTAGCACACGGACAATTCACACAGGTGCAAACTGCACCCTCGTTTGAGTCATTCGAGAGTTTTTGACCACCTGGCTTCTCAAGATTCTGGTGGGAAATGGGGGCTCACTCTTTCTACCAAGTCCAGGTAGTGTAGTCAATATTCCTTTAACTTTGCACCTGTGAATTCTGCTTTCAAATGTATCTCTAGGAATGGTCAATACCTTTGTTATCTTTTTACATCCTTTTCCTTGTTTATGCAAGTCAATAATCTCTTAACTTTTTGGACCACTCTCTTGTCAACTAAAGAATATTAGCGAATTGGAAGCCATTGCTCACGAGGAATGGGCTAAGATTCCTCAGGAAAGCTGACAGAACCTGATGTCTGGCTATGCATCAAATTTGCAGCAAGTCATAACAGCCAAAGGTTGTTAACTAAATACTAAAGACACTTTTTATGACAGGGACTGTCCCACTAGACTGGCGCCAAGCAAATGTGGTACCAATATTCAAAAAGGGGTCTAAAAGTGACCCTGGGAACTATAGACCAGTCAGCTTAACGTCTGTTGTGGGTAAATTGTTTGAAGGATTTCTTAGAGATGCTATTGTAGAATATCTTAATGATAATAACTGTCTAACTCCATATCAACATGGATTCATGAGGGATCGCTCCTGCCAAGCAAACCTGATCACCTTCTACGAGGAGGTGAGCTCACAGCTGGACCGGGGAGAGTCAGTGGATGTTGTATACCTTGACTTCTCCAAAGCGTTTGATACCGTGCCACACAAAAGGTTGGTATATAAAATGAGAATGCTTGGTCTGGGGGATAATGTGTGCAAGTGGGTAAATAGCTGGCTGAGTGATAGAAAGCAGAGGGTGGTTATCAATGTAGTAAGCTCAGGGTGTGTCAGGGTTACTAGCGGGATGCCTCAAGGGTCTGTCTTGGGCCCTATATTATTTAATATATTTATTAATGATCTAGTGGAAGGGTTGCATAGTAAAATAGCAATATTTGCAGATGATACTAAACTTTGTAAAGTAGTTAATACAGATGAGGATAGGGCACAGCTACAGGAGGATTTAGATAAATTGGGGAGTTGGGCCAAAAAGTGGCAAATGGGGTTCAATGCCGATAAATGTAAGGTCATGCACATGGGAAAGAAAAACAGCAGTCACCCATACATATTAAATGGGAAACCGTTGGGGAAATCTGACATGGAGAAGGACCTGGGCGTCTTGGTTAATAGCAAATTAAATTGGAGTGCCCAGTGTCAGGCAGCAGCTGCGAAGGCAAACAGAGTCATGGCATGCATCAGAAGAGGAATAGGGGCATATGATGAGAACATTGTTCTTCCTCTGTATAAAGCGCTGGTAAGGCCGCACTTAGAATATTGTGCACAGTTCTGTGCTCCGGTGCTCAGGAAAGACATATTGGAGCTAGAGAGGGTACAAAGGAGGGCGACTAAGGTAATAAAGGGACTGGAGGGACTAGAATACCCAGAGAGGTTGTCAAAATTAGGCCTATTTACGTTGGAAAAGAGAAGGCTTAGGGGAGACCTCATAAACATGTATAAATACATCAGGGGGCAGTACAGAGATCTCTCCCATGACCTGTTTATACCAAGGATGGTGACAAAGACAAGGGGGCACACTATGCGTCTGGAGGAAAGGAGGTTCCTGCACCAGCATAGAAGGGGATTCTTTACGGTCAGAGCCGTGAGACTCTGGAACTCTCTGGGTGAGGAAGTGGTGATGTCCAACTCACTTAATGAGTTCAAGAGAGGCCTGGACGCCTTTCTTGTGAACAATAAAATTACATCTTATGCTTAGTTAATTAATCCAGGGATTTAATCTGACTGCCAGATTGGTGTCGGGAAGTGAATTTTTCCTCAATGATGTAAATTGGCCTATACCGCATGTTTTTTTTTTTGCCTTAACCTGGATCAACGCTGCGGAATAGCTGCAGTGCACAAGAAATAGGCTGAACTGGATGGACGCTTGTCTTTTTTCGGCCTTATAAACTATGTAATTCTGATACTGCAGTAGTTATTAAAAGTGCCATTTTTTGTAGAATTTGTAGAACCCACTTGTTATATTAGTGTGCTAAATAGTGTTGAGCGAGCACTAAAATGCTCAGGTGCTCGAAGCTCGGGCCGAGCTCAGCGTGATACTCGGGTGCTCGACCCGAGCAACGAGCCTAATGTTAGTCTATGGGAGACCCGAGCATTTTTGCGGCGGCACCCCCGGAAGTCTGTAGAAAGCCTAAAAAGTGCCCAAAACGCTAGTGACAGTGCTCAAAAGACATGGGGACAGCATGGGCATCACCCCAGGAAGCATTTCTGACCCCCAGGTCACTGCTGTCAACAACGTGGTCAGAGGTATTAAGCCACTTTAACAGGCTCACAATAAAACGTTCAAAAACAAAACTGAAATGGTTTTCCTGTGAAATTTGTTAAGGAACTTCCTTTCCAGGGTAAAGACTTGTATATAAGGTAAAATAAATAACCAAAAACAAAAATACTCCTCCACACCTTGGGCTATGTTCGCAAGTAGCATTTTTTCTGCGTTTTTTGCACTTTTGTATTGCTTTCAACCGTGACAAATGCATTCACCGGGAAATGTAATTTTAACATTTTCCAATCTTATCTGGCCATGTGCTGTGTGACACATGCATACAGTGCTGAAAAGACATGGGAACAGCATGGGGAAGACCCCTGGAAGCATCTCTGACACCCAGGTCACTGCCTAAAAGTGTGCCCATCAGAAGTGATCCTTTCCGCATCAGAAGATGCAGACTTGCAACTATCCCCGTGCAAGTCCTTGTCCCAGGGCAGTGTTCAATTGTACATCCCCCATTCCTTGCAATGCAAGCACAAGTATGCAGCCTGCCACCCACCCACACCCAGGCTGCAATACCATACTGCTAGCTTTCTTGCACTTGAAATGGGGCCTTTTAGTTTGGAGGAGGCGGAAGCTGGCCACTACCTCATGGCTGCTTCGGCAGCGAGGTATCCATACTCAGTCTCCAGCCGCCCGGCGGCCGGGTGTCCACGCTCGGTCTCCAGCCGCCAGGGGGCGGCCAGGTGTCCATAAACGGTCCCCAGCCACCCCTATTTCTCTTTGAAAGTTCCCCCACACTTTTCTTAGCCTGGCCTGCTTTAGGGCAGCATTGGACGAGCCCACCAGAGAACCAGAGTCCTCCGGTGGGCCCTGGCTTCTCCATCAGGGGAGTTGAGAGTGCCAAGGTGAGGAGCATGATGATGATGATAGAAGTTAGCGTCTGCTGTATTTTCTTGGAATGCAAGTGAATGTATGTAGTAGCGGCTAGGCCTGAGGTGGTCAGCGTTTTGACGCATATGTGGCGCCCCTGAAGGTTCGACCGCCACAGGGATGCTGCACTTCTCTAATGGAGTGTAGTGTTCCTCCTTTGAGGTAAGAACAGTGTGATGGTCAGGACCCAACTAGTGTTGAGCCACCCCCGTAGTGTTCGAGTTCGGTTCGGTTCGTCGAACACCCGTGTGTTCGCCGAACTGTTCGTCGAACTGTTCGTCGAACACCTTCGAACACCGTTAAAACCAATGGCAGGCAAACAAAAACACATAGAAACACATAGAAAACACCTTCAAAGGTGTCCAAAAGCTGACAAACTGCTCAGAAGACACAACTAACACATGGAAAAGTGACAAGTACATATAGTCATGCGAAAAGAAAAGAGGTGGAGGAGTAAAAGGAGGGGGAGACACAGATATAGGCATGTCATGCCCTTCTAAAATCCAAAAAGTGAGAAGCCGAGACGGCCAGTCCGCTCCTGCCCGTGCCACCTCCGTGTCGCCGGGTTTGTGCCAGAGCCGCGGTGAACCCTGACGGCCAGCCCCCCTCTCCCAATACTGGTGCCTGTCCGCTGGTGGGTCGAGAGAGCCCCCCTGTGGTGGAGGCAGCTCTAAGCTTTTTAATTTAAATTGTCCCTCTAATTTGAATGAATACACTTTAAATCCATTTACAAGGATCTATTGGAGGGCAAGTCTCATGCCAGCAGCCGCGTAATTCCAGCTCCAGTAGCGTCCACTAAAGCTGCTGCAGTTAAAAAGCTTTTATAAGGATCGAGCTCGGCTGTCCACCGCAAGGCATCCTAGTGCCAGTCCCAGCCCCTATGCCTTGGGGTGCCTCCTGATGCTCTTCACTAAGTATCCCGTGGTCCCGAAGCATTTCCTTTGAAAAAATTAAGTGTCCAAACTACAGGTGGTGTAGCTTGCTTAACAGCCGGGATAATCCGCTGACTAGCAGACACTGCTACTAGGCACAAAGTATTTCCTGGGCTAGATGCAGTTAAAAATTTGTAAGTAGATACTCTCGTTGGATGCTGAGAAAGCATTCCATAGAGTCTCCTGGCACGCCATATATGATTCTCTTAAAAAGCTTGGGGTAGGGGTCTAGGGGACCCTTTTATAGCCAAAATCACGGCCCTGTATCACAATACGTCACCTAGGCTGAAGATAAATGGAACTGTAGCACCGAGGGCTCGGTTGCTACAGACGTATTGCACCTCACCCAGAGGTGTGATATCTCACTCTCAGATAAGGATGGAGTGTGGATCAGGACCCGACACCTGCATGCATTACACCACATTGCCGTGGGGCAGGGCGACCAATATGCCCCTGAGATGGGCACGACAGTCCCTGTCCCTGGCTGGAGTGGGGGGAGGGAACACTGAGGAAGGGGAACCCTGCAGTGCAGGAGCAGGGAGGAAGCAGTTCCTGGGTGCATTGAGAAGGGAGTATAAAAGGTGGGCACCATCTTAGTTCAGTGCAGAGAAGTCTGAGCAGAAGTGGCAGGGAGCAGGGGCTCTGCATGAGCTCTGCTCCGGAGGCGGGCCTAGTAACAGAGGCCCAGGCCTGCAAGAGGGAGAAGGAAGGAAGAGGAGCGGAGTAGGCTCCAGGAACGAGGAATGAAGGGATCCCAGGGGTGCGGACGGGTGAGTCGCCACCGCACGCCCGAATCCACCTGCGTGGAGGGGTCAGGCCAAAGGGGGAGACCGGTCCCCGAACTAGTGGAGGCAGGAAACGACCCTCAGCTAGAAACCGGAGGCTCTGACATTTTATGTGGCGCAGCCCCTTGCTCCACCCGCTAGGATGGCACCACATAGGGTCAGGGAAACTGGCGCCAAGTTTACCAAGAGGAGGCCCGAGGCAGCCGGACAGAAGTGTTGGTAAGAAAGGCCAGACAAAGGACACACAAAGGGGGTCCTGTGAAGCGCTCCAAAGTTATCTGGGAGTTGTCTGAGACCCTCACCTGGTGAGCACAGTACGACGTGGGCAGCCGTTACCTGCAGACGTGGTCTGGATAATAAGAACTGTGAGTAAAGGCCCTGAACTGCATCACTGACTCCGTGTCGTTACTGCTGCTGCCCTGCACCATCACCCCCATCCTCCGCATACACTGCCCTGAGGCTATACTCCTCCCGTGGGGAGTTATGCTACGCTCTGCTGCACCCACAACACCAGCCTTAGCGGTCTGCCCTGTAGCGGCGGTTCACTCTGACCGCAATCCACGGGTGGCGTAGTCGGACATTTAAACATCAAAACCACATAAATAGTTCCGCCACTGGTTTGACCGCCCTGAGCCACGGAACCGGATCGCCGCCACGAAGACTACAACCACCAGCATCCACCAAAAAGGGTCCGGCTCCGGGTGTCCCAAGGCCCAGGGGGTGCGTCAGAACATTTTCATCACCTTTCACAATCACCAATGGGACAAGGCAGGGATGTCCTCTGTCCCCTCTCTTATACATCCTAGTGACGGAGCACCTGCTCTCATCAATTCGCCATAACCCCAATATTAGGTGGATTGAGGTGGGAGGCACCGAGTACAAGTGCTCTCTATTTGCTGATGATGTCCTAGTATATATCACTCAATCACATATATCCATCCCTGCTGTTATGGCTGAAATAGATCACTTTGTTACATGGTAAAATTTTAAAATCAATGCAGCGAAGTCTGAGGCCCTCGATGTCTCCCTCCCTAAATCCATATAGGATTCCATCCAGTCCAACTTTCCCTTTGCCTGGCCCTCACAGGGTATCAAATACTTAGGAATTCCTATTCATAGAGACCTCTCCCATCTATGTTATCTTAATTTTGGGCCCTTTATTGAACAATTCCATACAGACCACGGTTGGCAAGTTAGAACTGTAAGATTCACTACGTGAACCACTGGTGTTTTGTGGAAAAGCACATGTACACCGCGTTCCAAATTATTATGCAAAAAGTGTTTAGGAGTGATAAGGGAAGAATTTGTTTGTTTGTCAGTTAAACTCATTGATGGTGATGTGTGTCAGGGCTCTTTATATCACTGTAAGCAATTGCAGACACCTGTGCTAATTAGTTTGGCAGGTGTGTCCAATGAAAGGCAAGACTACTTAAGAAGGCTCTCTCACATTATTAAGCAGCCTACATTTTCTGCCAAAATGGGAAAGAAAAAGGATGTGTCGGCTGCTGAGAAGCAACAAATTGTGGAGTGTTTAGGTCAAGGCATGACTACAATCAACATTGTGCGATGATCAGGATGAAGTGTCTTGGCAATCAAGAAGTATGTAGCTGATTCACAGTACACACGTGTGCGTGCTGATAAGGGCAAATTGAGGACTCTTTCCTACAGGCAATTACGTCAGGTTGAAAGAGCAGCGGCAAAAAAGCCTTGTCATAGCAGCAGACAAGTTTTTGAAGCTGCTTGTGCCTCCAACGTCCCCCGAACAACAAGATGCAGGGTCCTTCAGAGGTTTGCAGCTGTGCATACGCCATCCTGTCGACCTCCTCTATCCACTTCACACAAGCAGAAACGGCTCCAGTGGGCCAAACATTACATGAAGACTGATTTCAAAACTGTTTTGTTCACGGATGAGTGCCATGCAGCGCTCGATGGTCCAGATGAATGGAGTGGAGGATGGCTGGTTGATGGACACCCCACGCAAACACGGCTACAGCGCCAACAAGGAGGAGGTGGAGTAATGTTTTGGGCTGGAATCATGGGGAGAGAGATTGTCGGCCCCTTTAGGATCCCTGAAGGCGCTAAAGATGAACTCCATAATGTATGTGGATTTTCTCAAACAGCACTTCCTGCCATGGTTCAAGAAGAAGAACCGTGTATTTCACAGCAAGATCATTTTTCTGCATGATAATGCACCATCTCATGCTGCACATAAAACATCTGAATCTCTGGTTGATATGGGCATAAAAGGGGACAAACTTATGGTGTGACCCCCATGCTCCCCTGACCTCTACCCCATTCAGAACCTTTGGAGCATCATTAAAAGGAGTGTCTATGATGGCGGGAGGCAGTTCACATCTAAGCAACAGCTCTGGGAGGGTATTCTGTCCTCATGCAAAACAATTGAAGCAGAAACCATCCAAAACCTGACAAATTCAATGGACGAGAGAGTTCAGAAGCTCCTTTCGAACAAGGGGTCCTATGTGAAAATGTAACATCACCTAGAATAAAGTTTTGAGTTGAAAACTGTTTGATTTCAGTTTCTAACAACCTGCTAATGCTTATAATTTCAAAAATGACCATTTTTTTGGTCTTTATTAAAATGAAAAGGTTGATCGAAAAGTTTGGGGGATCTAAGAGTGTGGCAACCCAGTAGTCATGATTACTTCGAATTCTGACAATATGAGGGTCATGCTGCAGGTAGTGCAGCAAGAAGGCACTTATGTGTCTTGCGCATCTCGGAGCCCCAAAATTATTTTCCGGGCTAGATGCAGCTAAAAATTATTTTTAATTTTAAATCTGGTGAAGCTTATTATAGATGGCCTAATAGGATCAGTGCTGCACACTGCTACAAAGCCCAAATTATTTTCCAGTCAAGATACAGATAAACATGATTAGTAATTTGAAAGCTTAAAACGGTTGGTAGGGTGATTTTAACCAATCATCAAGCTTTTACTCTCCCCAGGATGACACAGGGGTAGAAAAGTCGTTTTGGATCCATTATTTGTTCATCTTTATGAACGTGAGTCTGTCTACATTATCAGTGGAGAGCCGCGTGCGCTTATCTGTCAGCACACCACCAGCAGCGCTGAACACACGTTCAGACAGAACGCTGGCTGCGGGGCATGACAAGATCTCCAAGGCGTAAGTGGCTAGCTCCGGCCATTTATCCAGATTGGAAGCCCAAAAAGAGCAAGGGTCCAGTGACACAGTCGTGGCTTCAATGTTTACTTGGAGATACTCCTGTACCATCGTCTCTAGGCGTTGACTATGTGTCAGACTTCTTGTCTCCTGTGGCCTTGCAAAGGATGGGCTAAAAAAGTGGTGAAATGATTCCGCAAAATTGATGTTACCAGCAGATACTGTGGTTCTGTTACGGTTTGAGTGCTGAACACTTGACGGTCCCACGGTTGGCAAGTTGGAACTGTGAGATTAACTACGTGCACCACTGGTATTTTGTGGAAAAGCACATGTAAGATTCTGCAACAGTCTCTGCTGATACTCCTGCATGCGTGCATCCCTTTCTATGGCAGGAATAATTTCTGCAAATTTACTTTTGTACCGGGGATCTAACAGTGTGGCAACCCAGTAGTCAGGATTATTTCTAATTCTCACAATTCGAGGGTCATGTTGCAGGTAGTGCAGCAAGAAGGCACTCATGTGTGTTGCGCATCCAGGAGCACCAAGTCCCTGTTGTGTTGGTGGCGAGGTAACAATCATGCTTCCTTCCTCTGTCCTCTCCCCCCAACCTCGCACAACAGAAATGTGATCAAGGTCTCCCTCATCTGATGAGTCTTCCATCAGTTCGTCCTCCACTTCTTCCTGGGCTCCTGCACCTTCCTCACTAGTTTGGCTGCTACCATGCGCCCTGGTTAAACCATCTCCCCCACCCTCACATGCCTGCCGCCTTGGTGCTGCCGACCGTCTGGACCTTGCAGATGTTAGCCCTTCCGCATACAACTCCTCCTCCTCTACTTCCTCCACCTCCTCTTGTGCCACCACCTGACTCCGAATTCTGTTTAACATGTGCTCCAGCATGTAAATCACCGGAATAGTCATGCTGATAATGGCATCGTCAGCACTAAACATCTTCGTCGCCATTTCAAAACTGTGCAGAAGGGTGCATAGGTCCGTGATCTGAGACCACTCCTCCAGCGTGATTTGCCCCACCTCTGAATCTCGTTGGCCCAGGCTATACGTCAGAACGTATTGCACCAGGGCTTGTCGGTGCTGCCACAGTCGCTGCAACATGTGCAGAGTTGAATTCCACCGGGTAGGCACATCGCATTTTAGCCGGTGAAGTGGCAGGCCCAACGACTTCTGTAGAGATGTAAGTCGCTGAGCTGCGGGATGCGAACGGCGGAAGTGAGCACACAGCGACCGTGCCCTCTGCAGAAGGCCATCTAGTCTGGGATAGTGGGCTAAAAATTGCTGGACAACCAGGTTCAACACGTGAGCCATACAAGGCACGTGTGTGACATTGCCCCGGCGAAGGGCCGCACCCAGGTTTGCAGCATTGTCGCACACGGCCTTCCCTGGTTTCAGGTCCAGTGGAGACAACCATTCATGAAATTGGTTCTCCAGAGCTGACCACAACTCCTCAGCTGTGTGACTCACATTTCCCAGACATTTCAATGTAAAAACCGCCTGATGACGTTGAGCCCTACTGCCAGCATAGTAAGGAGGTGTGCAGGATCCCTTCTGCGTAGTTAGAAAGCTTGTGGCATGACCAGACAGGCTTTGGGTGCAGGTGGAAGACCGAGAGGAGGTTGAGGAGGCAGAAGCAGTGGAGGAAAAATGACATAAAGAGGATTGACGCACAACTCGTGGGGACGGCAAGACTTGGACAGCAGCCCCTTGTCCTGCTGTCACCATAGTTACCCAGTGCCCAGTCAGCGACATGTAACGCCCCTGTCCATGCCTACTCGTCCAAGTGTCTGTGGTGAAATGCACCCTGTCACACACAGAGTTTCTCAAAGAAGCGGTGATGTTGTGTGCGACATGCTGGTGGAGCGCAGGCACACCTTTCTTTGAGAAGTAGTGCCGACTGGGCATCTGGTACTGGGGCACTGCGACGGACATAAGGTCTCGAAAATCCTCTGTGTCCAGCAGGCGGAAAGGCAGCATTTCTGTAGCCAAGAGCTTGCAGATGGTGAAATTCAACCTCTTAGCTTTCTCATGGCTAGGAGGAAATGGTCTTTTACTTGTCCACATCTGAGGGACCGAGGGCTGGCTATTGTGCTTAGACGGGGTTGATAAGGGTGTCCCCGGCAAACTGCCGGTCTGTGAGGAAGATGCAGGCGGACATGTTAGGTTGCCTTGATCCAAAGGTGGTGCTATCGATGTCGGACAGCGCTCAAGACCAGCTGGTGTTACCACCTCCAAAGAAAATGATGACCTGCCAATCACGCTGGCTGTTGCGGTTAAAGAGGTGGCAGGTCTGCGCCCCAAAACAGGTGTGACTGCTGTCCCCCCAGTCACAGAGGATGAAGAGGCCGCGGATGTACAAGATATGGCAGACGGTGGTTGGCCCGGCCTGCTAGACCGCATTGTAGCACACTGAGCTTCCCACTGCAACTCATGCTTCATGTCCATGTGCCGGTTCATGCATGAAGTACTCAAACTATGTATTTTTTGGCCTCTACTTAGCTTTTGCTGACAAATGTTACAGATAACACGAGTTGGGTCATCTTTATCGATCTGAAAAAATGCCCAGGCTATGCAAGGCTTAGCACCCATGCGACCTGAAGAGCCACCACGACTTGTGGTGAGAGGCAGAGTTGTGTTTGAGGATGCAGTTGTTGACGTGCTTCCAGTACTACGTCTCTGTCCAGGAAGGCGCAACCTGACCTCGTCGTCACTAGCATCTTCCTCCACCTCCTCTGCTGACCTCATCTCTTGGCTGACTGTGGGTTGACAGTAAGTGGGATCTCCGACCTCATCATCATCACCCTGTGCGTTATCACACCCGTCGTCCTCAGAGCCAACCTGTTCCTGCCCTGACAAAAAACTAAAGTTGTCGCTCCAATCAGGTATTTGAGTCTTATCATCGTCTTCCTCATTGTCTCCACCAACAGGAGTTACAGTTTGGGAATGAGGGTCTACATTATGGTCAGAACCTTCTGCGTCTGGTCCTGGATCCGACTCATAAAGATTCTGGGCATCAGTGCAGATCATTTCCTCGTCTGGATTCACAGAAGCGCTGGAGTCGACCTCTGATTCCCAGGCTATAGTATGAGTAAACAGCTCTGCAGACTCAACCATCTGTTCTACCTCATACTCAGACGGGCAGCTGGAGATTTGGGAGCTGTGAGGAAGCAAGTGCGATTTGGGTGACACCTTTGAGGACTGGAGTATTTGTGATGTTGAAGTTGATGTGGAGGAGAGCCCACTTAAAGGAGCACTTGATATCCGTTGAAGCACCTGCTGTTTTTGTGCCTCATCTGGAATTTGTAGCGATTGGCGTGGCCGTAAGAAAGGGATCTTATCACATTGTCCGCTAAAAGAAGTAGACATTTTAGTTTGGCTGGAAGATGGTCTTTCTTCTGCACCTACCCCACAGACACAACCTTTTTTCCCCTTCCCAACACGCCTATTCCCCTTTCCACCAGCAGCAGTCCTTTTTCCACTCATTTTGGTGGTTAACTAATTCACAACTCTGGAGTTGTTTGCACAAAAAACAATGGATGGTAACCGAGCAGAGCTGAGTGGCCAAACTGTGGTATTAGGCCAAAACTATTGGCTGGGTTAGATGCAGAAAAAAATTATTTTTAATTTGCAACCTGATGGAGGTCAGTATAGATGGACTAATAGACCAAGTCCCACACACCGCTAGAAGCCCAAATATTTTTTCAGAGCTAGATGCAGAAAATTTTTTTATTCAATTTGCAACCTGATGGAGGTCAGTATAGATGGACTAATAGACCAAGTCCCACACACTGCTAGAAGCCCAAATATTTTTTCAGAGCTAGATGCAGAAAAAAATTATTTTTAATTTGCAATCTGATGGAGGTCAGTATAGATGGACTAATAGACCAAGTCCCACACACTGCTAGAAGCCCAAATATTTTTTCAGAGCTAGATGCAGAAAAAAATTATTTTTAATTTGCAACCTGATGGAGGTCAGTATAGATGGACTAATAGAACAAGTCCCACACGCTGCTAGAAGCCCAAATATTTTTTCAGAGATAAATGAAGAAAAAAATTATTTTTAATTTGCAACCTGATGGAGGTCAGTATAGATGGACTAATAGACCAAGTCCCACACACTGCTAGAAGCCCAAATATTTTTTCAGAGCTAGATGCAGAAAAAAATTATTTTTAATTTGCAACCTGATGGAGGTCAGTATAGATGGACTAATAGAACAAGTCCCACACGCTGCTAGAAGCCCAAATATTTTTTCAGAGATAAATGAAGAAAAAAATTATTTTTAATTTGCAACCTGATGGAGGTCAGTATAGATGGACTAATAGACCAAGTCCCACACACTGCTAGAAGCCCAAATATTTTTTCAGAGCTAGATGCAGAAAAAAATTATTTTTAATTTGCAACCTGATGGAGGTCAGTATAGATGGACTAATAGACCAAGTCCCACACACTGCTAGAAGCCCAAATATTTTTTCAGAGCTAGATGCAGAAAAAAATTATTTTTAATTTGCAACCTGATGGAGGTCAGTATATATGGACTAATAGAACAAGTCCCACACGCTGCTAGAAGCCCAAATATTTTTTCAGAGATAAATGAAGAAAAAAATTATTTTTAATTTGCAACCTGATGGAGGTCAGTATAGATGGACTAATAGACCAAGTCCCACACACTGCTAGAAGCCCAAATATTTTTTCAGAGCTAGATGCAGAAAAAAATTATTTTTAATTTGCAACCTGATGGAGGTCAGTATAGATGGACTAATAGACCAAGTCCCACACACCGCTAGAAGCCCAAATATTTTTTCAGAGCTAGATGCAGAAAAAAATTATATTCAGTTTGCAACCTGATGGAGGTCAGTATAGATGGACTAATAGAATGATGCTATGCCCAAAAGATTTTACTTCACTAGGTGCAGTAAAAAAATTGGTATTCTATACACAGGTGGTATATCTTGCAACACAGATAGGCTACTCCACTGACTAACACACTCTGCAATAGGCCAAAAAGGATTAGCTTTGCTAGATTCAGCCAAATGCTGTGAAAAAAACTTGCACAGCACTGGCACAGACCTGCCTGGCAAAAACTGATAGGAACTGATGTAACCTAGTCCTGAAAAGGACTCCAATTACAATTAGTCTTTACTCCCACAATCTATCTATTTAAGAGCACAGACCTGCCTGATAAAAGTCGTAGGAAATGCTGTAACCTAGTCCTTAAAAGGACTGCAATCACAACTATTCCCTACTCCCAAGCTATCTGTATATTTGTGCGAAAATTGGCTTGAAATTAACAAGGTATAGCGCACACAGCAACAGCGGTGCCGTCTAACACGCAGCTGCAGCAGTGAGAAAATGGTGGCGACGGGGAAAATGGCTTGGTCTTATAGGGCAAGGACATGTGACATACACTGCCAATCACACATGCCCTTGCTTGTGTGAAAAAAAGCACTTCGCTCCGTGTGTGCGCTGCTGATAGGCTGACAGATTGCACCTCCCCACTGCAAATGCGGGAAAGAGAAAAAAAAATGGAGATCTTCATTGTTCCTGCAGAGATCCATCCCCTGCCCCTCCCCCCGCCCCGCTGTACACTCAAACTGCGTATTAACATTAATTTTCATCATTACTGAGAAAAAATCCAGTTATGATTTTGGTGCACGAACAGTTATCGAACATAACCTCGAACAGCCGAATTTTTCTCAAATTGTTCGTGTTCGCCGACCGGCTCGAACACCGCCCAAAACAGCTCGAATTTGAGATTGGCGAACAGTTCGAGTAGAACAACGCTCATCTCTAGACCCAACCTCCACATCCAACACCACACTTCTCCCACCAGAGGGGGCTAGAATGCACTAGGTTCTGCCCCTACTGGCACCCGGGAGACAGGGGAACCAAGAGATAGGGGAACCAATTAGTGGGTGAGGGTGGAGGATTCACATTTTAGTGACACTTAAAATTTTATATATAATCCTCAGCCATTTTGTGGCTTAGTTCTTCTTTTTGGTGGCTTGGTCGTAGTCTTTTGATGGTTCTTTGACTGTTCTTATCGTGACCTCCCTCCCTGAGCGTGGATCCTGTGTGGACCTGCAGAGGATGGAGGCACGGCCCTCGTACCCCGGCCTTGGGTCGAGGGGCAGGTTGCAGATAATGAATGTCTTAGCCCGGTCAAGGACCATGACCAAGAAGGCCCGGAGCTTAGGAGTGTAGCTCCACCGCAAATGGATCCCAGGGAGGATGCAGACGGAGCAGTATACGCCACCTGTCCTCGCTAACCTGATCTATTCAATGGGATTCTGGCTGCAAGAGGGGTACCGGCCCCCGACACCTGACCTTGTTACTTCACGCCCTGGTCAGGAAAGCCTGGTAGGCCCTGAGGATCCCACCGGGTATTGGAAGGAGCGGAGCTGCCACCCGTACCCTTTTTCTGAGAGAAGTTCAGAGGGAGACCCGGCCTATCTACACACACACAGACAGGAAGCGACCTGGTCTGAAGTCTAGGAACACTCTGGTGCGGGGTCCTGATTGAACACTTGACTTACTCGGAGGTTGTCGGACCCCCGTTCCTTGTGACCGCAGAACTCCGCGAGGAGCAGGCAGAAACCTTGCAGCTGTACTCTCCACCGTGAGTAAAAACCCTGGAAGTTAACCCCTATGGCCTCCGGACTCTTTATTCTGCATTGCACCACATTACGCGGCACCAGACCTCCTAGCCTACAACCCCCCGCCTCCTGCCTCTCTGCCCTGAGGCCCTGCTCCCCCTGTGGGGAGTAGTAACAATGACGGCTGCGATAATACCATGCCTCAGCAGACTACAGCAGCGCTGGTGGCCTTCACCAGGTGCCACAGGTGGCATAGTCGAGATCAGCCTCTCAACCCAGATAAGCCCATTACATCCTTTTTAATGTGATGGCCCTGGGCATGGAGCGGGTCCGTGCCATGGCTGCACCCCATCTACCACACAGGACCCGGCTCCGAGTCCCCCATCTCCCTGGGTAGGGCTTCCATTCAGAGTATGTCGTCACAACTTGGCATAGTTGGCAGGATCGCGTGCCCGCAGCAAAGGAAGGAATTACCCATTGCTACCGGGTACTGTGTGCCTTATACCTTGAACTGTCGTTTTCCACTTAAAATGGCGCCCGCCCAAGAAGAACGGGCGCTATAGTGCATCGGAAAGACGGTCTTCTAACACCTCCTATCGTGGGCCAGGCTCCCATTTGGCGCCAAAAGTTCGGACTGCCCCTTCCATCAGAGACTGTCCGAGGGGTAATGCCCGTCAAGATGGATGGGCTGAATGAAGGCGTGCCTGTCAGCATACCGCCCTGGGGCCGCCCCAAAAGAGGAGGAAGAAGAAAAACAACAAGGTGCGGCCATTGCAGTTGGAGTTTGACGACCTTCAGGAGCGGACATGGACGCTGCTGAAGCGCAACAAATGGAGCCTTCCGAACCCGGTCCAGGTCCCTCCACCTGCAGGGAGCGAAGCGGCACCAGACTTACAGCGGGAGATATTACATTTCTCCACCAGGAAGCCCTGGGTCTTGCACGGAGACTGGATGAGGCCCAGAAGGCGGCGTCTGCTGCGTGGCGGGAAGAAATGCTGCTGCGCATCCGGACCCGCCGCCAAGGAGCTGGAGCTCAGGGAGAAGCGGTGACAGAGGTCGCGAGCGGCCCAGAGGCGGGTGAGTGTGCTACCCCTGCCCTGGCTGCTGAACCTACCGTACCCGTACTGGACCTCATGGCCGAGTATCTCCTGCCTGGTGCGGTCACCTGGGAACAGGTGTTTGCCCCGGAGCTGCAAGCTTCAGCTATAGGCGGAGATCTGCATTGCCGCCCAACTCCCGAATCGGAAGCACCTGAGGCTGCAGGGGTATCCACCGACCCCAACCCGGACTGGTCCGCACTTGCAGAGGACCCGCAGCAACCCCTGCTGACACCGCTGCCCGCACCGACAGTCACCTGGCCGGAGGCTGAGGAGTGGGCCTGGGACAACCAAGGTGGGGACCTGATGGGCTTCCCCCGGGAGACCCGGGCTGAAGCGCAGAGGAGGAGCGAGCGGTGCCTTGAGCAGATTCTCCAACTCAACCGGGAGCAACGCCAGAGGGAGATCCGCTGCGAGCGCCTCGAGGTGCGTGCCAAGGCTGCAAAGTCCCGGGTCCGACAGGAGGAATCTACCCGTCCAAGCCCCCGAGTGGAAGGGCAAGTTGTCCACTTCCACCATGAGGCGGGGTGGGGGTTCATAAGGAGTCCCCAGTATCAGGACGACGTCTTTGTCAGCAGGCGGGATGTCGAGCCGCGTCTGAAAAAGGGACACCCTGGCTGGAATCTCTTCCCGGGTAACGTAGTTACTTACACCCTCCACCATGGGGTGCGGCGGTGGTATGCCCTGGATGTCCACAAGGTGTCCGGGAGCGACGCCCCCTCGCGCTCAGCTTCAGAGGACAGGTCAGCCTCCGTCGGGAGGAATGAGCCTTTTCCCAGGAGGGAACCCGAGAGCTAAGCAGCCCCGGCGGCTGTAACTTGTTTAAAGTTGTTTATGTTATGTTCTAATTTAAATCCCCGGTTTCTAGAGACATTGGTCCCTGCGGACTTGCAGCAGACAGACTCTTACCCTGTAAATAGTTTGCATCTCTTTAGGTGCTCCCTATTGGTTTTATGTAAAACCGTGGCTATTTCTACCTCAGACCTCAGAAGAAAAACCTGTCTGGAGTGGCTCTCCTGGAGGTCCAACTCGGGATCTTCATGCCCTGCAGCCACCCCAGGGCCTACGTTGGGGGTTTGGGACAGGTCCCTCGTGCTTCTGAACTGCCTTTTCATCCTTGCACCTTAACCCGTCTGTCTGTGCATAAATGCCTCTAGATAATTCTAGCACTTTTATATTTTATACCTTTGTACTTTTATATTGTTATATTTTGTTTGAAACGTTTAAGAAGAAGTGCCTCCCATAAAGGGAAGATGGTTTATTGTTTTATATAAAAGAAAACTTTACCAGGTATTGCTCTTTTGCAGCCCGCGGACGTGCTGTGTTTCACCAGGGGGGAATGTGGTGCCCCTAAGGGTTCGACCGCCACAGGGATGCTGCACTTCTCTAATGGAGTGTAGTGTTCCTCCTCTGAGGTAAGAACAGTGTGATAGTCAGGACCCAACCTCCACATCCAACACCACACTTCTCCCACCAGAGGGGGCTAGAATGCACTAGGTGCTGCCCCTACTGGCACCCGGGAGACAGGGGAACCAAGAGATAGGGGAACCAATTAGTGGGTGAAGGTGGAGGATTCACATTTTAGTGACACTTAAAATTTCATATATAATCCACAGCCATTTTGTGGCTTAGTTCTTCTTTTTGGTGGCTTGGTCGTAGTCTTTTGATGATTCTTTGACTGTTCTTATCGTGACCTCCCTCCCTGAGCATGGATCCTGTGTGGACCTGCAGAGGATGGAGGCACGGCCCTCGTACCCCGGCCTTGGGTCGAGGGGCAGGTTGCAGATAATGAATGTCTCAGCCCGGTCAAGGACCATGACCAAGAAGGCCCGGAGCTTAGGAGTGTAGCTCCACCGCAAATGGATCCCAGGGAGGATGCAGACGGAGCGGTATTCGCCACCTGTCCTCGCTAACCTGATCTATTCAATGGGATTCTGGCTGCAAGAGGGGTACCGGCCCCCGACACCTGACCTTGCTACTTCACGTCCTAGTCAGGAAAGCCCGGTAGGCCCTGAGGATCCCACCGGGTGTCGGAAGGAGAGGAGCTGCCACCCGTACCCTTTTTCTGAGAGAAGTTCAGAGGGAGACCCGGCCTATCTACACACACACAGACAGGAAGGGACCTGGTCTGAAGTCTAGGAACACTCTGGTGCGGGGTCCTGATTGAACACTTGACTTACTCGGAGGTTGTCGGACCTCCGTTCCTTGTGACCGCAGAACTCCGCGAGGAGCAGGGAGAAGCCTTGCAGCTGTACTCTCCACCGTGAGTAAAAACTCTGGAAGTTAACCCCTATGGCCAACGGACTCTTTATTCTGCATTGCACCACATTACGCGGCACCAGACCTCCTAGACTACAATCCCCCTCCTCCTGCCTCTCTGCCCTGAGGCCCTTCTCCGACTTTGGGGAGTAGTAACAACGACGGCTGCGATAACACCATGCCTCAGCAGACTGCAGCAGCGCTGGTGGCCTTCACCAGGTGCCACAGGTGGCGTAGTCGAGATCAGCCACTCAACCCGGATAAGCCCATTACATCCTTTTTAATGTGATGGCCCTGGGCACGGAGCGGGTCCGGGCCACGGCTGCACCCCATCTACCACACAGGACCCGGCTCCGAGTCCCCCATCTCCCAGGGTAGGGCTTCCATCCAGCCAGCGTCACACATATCCTACCTCCTCCGAGGATTGCTGGATGTTTTCCTGCTACTATCCCAGTTCTATGACTCCCGTTAAAACAAAGCTTCAGGTGATGAATGATGGATGAGGTGGTGGCGAAGGAGAAAGAGCAGGAGGAACACACCAATATCAGGCCAGTCAACCACACATGTCTTGTAGGATATGTTTCTGTACCAAAAGAAGCGGTTTGGATACACAGTTATAGGGCATGCAGTGAGTGCAATGCCTAACAAAAATTTCGAGGCACTCCAATGCCCATTGGAAGTGACATGAAGGTCAGAGGGCCTTAACTAAACCTTTTTTTTCCATTTATAGCAACTGGGTCTCCTGTGCAATGTTGGCCTAAGCAGTGAATGGAAGGCTTTCCAAAAATTATGAGGAACTACAATGCCCCTTGAAACAGACGTGGATTACAGCATACTAAAAGCCTTCTACCCATTATTGGGGAGTGGGTCTCCCTTAGTGTTCGCCTATGCATTGAAAAGCAAAAGCTGACTAAAATTAGGAGGAAATGAAATGCCCGTTGGAAGAATGATGGAGGTCGCAGTGGAATAAAAAGACAATATCAATGCCCCTTGGAAAAGTGGTGGAGGTCGCAGTAGCTTAACAAGATGGTTTTAATGCCCCTTGGAAGAGACGTGGAAGTTGCAGTAGCTTAACAAGACGGTTTAAATGCCCCTTGGAAAAGCCATGCAGTGCAGCATCTTAAAAACATTATTCCCATTATTGGGGAGTGGGTCTCCCATAGTCTTTGCCTATGCCTTCCAAACAAAAGCTGCCAAAAATTAGGACGGAGGAAATTGCAATGCTGGCAACACGGACCAAGGTCACCCTGGTGGTATAGTGGTGGTGGAGGCTGAGGATAAGGAGAAGAGCAAAATACAGCTGAAATGAAGAAGCATATACCCATGTGTGGGTGTGAAGCGGTGCATGGGAATACACCTCCAGAAATAACACAGTGGATTTGACTTTATGTTACTCTGCTGTCATTTGGTTGTGATGAGAAGTTTGGCCCAATCCAGCCCTTGTTCATTTTCATAAGGGTCAGCTTGTCAGCATTGTCAGTTGACAGGCGAGTGCGCTTATCAGTTATAATTCCCCCAGCGGCACTAAAAACACGCTCCAATAACACGCTAGCGGCAGGGCAGGCCAGGACCTCCAAGGCATACAGAGTGAGTTCATTCCAAGTGTCCAGCTTGGATACCCAAAAATTAAAAGGCACAGAGGAATCACGGAGGATGCTGGTACGGTCGGCAATGTACTCCCTCACCATCTTTTGAAACTTTCCACTCCTTGTGAGAGTACCCCGCGCCTCAGGGCCTGTAAGCTGAGTGGGTCTCAGAAAACTGTCTCAGAACGTTGACAGTGTTCCCCTGCCTCTGCTGGATTAGAGTTGCGTCTCTCTCGCCTGTACGTCTTGGTTGGGCAATGAACTGTGACCTCTGCCGCTAGCGTGTTCAGATGGGAATTTTTTTAACAGTTCTGCAGCAAGGGCCTTCTGGTACTGCCCCATTTTTGTAGACCTCTCCACCTCAGGAATAAGAGAGGGAAAGTTCTCCTTGTAGCGGGGGTCTAAAAGTGTCACCAACCAGTAATAACTGTCACCCAACATTTTGACAACATGAGGGTCACGGTTAAGGCAGCGTAACATAAAGTCAGCCATGCGTGCCAGACTGGTAATGGGCAAGACTTCCGTGTCCTCACCAAGATGACGACTGACCATGCTCTCCTCCTCCTCCTCCTCCCCCCTGTCCTCAGGCCGCTGACGTGCCCAGGGGATGGGGGCACACGACTACTCGGCGCCCGGGCCTTGTTGTTGGTTTTGGGGGATGTCGCGGTGGACGGCTCCCGGGCCCGTACCCTGGGGTCACTCTTAAAAAGAGGAAAAGGGGAAAGTTGTATGGGATACGGGAATGTTTGTGACGCCACCCGTGGTGTCTGGTGAGGATCACCAGCACTGCAACAGTCCTCTGAGGCCGGTGTTCAGGCAGCTTAGTTGGTGCTGCTCCCCACAGGTGGAGCGGGGCCTCAGGGCAGCATAGAGAGGGTGTAGAATGGAGCGCTGGCGGGTGCAGAGCCACGGAGGAAAGAACAGACAGAGGCAGTAGTTGAAGTCATCCAAGTCTTTACTCACGGTAGTGTTTTCTCAGCTCAGAGCTTCTCTCTGCTGTCACAAGGCGAGCTGCGGCCGCCAGGGTGGGGTTCAGCACACTCCAGGTAGTTCAGGAGCGCTTGACAGGAACTCCGCTCTAGTGTGTTCCTCTCTGGTTGAACTTCTCCCGCCTTGTGTCCCCCACTGAGTCCCGTACGGGTACTGCGATGTCCCTTGTGGGTAACGTGTAGTTCCCGGACCGACTGGGTGCCCTTTTTGGTGACTGGTGGTGAGAACATGGCGTAAGGCCGGGTCCCTCTGGATAAACTCAGATTAGGGCATACAGGTGGCGACTCCGCTCTGTCCGTATCCCCCTGGGATCCACATAAGCCTCCAGACTTTTCCGACAGAGACGTGAAGTGCAAAGTCAGATAATCGGGGACCGGTACCCCCTCTTGTGACAGGGTCTCTCTGGCAGGGCCAGAATAAGGTATGCAGGTGGCAACTCTGCTCCGTCCGCACCCCCTCAGATCCTTTCACCTGTGGAGCCTATCTCCTCTGCTCCCCTCCTGGACCTTCTTGGTTGGACTCTGACCGGGGACAGAGCCGATTATTACTCTGCCCCAATCCCCCGTCTCGAGGCCTGAGAACGGGAACCGTGGACCCCTCAGCCGGCTGCAGCTTTGTGCTGACTTGCCGTCCCAAAGACCCACGGCCAAAGACCTGGTTATTAAAATGGCCTCCAGTTATATATGATTCTATTAAGTGCTAAAGTAAAGTGCTTCCTCCACCCTCACTCACTACGTGGTTCCCCCTAACTTTGGTTCCCCCCAACTCCTGCATTCAGGCCCGGGGCAGCACTATGGTGCTTAGGCCCCCTTCAGAACTGGAGTGGTGTAGTTTTGAGTGTGTGGTAGGGGTCCTGTGTGGTGCTCCATCCTTACCTTGGAGAGGAGATACCACACCTCATTCTGAGGTGCAGTACCCCTGTGGCGACTGAACCCTCAGGGGCGCCACACCACCCACACTGAACCGACTGTATGACAGTTGTAAAGGTACCGTCTACAGCGCATGATACCAGCTCCTGTTCTTCCTCCTCCTCCTCTCCCTCATTGTCCCCCAATGCACGTTGGAATGAGATGAGGCTGGGCTGTGTGTAATCGCCCATTACGGGTTCTTGATCCATCTCATCATACTGTTAAGGGAGGGCAATAACCCTTCACGGTTGACCAAGTGAGTGTCAAATTATTATGTTGATTGCGCAATCCACAGAAAACTAAACGGAGGCAATGCGTGCTCTGTGTTGGGAGGATTCAAAGAATCTCTGATCCCGTTTATTTTGCTTAGCATTTTATATTGTTTTGAGTATATCAAATAGCCAATCAACTCTACAGCCATACTACAATACTATAGGCTAACTGATGTTAGTACAATTATTATGGAAAACACATATATGGTCATATTATCATTGTTAGTTTGAAGCACTATGGAAATTTTACAAGGTCAAACCTGGCCTAAACAAGCTAGATAACAGAGTGTCTGACAAAATGTTCTCTTGAGAAAAAGTTAGTGTGAGATAAGTTCCATGGGAAGAGAAAGAAAGAATGTATGTTATGCAAGGAGTGATAATAACATGATTTTAAAGCAAGCAGACAAAATGGAGTTGCTCTAGCATGAATATCAATATGTCCTTTACAATACTCTGGCTGCAATGCCTCCTCTTTAATTCTCTGCAGAGAGTGTTGCAAAAGACAGACAAGTGGGATGCTGACGCTAATGATGGCATCATCGCCACTCACCATCTTGGTGGACTCCTCAAAGTTTGTCAGGATGGTGCATATGTCAGACATCCAGGTCCACTCCTGAGGTCTTATGTGTGGAGTCTGACCTGAATATCAACGGCCTTGTTGCAGCTGGTACTCCACAACTGCTCTCTTCTGCTCACAAATCCTTTGCAACATGTGGAGGATAGAGTTCCAACGTGTGGGGACATCAAACACCAGTCAGTGTGCCAGAAGCTGCAAACGCTGCTGCAACACAGCAAGGGCTGCGGAAGCTGTAGCCGACTTGCGAAAATGAGCAGACAGGCAGCGTACTTTGACGAGCAGATCTGGCAACTCGGGGTACGATTTAAGAAACCGCTGAACCACGAGGTTAAGCACATGAGCCAGGCATGGTACATGTGTTATCTCGCCTCGCCTCAGAGCCGCCACCAGGTTACGGCCATTGTCACACACGACCATGCCTGTATGTAGGTTCAGCGGTGTCAGCCACAGATCTGCCTGCTCTTTCACAGCTGTCCACAACTCACAAGTAGTGTGAGGTTTATCACCTAAGCTTATGAGTTTCAGCACAGCCTGTTGCCGCTTGGCTGAGGCAGTACTGCAGTGCTTCCAGCTTGTAACTGATGTGGTGATATCTGAGATGGAGGCTGAACATGAGGAGGAGGATGATGCGCAGGAGCTGTATACTGTGGGGGCAACTCTGACTGACATAGGGCCCTTAATCCTCGGTGTGGGGAGGATGTGTTCCGTCCCAAGGTCCGACTGGTTCCCGGCTTCCACTATGTTTACCCAGTGTGCCGTCAGGGAGATGTACCATCCTGGCCACAAGAACTTGTCCACGTGTCCGTTATCAGGTGGACTCTCCCAGTAACTGCGTTGTTGAGGGCACGGCAGATGTTTTGGGACACGTGCTTGTGTAGTGCCGGGATGGCACAACGGGCAAAATAGTGTAGACTGGGGACCGAGTACCGAGGGACGGCCACCGCAATAAGGTTGCGGAAGGATTCCGTCTCCACCAGCCTAAAAGGCAGCATTTCCAACGCAAGCAGTCGTGAAATGTGCGAATTTAGGACTGTGGCCTGTGGGGTGTTGGCTGCGAATTTGCGCTTTCGTTCAAAGCTCTGGGATATGGACAATTGAACGCTGCGGTGGGACGTGGACGTTGATGCTGTTTCTTGAGAAACTGCCATAACAAGTGAAGACTGAGAGGAGGGGGCATCTTTGCATGCAGTATGGACAGGGGATTGCCTTTCACGCACAACAGGGGGTTCTATTACATGCACAACAGCGGAAAAAGCAGTGGTGACACCCACTGACACTGGTCGTGGACCCTGGGGTTCGCCCCATAAAGTCGGGTGCTTTGCTGCCATGTGCCTGATCATGCTGGTGGTGGTCAGGCTGGTAGTTTTGTCACCCCTGCTGATGCTGGCATGGCAGATGGTACAAATGGCCTTTTTGGGGTTATCAGCAGAGTCTGTAAAAAAATTCCAGACTCTGGAAGACCTACCGGTTGTACTGGCAGCGTCCCTCGTGTTGGTGTTACGGGGAACTGTTGCCCGCCTTCTGTGTGCGGCCACCACACTGCTTCTTCCTGCCTAATGGGGTACTCTGCCTCCCTCCCCCTATGTGCTGCTGGCCTCGATCTGCGTGTCCTCCTGCCACATTGGGTCAGTTACTAGATCATCCACCACCTCCTCCTCTTCCACTTGCGCACCACGATCCTCCTCCTCACTTTGTGGCTATTGTGTCTCGTCATCGTCCACCTCTTGTGACAAATTGCCAGCGTCGACTTCCTGTGGCCGTGGCTGTTCAAATATTTTGGCATTGCTACATGGGATCTCCTCTTCCACCACTTCAAGCGGAGCAGGCGAGGGGCACAAATATGGAAATGGACCAGTGAACAGCTCTTCAGAGTGTCCAAGTGTGGGATCAGTTGCTGTCTGACGACACTCGGCATGGTGGGAGGAAGGAGCATCAGGGTGAGGAGGAGTATGCTGTCGAAACTCACGGCTGCTAAAACTTGACCGTGTGGAAGACAGACCGGAGGTGGTGGTGCCCAGGTAACTGGAAGTATTATCTGTTATCCAATTAATAACCTGTTCACACTGATCAATTCGCAATACTGGTGTTGTAGTGTGCTTCCCTAGTAATTCGGTCAAGAAGTGGGAGCGAGAAGATGTGGCTGTTGGTTGTGGCACATTTTCACCTTGGCCATGGCCCCATCCTCTACACGTACCATCACCAGAAAATCCAGTTCCGCATCCCTTGCCACGCGCCTTGCGCATTGTAAGTGAAGTAAAATAGCTTACACTCACACTATCAATGGAAAAAGGGTAATAAAAATGAGATTAGAACCGTGGAAGAGGAAAACCACAGTTCTATTTGTCTGGCCTACACCAGAATCTTTTAAACAGATATATTTGTGACTGAACAGACAGGGAGACACTATTACTGTTTTTTTTTACGTAAAACAGGCCAAAAGCTGGATAATACAGAGATTTGACTCATGGAACGGCAAAACCACAGTTCTAATTTACTGGCGTATACCAGACTTTTTTAAATAGATATATTGGTGTCTGAACAGTCAGGGAGACACTATTACTGTTATTTTTAATGGCAAAAAATGCAAAAAGCAGGATAATACAGAGATTTGACCCGTGGAACTGCAAAACCACAGTTATAGTTATGTGGCATACACCAGACTCTTTTAAACAGATATATTGGTGTCTGACCAGTCAGGGAGACACTATTACAGTTTTTTTTACGGCAAAAAATGCCAAACGCAGGATAATACAGAGATTTGACTCATGGAACTGCAAAACCACAGTTATAGTTATGTGGCGTACACCAGACTCTTTTAAACAGATATATTGGTGTCTGACCAGTGTAAGGCGGCGGTGTTCACACCGTGCAGTAACTGAGGCAGTGACCCAAGCAAGTCCAACTTAAACAGCTTTTATTCAGCAACTCACGGTTAAACAGAAAGTCCTCCGGTTCGCAGCCGGGTTAACATGAGTCCATAAACAACGGTTGCCACGGACAACGGCCACACCGGGCCACGCAGAGCCTGACAGGTGCAGAGCCTTCCTAGGCGGTGGTTCAGCCACACTCAGTCCTGCTGAGCTATCCTGCTGTGCTCCTAGCAGGTTGCAACATAGAACAACACTAAACCTTAGTGAAGGAGTTTTAAAGGACCTGTGGCAAGAGCCACTGGAAAATCCGGGTTGGAGGGTGGAGGCCGCCCCACTGCCTCCTAAGACCTCCTCCAAGAAATGAAGGCCCTGCCGGGTTTTACTTAATCTGCCTTGGCCAGGTAGTCTGACCAGGTGATTGCTCACCTTCATTCCTGCATTGCAGCCGCAGCTGTGTCTGTGACTGCAATGCACTCCAATGGATTTAATAGGTCTCTGTACACATTCTGGGGGATATATAACGTCCCTCGTATATTATCCCCGTCACTGCCTCACATGTCCCCCCCCCTCTGTTCAAACTTGTGGGGTTGAACATTTGCCACCATGCAGGGTGCCCGGGACTGGGCATCCGCGTTTCCCTGCGACTTCCCAGGGCGATGTTCTACCGAGAAGCTGAAATTTTGCAGTGACAGGAACCACCTAGTGACTCGCGCATTCCTCTCCTTAGCATTCCTCATCCACACCAAGGGTGAGTGGTCTGTCACCAAGCGGAACTGACGCCCGAGTAAATAATAGCGTAGTGATTCCAAGGCCCACTTAATAGCCAAACACTCCTTCTCTACCACGCTATAGTTTTTCTCTGCCGGGACAAGCTTTCTACTCAAGTAGGTGACCGGGTGCTCTTCACCATTCACTTTTTGTGACAATACCGCCCCTAGGCCTACCTCCGAGGCATCTGTCTGTACAATGAAGGTTTCATTGAAGTTGGGGCTGATGAGGACCGGCTGTCCACACAGGGCCAACTTCATGGACTGAAAAGCTTCTTCTGCCTGAGGGTTCCACCGAACCATTACCGATTTTTTTCCCTTCAAGAGATCGGTCAGGGCCGCCGTTTGCCCAGCAAAATTAGGTATAAACCGGCGGTAATACCCAAGGATGCCAAGGAACGCCCTCACCTGTTTTGTACTTGACGGTTTAGGCCAGTTTTTTATAGCCTCAACTTTATTGATTTGGGGCTTGATAGCTCCTCGGCCTATCACGTACCCAAAATATCGGGCTTCCTCTAGCCCTATCGCACATTTTTTTTGGCGTTTGCCGTTAACCCTGCAGCTCTGAGAGAATCCAGCACCGCTTGTACCTGTGATAGGTGCGTATGCCAGTCGGTGCTAAAGATGATAATATCATCTAGATACGCAGACGCGTACTCCTGATGAGGCTTGAGCACTATGTCCATCAACCTCTGGAATGTAGCCGGGGTCCCATGTAACCCAAAAGGTAAGACCACATTGTGATATAGACCCTCTGGAGTTACGAAGGCGGTCTTTTCCTTCGCTGAATCTGTGAGAGGTACCTGCCAGTAACCCTTGGTAAGATCGAGCGTGGTAAAGTACTGGGCCTGCCCCAGTCTCTCAATCAGCTCGTCCACCTGGGGCATTGGATAAAGGTCAAACTTTGACACTTCATTCAATTTCTGGAAATCGTTACAGAAGCGTAACGATCCGTCTGGTTTTGGGATCAGTACGATGGGGCTAGCCCACTCACTCCGTGATTCCTCTATGACGCCTAACTGAAGCATTTGTTTTACCTCAGCCGTGATGGCTTGCCTCCGGGCCTCGGGTACCCGGTACGGTCTTATTCGTACCCTTACCCCAGGTTCGGTGACAATGTCATGTTTGATAACCGTAGTCCTACCTGGTAGCTCTGAGAACACGTTGGTATTGTGCTGCACCAGCGAGCGAGCCTCCCGTCGCTGCTGTTTAGTGAGGGCATCACTTATCCTGACCTCCCCCTCGTATGCTTCCCTGTCTGAAGGTAGAGAACTCTCTGGTGATATGCCCGGGGTGACGTCTGTAACTAAACACTCTCTGTCTTTCCAAGGTTTTAGCAGGTTTACATGGTAAAGCTGCTCAGGTTTCCTCCTTCCGGGCTGATATACCCGGTAATTTACCTCCCCCACTTTTTCTCGAACCTCATATGGCCCTTGCCACTTGGCCATGAGTTTACTCTCTGTTGTGGGTACCAGAACTAATACCCGATCGCCCTTGTTAAAAGACCTGACTCTGGCTCTTTTATTATATGTGTGCCTCTGGGCTGCCTGGGCATCTAACAGATGTTCTTTCACGATGGGCATGACCGCCGCGATCCGGTCCTGCATACTAGCCACGTGTTCAATTATACTCCTATGTGGAGTCGACTCTTGTTCCCATGTCTCTTTGGCTACGTCCAACAGACCCCTAGGGCGTCTGCCGTACAATAACTCAAAGGGAGAGAACCCTGTGGAAGCCTGGGGTACCTCACGGACGGCGAGCATCAGATAGGGTAGCAACAGGTCCCAATCCCTCCCGTCCTTAGAAACCACCTTTTTAACATGGATTTGAGGGTTTTATTGAACCGTTCTACTAGCCCGTCGGTTTGAGGGTGGTACACCGAGGTGCGCAATTGTTTAATTTTTAGTAATTTGCACAGTTCCCTTGTCACTTTGGACATAAAAGGGGTCCCTTGATCTGTCAGGATCTCCTTAGGTAGTCCAAGGTGACAGAACATAGCAAACAGCTCCCGTGCAATCAGTTTTGCTGATGTGTGGCGTAGTGGTATAGCCTCCGGATACCGGGTGGCATAGTCGACGACCACCAGTATATGTTGGTGGCCACGGGCGGATTTTACAAGGGGCCCTACCAAATCCATTGCAATCCATTCAAAAGGTACCTCTATCACTGGCAGGGGTACCAATGGACTACGGAAACTTGCAGTGGGTGAGGTCAACTGACATTCGGGGCAGGATTCGCAGTACCTTTTGACCTCCGCGTAAACCCCCGGCCAAAAGAACCGCTGCAAGAGACGTTCTTGCGTTTTCTTTACCCCTAAGTGTCCACTCAGCAAGTGTGTGTGTGCCAAATCTAGAACCACCCGACGGTACGACTGAGGTACCACCAACTGTTCCACGACCTCGTCCCTGATCTTATCTATCCTATAGAGCAACTCACCGTTGACTACCATGCGTGGAAATACAGTATCTGCATTGGGCTGTTGGGCTACGCCGTTTACCTCTAACACCCTTTCCCGCGCCTGAGTCAGGGTGGGATCCTGTAGCTGAGCCGTCCTAAACGTGTCGGGACACTTCCAGCTCAGGGATCGATGGGGTCTCCTCGACCTCTCCTGCCAACACCTCTAAGGGAAACCTATCGGGTTCACACTCTGTCCCTAGGTTGGACACTCCTACGGCAGGTTCGTCGGGTACAGTGTCTGTAATACAGTTTACCGGGGGAGAGTGGATTTTGTTTTTCCACAGAGTCCAGAACAGGGGCAAGTCTCTTCCCAACACAGGCCCATAGGTAAGAGTTTTTACCACTCCCACCACATGTTTTATGTCTCCACACGGCGTGGACAAGACTACCTCCTCAGTTGGGTACTCTCGGAGGTCCCCATGGATACACACAACCCCGACGGGCCATCCACCGGTGTTGTCTCCTGCCACCAGTGACCCATGTACCAGAGTCACGAGGCTCCCTGAGTCCAGTAGAGCCTCCGTGGGGTACCCATTAACCAGTACCTGACATATTTGGAGTTCATTGTCCCGGGGTTCGGGGCTCGCTGTGCAGACTGTCTGGGCGTACATTGAGACACGGCGGCTATATCCGCAGTCCATGGGTTCTGTAGTCAGGGGACAATTAGCAATCACATGTCCCGGCCCCTGACACCGCCAGCACCTAAGGGTGGAGGTACTGTTAGGTCTTATGGCAGTTTGGGAGGGAACCAGTCTCCTGCCGCTCTCACTCCTGGGTTCCCCTTCAGCACGGGCACGGTGCTGACTGTCCCCAGCAGAGGGACGCGACCCCTTCCCCGACTCCTGTGTTGGCAGGGATCAGCGTGACAGCCGAGAGGGGGCGGAGTCTCGAATGAAGTCCTGAGTAGCTGAGTAGCGCTCGACCAAACTCAGGTCGAGGGTGCCGGGGTCCCCTTGCCCCACCCAACGTTGGATAGCGACTGGCAGAGTCCTCACCAGCCGGTCAACCACCACCCTCTCCACTATCTGGGCTGGGGACAAAGCCTCAGGTTGGAGCCACCTCTTTACCAGCTGCAGGAGGTCATAAGCCTGAGACCGGGCAGGTCGGGTCTCCACATAGGCCCACGAAAACACACGCTGAGCCCTCACGTATGTATTGACCCCCAGCCGGGCAAGGATCTCACCTTTGAGCCTCTGGTAGTCCCGGGCGTCCTCCTGACTGAGGTCGAAACAGGCCTTCTGGGCATCGCCAACCAAAAAAGGAGCCACCACTTCCGCCCACTGGTCAGCTGGTAGGTTTTCCTGCTCTGCTGTGCGTTCGTAGATGGTAAGGAAGGCTTCCACATCGTCCTCCGGACCCATCTTCCTCAACGCTGATCGAACCTTGTCCCGGGCGTCTCGACGTTCCGGGGCTGATGCCGTCGGTGTCTCCCGCAGGGCAGCAATTTGTTGCATCATCAGTTCATTTGTTTTTTTCTGCTGTCGTTGGAGATCCTGGTACTGCTCCTGCTGTTGCCGCTGAGACTGCATCTGTTGCTGCTGGGTGAGAACCAGCTGCTTAAACAGCTCCTCCATTTTGTCCATGGGGTGGAACTGGAAGGTGGCAGGCTGAATTGTGGTCATGCAGCTGCCGGTGGGGTATGCCTCAGTCACATTGCCCGCATTCTCCACCAAGCTGTAAGGCGGCGGTGTTCACACCGTGCAGTAACTGAGGCAGTGACCCAAGCAAGTCCAACTTAAACAGCTTTTATTCAGCAACTCACGGTTAAACAGAAAGTCCTCCGGTTCGCAGCCGGGTTAACATGAGTCCATAAACAACGGTTGCCGGGGACAATGGCCACGCCGGGCTGCGCAGAGCCTGACAGGTGCAGAGCCTTCCTAGGCGGTGGTTCAGCCACACTCAGTCCTGCTGAGCTAACCTGCTGTGCTCCTAGCAGGTTGCAACATAGAACAATACTAAACCTTAGTGAAGGAGTTTTAAAGGACCTGTGGCAAGAGCCATTGGAAAATCTGGGTTGGAGTGAGGAGGCTGCCCCACTGCCTCCTGAGACCCCCTCCAAGAAATGAAGGCCCTGCCGGGTTTTACTTAATCTGCCTTGGCCAGGTAGTCTGACCAGGTGATTGCTCACCTTCATTCCTGCATTGCAGCCGCAGCTGTGTCTGTGACTGCAAAGCGCTCCAATGGATTTAATAGGTCTCTGTACACATTCTGGGGGATATATAACGTCCCTCGTATATTATCCCCGTCACTGCCTCACACCAGTCAGAGAGACACTATTACAGTTTTTTTATGGCAAAAAATGCCAAAAAACAGGATAATACAGAGCTTTGACCCGTGGAACTGCAAAACCACAGTTCTATTTTTCTGGCCTACACCAGACTCTTTTAAACAAATATATTGGTGTCTGGACAGTCAGGGAGACACTATTACAGTTTTTTTTTACGGCAAAAAATGCCAAAAGCAGGATAATACAGAGATTTGACCCGTGGAACTGCAAAACCACAGTTATAGTTATGTGGCGTACACCAGACTCTTTTAAACAGATATATTAGTGTCTGGCCAGTCAGAGAGACACTATTACAGTTTTTTTTTACAGCAAAAAATGCCAAAAACGGGATAATACAGAGCTTTGACCCATGGAACTGCAAAACCACAGTTATATTTTTCTGGCCTACACCAGACTCTTTTAAACAGATATATTGGTGTCTGAACAGTCAGGGAGACACTATTACAGTTTTTTTTTTTACGGCAAAAAATGCCAAAAACAGGATAATACAGAGATTTGACCCGTGGAACTGCAAAACCACAGTTATATTTTTCTGGCCTACACCAGACTCTTTTAAACAGATATATTGGTGTCTGAACAGTCAGGGAGACACTATTACAGTTTGTTTTACGGCAAAAAATGCCAAAAACAGGATAATACAGAGATTTGACTCGTGGAACTACAAAACCACAGTTATAGTTATGTGGCGTACACCAGTCTCTTTTAAACAGATATATTGGTGTCTGACCAGTCAGGGAGACACTATTACAGTTTTTTTTATGGCAAAACATGCCAAAAGCAGGATAATACAGAGATTTGCCCCGTGCAACTGCAAAACCACAGTTATAGTTATGTGGCATACACCAGACTCTTTTAAACAGATATATTGGTGTCTGACCAGTCAGGGAGACACTATTACAGTTTTTTTTACGGCAAAAAATGCCAAAAGCAGGATAATACAGAGATTTGACCCGTGGAACTGCAAAACCACAGTTCTATTTTTCTGGCCTACACCAGACTCTTTTAAACAGATATATTGGTATATGAACAGTCACAGACACACTCAATTTTTTTTTTTTTTTGGGGGGGGGGGATACCAAAAGGTTAATAAAACACGTATTTGGATAGTCTGACTGAGGAAAAAAAAAATACAGGATTTAGATGAAAAAAATAATAATTTTTCCTGGCCCCTGAGACCGTGGTCACTCATAAGTCTAGCAATTTGACCAACAGGAACACACAGGACTGTAATGCAGCTTTTGCTGGTATAACCACTGCGTCTCCTATACAGCCTGCCTGCCTGATATCTGGGATCGATATTAGTCCTGAGAAGGACTGTTTGTTTGATTTGGCAGGCTTTAGAGACCCTACACTACCTATTTCGCACTATATATCTCTCCCTAACTCAGCACTCTCCCTATACCATCTGATCCGGAGCGACTGTGTCCAAGATGGCGGTGCCCGGTTTCTAAATACTCGAAGTGACCATGCGCGGCCAGCCAATCACTGTAATGCCCACAAACAACATGGCTGCGGCATTACAGTGACTGGCTGGCAATCCCTGCATATTCATTGGCTCTGTAAAGAGCGCCAAACGTGCAGGGCGGAGACCCGAGCTCCCGCCCGAGTAACCCGGAAATGCTTGGTGCTTGCCGAACATCCCAAGTAGCGTGATGCTCTGGCGAGTAACGAGCAGTGACGAGCATGCTCGCTCAACACTAATAATGACTAGTGTTGAGCATTCCGATACTGAAATATCGGGTATCGGCCGATATTCGCAGTATCGGAATTCCGATACTTAATTTCGATACTTTTAGAATATCGTATACCGGAATTGGAAGTTTCCATAATGCAATGAGCCAGTTTCATTTTATTCAGCCTATGAGGATCCTAAGAAGTGTGGGCACATTCTGTTAGGCATGTAGGCATGTTGACTGATGGCATGGCTGTGATTGGCTGCTGAAATGATGTCATGATGCACTATAAAAGCCACCGCCGCCATTTTGAGCTCACTCTGCTGTGAATTCAGTTAGAGATAGGACGCTGTTGTTCTGAGGGACAGTTTTAGCTACCTATTTGCTCTATTCTGCTTTACCCAAGCAACTTTATAAATTGCTGTGCCTTGCAGCGCTAGTGCACAGTTCTCTGTGCTGTTCACCGCGGTCTGCAAGGTCTGTGTGTGTGAGTGCTGCTCACGCTGTAGTGTGTGCTTCAGCCAAGTCTGGTTGTAGTGCGCTCAGTGTGCGTCACTGCCTCATACATTGTCCTTTTTTGCTAATTGATAATTTTTCCTGATTTCTCCTATTAGTGTGGTGGTTCCATCCGTATTCAGCTAAATTGGTTCCAAACACACTATATAGGAGTAGATAGAGATTTTTTTTTTTGTCTTGCAGCGCTAGTGCACAGTGCTCTGCATCTCCACTGTTCACGCCTGTCTGCAAGGTCTCTGTGTGTGAGTGCAGCTCATGCTGTAGTGTGTGCTTCAGCCACGTCTGGTTGTTGTGCGCTCAGCGTTCGTCACTGCCTCATACATTGTCCTTTTTTGCTAATTGATCATTTTTCCTGATTTCTCCTATTAGTGTGGTGGTTCCATCCATATTCAGTTACATTGGTTCCAAACACACTATATAGGAGTAGATAGAGGAGCCTTTCTGCAGCATTGTGCCCTGCAGCCCCAGCCAGATTAGTATTAGCCTATTTTTTGTAGCCTCATCTATTGCATTGTAGATTACCTTCCTACATTGTAATAGCTACAAAAAGTTTGTGATACTATCGGTATTACATCTTTGGGCACATCCAGTGTCTTTTTGTGACAAAAAAAAACCTAAATAAAGTACACCAAACACTCCACTTTACAGTTGTGTAGGCCACATTAGCTCATATTAAAGTCTAGTCCACACTTTATAAAATTAGTGTTTCTTATACCTGTTAGCAGCTGTTCAGGAATAAGCACACTAAGCCCTTAGTACTTTTCTGCCTATCTTTATCAGTCTACCAAGATGAAGAAGGCAGGGAGTAAGTCATGTGGTCGTGGTCGTGGGCGTGGGCATGGAGTTTCTGCAGGGAGAGGACGTGAGGATTCTGTGCCTGCAGGGAGAGGACGTGGGGATTCTGTGCCTGCTGCGGGCACCAGTGACTCAGCATCCCACAGTTTTACCAGGGAAAAGTCCTTTATGCGCAGCTTTGTAGGAGCTAGCCGTACCCCACTGCTGCGGGAGGACCAAATTGAAGCCGTTGTCGGATGGATGGCAGCTAACGCATCGACTTCAATTAGTTCCAGATCCTCTCAGGTCCTGAGCACTGAAGAGCACCCATCTGTCTCTTCACCACCTGCCAAATTGCCCAGGCAGTCAGAGAGCCCTGGACAGGAGCCATCTCTACTTCTGTTCTCTGAATCTCTTGGCTTGGAAAGAGGGGGCCAGCCAAGCAGAATTCGAGAATTTGAAGAAGAGGTAGTATGCAGTGATGCGCAACCGTTTTGTCTCTCTGAATCTGAAGAGGCGGGTGGGGCAGTGCCTATGGTCAGCAGCACACCTCAGTTCGCGTCTGATGATGAGACTCAGGTGCCACTTTCTGGTGCGTACTGTGCTGTCGAGACTACCCAGGAGAAGCAGTTGTTTGAAGAGGGTGGTGTAGATGATGAGGTCTTTGACCCATCATGGCGTGAGGGACAGGAAGGTGGTGGGAGCTCTGAGGAAGAGATTCCCCGAACGGCCCAAAAAGGAGGGAGAGGGAGGGGGCAGACTTGGTTGCCTGTAGCCTCCACTTCGGCACCCATTAGGAGCATGGCTCTTCCAAAATCCAAAGCGGGCGCTCCCAAGACTTGCAGTGCCTGGTCCTTTTTTGACACAGTTGCAGATGACATTTGCTTTGTCAAATGCAAGCTGTGTAATCAGAGGGTGAAAAGAGGGAAAAGTGTCAGCAACCTCAATACCACAAATATGTGGAAACATGTGCGGACCAAGCACGTGGTGGAGTTACAAAAACACACTGAAGACCTAGGCCAACCTACACCTACCACCTCTTCAGCTCGTGTTGTAGCCTCTTCCTCCAGCTCACATACAGCTGGTTCGGCTTCCTCACAGGATCGCCATGGAAGAATCTCTGGCACTGTTGTACAGAGACACAGTGTAATTCCACCCACAGCACCACTTTCCCTGTCATCCTCACACTCCCAGGCCAGTCTACAGCCATCGTTAGCACAGGCATGGGAGAAAAGGCGCCCATATTCGGCAAACCACCCCCAAGCACAGGCTCTGAATGCTGGCATTGCTAAACTACTGGCCCTTGAAATGCTATCATTCAGGCTGGTGGAGACTGACACCTTCCGTAACTTTATGGCATTGGCAGTCCCACAATACAACGTGCCCAGCCGCTTTTATTTTAGCAGGCAAGCCATCCCTGCCCTGCAACAGCATGTGGAGGGAAAAATTAAACATGCGCTACAAAACGCCGTCAGTAGCAAGGTCCACCTGACCACCGATGCGTTGACCAGTAAGCATGGACAGGGACGATACCTTTCCCTCACTGCCCATTGGGTAAATGTTGTGGAGACAGGTACAGATCTTGAGAGTGGCGCTGTACGTGTTCTGCCAACTCCAAGGATTGCAGGAATCCAGTCTGTACACATTGACTCCTCCTCATACTCCAGTTCCTCTGAATCAGCGCTGCAGGAGCCGTCACGGTCTACCTCCACATCGACCCGTGAACGGTTACCTGTTATGATGACCGATATGAGCACAGCCGTGGCCAAACGTCAACAGGCCGTATTAAAATTAATTTCTTTTGGGAATCGAAGCCACACAGCGAAGGAGCTCTGGAATGCCATCAAGCAGCAGAGCGACGTGTGGTTTGTGCCAGCGAATCTCCATCCAGGCATGGTAGTGTGTGACAATGGCCGAAATCTGGTGGCAGCTCTGGGCCTAGGCAACCTCACTCACATCCCATGTCTGGCACATGTGCTCAACTTGGTCGTGCAGAGTTTTTTGAGGGACTATCCGGATCTTGATGCACTGCTTCACAAGGTCCGCATAGAGTGCGCTCACTTGCGGCGTTCCAGCAACGCTAGATCGCACATTGCAGCTCTGCAGCGCCGATTACGTCTTCCGGAACATCGCATCATATGTGACCTACCCACCAGGTGGAATTCAACGTTACATATGTTGGAGAGGTTGTGTGAGCAGCAGGCAGCAGTAATGGAGTACCAGCTGCAGCAGGCGCAAACAAGTCGCAGTGCGCGCCGTTCACACTTCACCACCACTGAGTGGGCCTCTATGAAGGACATTTGGCACGTTTTGCGTGCCTTCGATTATTCCACGCGGATGGCGAGTGCAGATGATGCACTAGTCAGCATGACTATCCCCCTTATCTGCCTGCTTGAAAAAACACTGCAAGCACTAAGGAACGAGGTTTTGGAAGAGGTGGAGGATGAGGAGTCACAAATGCCATCTGCTTCTCTACAGTCTGCGCAACGTGGTTCCTCACAAAGGCCTAGGCAGGGGACACTTTGTGAGGAGGATGAGGAGGAGTCAATGGAGAAGGAAGATATCTGTCCATAGGAGGGAGGTACACAATGCTCTAGTAGTCAGTATCTAGAGCGAGGGTGGGGTGATGCAGAGCAGGCAGAGATCACGCCTCAAGCAGGGGACAGCGTTTCTTGGCCAGTTGGCAGTCTGCAGCACATGGTTGATTTCATGCTGCAGTGCCTGAGAAACGACCGCCGCATCGCCCACATTCTCAACACGGCTGATTATTGGGTGTCCACCCTCCTATATCCTCGCTACTGGGACAACTTACAAAGCCTCATAACACCGTTGAACCGGGAGCGTAAAATGCGGGAGTACCAAGACCCACTGGTGCATTCCATCATGTTCTCCATTCCAACCGAGAGCAGTGCTGCTAGTGCTTTACAAAGCAGCTCAGTGCGTCGAGGCAGTGGAGGAAGCTCTGCACAAAGAGGGAGCAGAAGCAGCGCCTCAGCACAAGGCAAGACCAGTATGGCCCAAATGTGGCAAAGTTTTGTGTCCCCGCCGCCACAAATGTCTACACCATCACAGATGGCTCCAGTCAGCAGGAGCCAACGTTTCCGTCAGATGGTGACAGACTACATGTCTTGCCCTCTCAGTGTACTCCCAGACGGCTCTTCCCCCTTCAAGTTTTGGGTCTGTAAGCTGGATACATGGCCAGAGCTTAGCCAGTATGCATTGGAGGTGCTAGCTTGCCCTGCTGCTAGTGTATTATCGGAACGCGTCTTTAGTGCCGCAGGTGGTGTACTAACAGACCGTCGCATGCGACTATCCTCCGATAATGTTGACCGGCTTACTTTTCTCAAAATGAACAAGGCCTGGATCTCGCATGAATTTGCCAGTCCTCTTCCAGAATAAATAATTGGTTGGCAACAGTATCCAGGTCTCCTGTTGTGTTCATGTTTCTACCACCTGAACTGTAATCCCTGAGCTCCAACACCGCCAGTTGCTGCTCAGAAGTGCCGTCTGCACAGTCATTGCTTGCTGCCGTGTTATTGGGGTTCAGTAACGTTAGCTGATCCCCAGCTGTGTGTCCGGCAAATTCTCCCGCTCTGTCCACATCCACTGTACTACAGATTTAAAACTTGCTCCAATTAAACCTCTGGCTCCTCTGTTTTTAGTATTTACTCTGGGCTCCAATACCGCTAGTTGCTGCTCAGAAGTGCCGTCTGCACAGTCAACGCTTGCTCCAGTGTTATTGGGGTTCAGTAACGTCAGCTGATCCCCAGCTGTATGTCCGGCATATTTTCCTGCTCTGTCCACATCCACTGTACTACAGATTTAAAACTTGCTCCAATTACACCTCTGGCTCCTCTGTTTTTAGTATTTACCCTGGGCTCCAATACCACTAGTTGCTGCTCAGAAGTGCCGTCTGCACAGTCAACGCTTGCTCCAGTGTTATTGGGGTTCAGTAATGTCAGCTGATCCCCAGCTGTGTGTCCAGCAAATTCTCCTGCTCTGTCCACATCCACTGTACTACAGATTTAAAACTTGCTCCAATTACACCATTGGCTCCTCTGTTTTTAGTATTTTCCCTGGGCTCCAATACCGCTAGTTGCTGCTCAGAAGTGCCGTCTGCACAGTCAACGCTTGCTCCTGTGTTATTGGGGTTCAGTAATGTCAGCTGATCCCCAGCTGTGTGTCCGGCAAATTCTCCTGCTCTGTCCACATCCACTGTACTACAGATTTAAAACTTGCTCCAATTACACCCCTGGCTCCTCTGTTTTTAGTATTTACCCTGGGCTCCAATACCGCTAGTTGCTGCTCAGAAGTGCCGTCTACACAGTCAACGCTTGCTCCAGTCTTATTGGGGTTCAGTAACGTCAGCTGATCCCCAGCTGTGTGTCCGGCAAATTCTCCTGCTCTGTCCATATCCACTGTACTATAGATTTAAAACTTGCTCCAAATAAACCTCTGGCTTCTCTGTTTTTAATATTTACCCTGGGCTCCAATACCGCTAGTTGCTGCTCAGAAGTGCCGTCTGCACAGTCTACGCTTGCTCCAGTGTTATTGGGGTTCAGTAACGTCAGCTGTTCCCCTGCTGTGCGTATGGCAATTTCTCCTGCTCTGTCCACATTCACACTACTACAGATTTAAAACTTGCTCCAATTACACCTCTGGCTCCTCTGTTTTCAGTATTATCCCTGAGCTCCAACACCGCCAGTTGGCGCTCAGAAGTGCTGTCTGCACAGTCAACACTTGCTGCCGTGTTATTGGGGTTCAGTAACGTCAGCTGTTCCCCTGCTGTGCGTACGGCAATTTCTCCTGCTCTGTCCATATTCACACTACTACAGATTTAAAACTTGCTCCAATTACACCTCTGGCTCCTCTGTTTTCTGTATTATCTCTGAGCTCCAATACCACCAGTTGGCGCTCAGAAGTGCTGTCTGCACAGTCAACACTTGCTGCCGTGTTATTGGGGTTCAGTAACGTCAGCTGTTCCCCTGCTGTGCATACGGCAATTTCTCCTGCTCTGTCCACATTCACACTACTACTGATTTTAAACTTGCTCCAATTGGGCCTCTGGCTCCACTCTGTTTTTAGTATTTACCCTGGGTTCCAGCACCGCCAGCTATTTCCCAGCAGTGTCTTTGGCACGGTTACTCCCTCCTGCCCAGCCTGGTTCCAGCACGCCAGCTGTTTCCGGGTAGTGTCAACGTCACTTTGCCTCCAATGCGTTGTCCTGTCGTGTTGCGGTTAGGTTAGACGACTCTATCGTGCCTGCAGTTTAGGTGGCTCCTATGTGGGCTGCGGGATCTGGCAATGAAGGCTAGTTCCATAGTGCCAATAGGACAAGCACCCCCTGTGGGACTGTGGGTTTCGGTAACTCAGGCCGGCTCGCGGCCTTGCAACTTTTTTTTCCATGGGTACCTTCTGCTACCCATCCGAGTTCCAGTACCGTCAGCTGGTCCTCGGCAGTGCCTTTGGCTTAGGTGCCTCCTTCTCGGTATCCAAGTTCCACCAACGTCTGCTGGTCCTTGGTAGTGCTTTCTGGCACAGGTACCTCCTGCTTAGTAACCAAGTTCCAGTACCGTCAGCTGGTCCTCAGTAGTTCCATTGGCTCTTGTACCTTCTGCTACCCATCCGGGTTCCAGTACCGTCAGCTGGTCCTCGGTAGTTCCATTTGCTCTTGTACCTTCTACTACCCATCCGGGTTCTAGTACCGTCAGCTGGTTCTCGGCAGTGTCTTTGGCACGGGTACTCCCTCCTGCCCAGCCTGGTTCCAGCACGCCAGCTGTTTCCGGGTAGTGTCAACGTCACTTTGCCTCCAATGCGTTGTCCTGTCATGTTGCTGTCGGGTGAGCCGACTCTATGGTGCCTGCAGCTTAGGAGACTCCTATGTGGGCTGTGGGATCTGGCAATGAAGGCTGGTTCCATAGTGCCAATAAGACAAGCACCCCCTGTAGGACTGTGGGTTTCGGTAACTGCGGCCGGCTCGCGGCCTTGCACCTTTTTTTTTACATGGGTACCTTCTGCTACACATCCGGGTTCCAGTACCGTCAGCTGGTTCTCGGCAGTGCCTTTGGCTTAGGTGCCTCCTTCTCGGTATCCAAGTTCCACCAACGTCTGCTGGTCCTTGGTAGTGCTTTCTGGCACAGGTACCTCCTGCTTAGTAACCGAGTTCCAGTACCGTCAGCTGGTCCTCGGTAGTTCCATTGGCTCTTGTACCTTCTGCTACCCATCCGAGTTCCAGTACCGTCAGCTGGTTCTCTGAAGTGTCTTTGGCACGGGTACTCCCTCCTGCCCAGCCTGGTTCCAGCACGCCAGCTGTTTCCGGGTAGTGTCAACGTCACTTTGCCTCCAATGCGTTGTCCTGTCGTGTTGCGGTCGGGTTAGCCGACTCTATGGTGCCTGCAGTTTAGGTGACTCCTATGTGGGCTACGGGATCTGGCAATGAAGGCTGGTTCCATGGTGCCAATAGGACAAGCACCCCCTGTAGGACTGTGGGTTTCGGTAACTCAGGCTGGCTCGCGGCCTTGCAACTTTTTTTTTCATGGGTACCTTCTGCTACCCATCCGAGTTCATAGAATCATAGAATCATAGAATCATAGAATGGTAGAGTTGGAAGGGACCTCCTGGGTCATCTGGTCCAACCCCCTGCTCAAAGCAGGATTCACTAGATCATCTCAGACAGATGTCTGTCCAGCCTCTGTTTGAAGACGTCCATTGAAGGGGAACTAACCACCTCTCGTGGCAGCCTGTTCCACTCATTAATCACCCTAACTGTCAAAAAGTTTTTTCTAATATCTAATCTGTGTCTCCTCCCATTTAGTTTCATCCCATTGCTTCTAGTCTTTCCTTGTGCAAATGAGAATAAAGATGATCCTTCTACAATGTGACAGCCCTTGACATATTTGTAGACAGCTATTAAGTCTCCTCTCAGTCTTCTTTTTTGCAAGCTAAACATTCCCAAATCCTGCAACCGTTCCTCATAGGACATGGTTTGCAGACCAGTCACCATTCTGGTCGCTCTTCTCTGAACTTGCTCCAGTTTGTCTATGTCTTTTTTAAAATGTGGTGCCCAAAACTGTACACAGTATTCCAGATGAGGTCTGACCAAAGAGGAGTAAAGACCGATAATGACTTCACGTGATCTAGACTGTATGCTTCTGTTAATACATCCCAGAATTGTATTTGCCTTTTTTGCTGCTGCATCACACTGTTGACTCATGTTCAGTCTATGATCTATTAGTATACCTAAGTCTTTTTCACATGTACTGTTACTTAGCTCTATTCCTCCCATTCTGTATATGCTTTTTTTATTTTTATTGCCCAGATGTAGTACTTTGCATTTTTCCCTGTTAAAAACCATTCTGTTGGTTGCTGCCCACTGCTCCAGTTTATTTAGGTCTTTTTGAATCCTCTCTCTCTCTTCTCTAGTATTAGCTATCCCTCCTAGCTTTGTGTCATCAGCAAATTTAATCAGTTTACCCTCAATTCCTTCATCTAAATCATTGATAAAGATGTTGAACAATACAGGTCCCAGGACGGAGCCCTGTGGTACCCCACTTGAGACATTCATCCAGCTGGATGTGAAGCCATTTACAACCACCCTTTGAGTCCGATCACTAAGCCAGTTATGAATCCACCTAACAGTTGCCTGGTCCATTGCATACTTGGTCATTTTTTCAATAAGGATGGTGTGAGATACTTTGTCAAATGCTTTGCTGAAGTCAAGATATACTATATCTACAGCATTTCCCTGATCCACCCAGTCAGTGATTCTGTCATAGAAGGAAATTAAGTTAGTCTGACATGACTTGTTAGTTACAAACCCATGCTGACTCTGGTTAATCACTTCATTCTTATCCATGTACTTACATATATGTTGTTTAATAATTTGTTCAAAGATCTTTCCTGGTATAGAAGTCAGACTCACCGGCCTATAGTTCCCTGGGTCCACCTTCTTCCCCTTTTTGAAGATAGGAACAACATTTGCTCTTCTCCAGTCTTCTGGGACTTCTCCTGTTCTCCAATAATTTTCAAAGATTATGGAGAGTGGTTCTAAAATTTCTTCTACGATCTCCTTCAGTACTCTGGGGTGTAATTCATCTGGACCTGGAGACTTGAACTCATTTATGTTAGCTAAATATTCCCTCACAATCTTTCTGTTTACAGATAACTTGGATTCCTCTATTCCTTTAAAAGGACAGTGAAGATCAGTTGATGTTACATTTTCTTTCTGAGAGAAAACAGATGCAAAATAGGAATTAAAAAGTTCGGCCTTCTCAACATCCTCTCTTACCATTTCTCCATTTTCATCCTGTAAAAATCCTATAGCATCTTTGACTTTTCTTTTACTTTTGACATACCCCCAAAATCCTTTTTTATTGCTTTTGACATCTCTTGCAAGCCTTAATTCATTGTCAGCTTTAGCTAACCTGATACGTGCCCTGCAGGATCTGCAGACTGCATTATAATCTTCTTTAGATATGCCTCCCTCTTTCCATTTAATAAACATTTCTTTCTTTCTTTTTAGCATGTGTTTAAGTTCTGTGTTCATCCATCCTGGTTTCCTTAAATGCTTCCCATTCTTCCTACTTTTCGGGATTGTTAACGATTGTGCTTTGAGAATCTCATTTTTAAAAATTTCCCATCCTTCCTGGACATTTTTGTCCTTAAGGACATCCAGCCATTGGATCCCTCCTATTCTCTTTCTGAGTCTCTTAAAATCTGCCTTTCTAAAATCTAACCTTGAAGTTTGAGTCTTCACATGTCTTCCTCCTCTAGTTATCCAAAATTCTATAATAGCATGATCGCTGCCTCCTAGGGTCCCAGCCACCTTTACCTCCTCAACCATTTCCTCCCTGTTTATAAGGATTAGATCCAAAGTAGCAGATCCCCTTGTTTTCTCCCCTACCTTTTGGAAGATAAAGTTGTCAGCAAGAGAGGATAAGAATTTGCTTGACCTGTTAGTTTTACTTGAGAGAGATTCCCAACAAATGTCTGGATAGTTGAAATCTCCCATGACCACTACGTCATATTTTTTGGAGAACTTGGTCATTTGATACATAAAGAGTTCATCCATATCTTCAGCTTGCCCAGGTGGCCTGTAGTAAATGCCTACAATGGTGTCCTTTCCGTTGTTCTCTCCTTGTATTCTTACCCAAACAGTTTCCACAGAACTCCCAGTCTCTGAAGCTTCAATCTCTGTGCAGATATACGCTTTTCTAACATACAATGCAACACCTCCTCCTCGTTTATCAAGTCTGTTTCTTGCAAATAAGTTGTATCCTTTTAGCCTTTTATTCCAATCATGTGTATCGTCCCACCAAGTTTCAGTGATTCCAATGACATCATATTCCTTTTCCTGCATTAGTAGTTCCAATTCTCCTTGTTTGTTGCCCATGCTTTGTGCATTTGTATAAAAACATTTTAGTTTGTGATTGGTTTCTCTTCCTCCCATATTTTTATTATTTAAATTGTTTTGTCTTTGTTCTTCCTTTCCACTTCCAGTAGCAGAGATCTCAATAGTATTTGTCAGCTGTATGGCTTTTTCTGGCCTTTTGCTTCCCTTCCCACATTGTTCTAGTTTAAAGCTCTTCTGATGAGTGTAGCAAGGCGACTTCCAAATACATGTTTTCCAGTCTTCGTAAGGTGCACCCCATCTCTAGCAAGTAGTCCATCGTATAGGTAATTCATTCCGTGATCCAGAAATCCAAATCCTTGTTGACGGCACCATCGACGTAGCCAGTTGTTCACCTGTAGAATCTTATTCCACCTCATTGTTCCATGGCCATCCACTGGGAGGATGGATGAGAAGACCACCTGCGCTCCCAATTCTTTCACTTTCTTGCCTAAGTCTTCAAAGTCACTGCAGATGGTTTCCAGGTCCTTTCTTGCGGTGTCATTTGTCCCCACATGTATTAGCAGGAATGGGTAGTGATCTGTAGGTCTGAAGAGTCTTGATATCCTGTCAGACACATCTTTAATTTTTGCTCCTGGAAGACTGGAGTTCCAGTACCGTCAGCTGGTTCTCGGCAGTGCCTTTGGCTTAGGTGCCTCCTTCTCGGTATCCAAGTTCCACCAACGTCTGCTGGTCCTTGGTAGTGCTTTCAGGCACAGGTACCTCCTGCTTAGTAACCGAGTTCCAGTACCGCCAACTGGTTCTCGGTAGTTCCATTGGCTCTTGTACCTTCTGCTACCCATCCGGGTTCCAGTACCACCGTCAGCTGGTTCTCGGCAGTGCCTTTAGCTTAGGTGCCTCCTTCTCGGTATCCAAGTTCCACCAACGTCTGCTGGTCCTTGGTAGTGCTTTCTGGCACAGGTACCTCCTGCTTAGTAACCGAGTTCCAGTACCGTCAGCTGGTCCTCGGTAGTTCCATTGGCTCTTGTACCTTCTGCTACCCATCCGGGTTCCAGTACCGTCAGCTGGTTCTCGGTAGTTCCATTTGCTCTTGTACCTTCTACTACCCATCCGGGTTCCAGTACCGTCAGCTCGTTCTCGGCAGTGTCTTTGGCACGGGTACTCCCTCCTGCCCAGCCTGGTTCCAGCACACCAGCTGTTTCCGGGTAATGTCAACGTCACTTTGCCTCCAATGCGCTGTCCTGTCGTGTTGCGGTCGGGTTAGCCGACTCTATGGTGCCTGATGTTTACGTGACTCCTATGTGCGCTGCGGGATCTGGCAATGAAGGTTGGTTCCATAGTGCCAAAAGGACAAGCACCCCCTGTAGGACTGTGGGTTTCGGTAACTGCGGCCGGCTCGCGGCCTTGCAACTTTTTTTTACATGGGTACCTTCTGCTACTCATCCGGGTTCCAGTACCGTCAGCTGGTTCTCGGCAGTGCCTTTGGCTTAGGTGCCTCCTTCTCGGTATACAAGTTCCACCAACGTCTGCTGGTCCTTGGTAGTGATTTCTGGCACAGGTACCTCCTGATTAGTAACCGATTTCCAGTACCGTCAGCTGGTCCTCGGTATTTCCATTGGCTCTTGTACCTTCTGCTACCCATCCGAGTTCCAGTACTGTCAGCTGGTTCTCGGCAGTGTCTTTGGCACAGGTACTCCTTCTGCCCAGCCTGGTTCCAGCACGCCAGCTGTTTCCGGGTAGTGTCAACGTCACTTAGCCTCCAATGCGTTGTCCTGTCGTGTTGCGGTCGGGTTAGTCGACTCTATGGTGCCTGCAGTTTAGGTGACTCCTATGTGGGCTGCGGGATCTGGCAATGAAGGCTAGTTCCATAGTGCCAATAGGACAAGCACCCCCTGTAGGACTGTGGGTTTCGTTAACTCAGGCCGGCTCGCGGCCTTGCAACTTTTTTTTTCATGGGTACCTTCTGCTACCCATCCGAGTTCCAGTACCGTCAGCTGGTTCTCGGCGGTGCCTTCGGCTTAGGTGTAACATACATGGCGGCGTCCTTGCATAGTGGTCCATCTCCCACTGTGCAAGAGCGCGCACTTGATTTCCAGTCCAGACTACCACTCTGGCTCCTTTCCATAATCTCTGCTTTGCTCTGCTCTGGCTGCTTAGGGCGACGCCCGCCGAACTTCCTGTTTCTTGTAGCTGCTGCAGACACACCCCTAATGCGTCCTCAGCCTATTGCTGTCTGTCACCTGGTATTTAAACCAGCTCCTCCTTTGAATCCATGCCTGAGCATCTTGTTCTGTCAGTTGGCTTCTTGTCACTGATGTGCCAGGTCCTGTCTATGTTTCCTGCCTTGCGGTATCAGTTCCCGTGTCTGAACTGAGTCCTGTCTGTGCTTTTTAGCCAGCTGTCTTTCTGCCTTTCCTGGAGGCTGTATTTCCAGGCTTGTCTGAACACGCTCCTAGCCTGTTCGTCCCGCCCTCTGGGGGCCGCATACCCAGACTCACTCCTGTATTTGTTGCAGTACAGTTCCTGTCTGAACTGTCTCCTAACCTGCTTCCTGTGTCTCTCAGTCCATACTTTCTCTTTCTCCTGCATTGTCTGAACCAGCACTTGGCTTTACCTTGGCTCGTTCCTGAATTTTGTTGCTGTTACAATTCCTGTCTGAACTGTCTCCTAACCTGTTTCCTGTTTTTCTTTATGTCCGTACCTTTCCTTTTTCTGCAGAGTCTGAACCTGCACCTAACTCCTACTTGTTGTCGCTGTACTTCCGTTTGTGAGTTTAGAGTCCACTCGCTACTTCATTGCAAGTATCTTGTGTGTATCTGGTTCTGCCTTTCCCTTCCTGTCTGTTCCATGTGAACAGAGCCCTGTCCCCTCTGCTCTGCCTTGCTCACTGCTCCGGCGGTTCTTGCCTGCTCTGCTTTGCTCACCGCTTCGGCGGTTCTTGCCTGCTCTGCCTTGCTCACCGCTCCGGAGTTTTAGCCCTGCTCTGCCTTGCTCACCTCTCCGGCTGTTCTAGCCCTGCTCTGCCTTGCTCACCGCTCCGGTGGTTCTAGCCCTGCTCTGCCTTGCTCACCGCACTGGCGGTTCTAGCCCTGCTCTGCCTTGCTCACCGCTCTGGCGGTTCTAGCCCTGCTCTGCCTTGCTCACTGCTCCGGCGGTTCTAGCCCTGCTCTGCCTCGCTCACCGCTCCTGCGGTTTCCACTCTGCTCTGCCTTGCTCACCGTTCCTGCGGTTTCCGCTCTGCTCTGCTTTGCTCACTGCTCCGGCAGTCTCGTTCTGCTTTGCTCACTGCTCCGGCAGTCTCGCTCTGCTCTGACCCTTTGCTCTCTGCTCCGGCAGTCTCGCTCTGCTCTGACCCTTTGCTAGCTGCTCCGGCAGTCTCGCTCTGCTCTGACCCTTTGCTCGCTGCTCCGGCAGTCTTGCTCTGCTCTGACCCTTTGCTCGCTGCTCCGGCAGTCTCGCTCTTCTCTGGCCCTTTGCTCGCTGCTCCGGCAGTCTCGCTCTGCTCTGACCCTTTGCTCGCTGCTCCGGCAGTCTCGCTCTGCTCTGACCCTTTGCTCACTGCTCCGGCAGTCTCGTCCTGCTCCACTCTTGCTCACCGCTCCAGGCGGCCTCGTCCTGCTCTACTCTTGCTCACCGCTCTAGGCGGTCTTGTCTTGCCCTGCTCTTGCTCACCGCTCTGGGCGGCCTCACTCTGCTGTGTTTGTCTACCGCATCTGCGGTTCTGTTCCTGAGTCTGTACTGGGTCCTATCCCGTCTGTGCTCCAACCTGCTAGTGCCTCCCGGTCTGCACTCTAGCCGTGCTTGCCTGTACCCCCTGCCTGCATACCCGCCTGCCTGCATACCAGTCGTGCCTGCCTATACTCCAGTCATGGTGCCAGCCGAACCTGCCTGTTCCTGTATTCCCCGGTGTGGGTCAACAGCCGTGTCCGGGGTCTGACCTGGAGTAGCACCTGGTCCCTCTGCTCGGTTCCTCCCTGGTGCACTGGCGTCGTATGCCGTCGTGTGACCTTGGTCAGATCGGGCAGATACTTAGTTAAGCCCCTCCAGGCACTCTCCGGTTCATGGTCCAGTGGGATCACTAAACACGCACACGCCAGTCAGTCTGGGCGTGTGCATTACAGCATGCTCAGGCCATGGTTCCCATTGGGCCCCACGGCCTTCGCTCTCTGAGACGTTTTCCAGCGAATACGTGCATCTAGAAGAAATTTATTTTTTTGCTACTAGCTGAGTTCCAGGCGAATTACGCACCCGTCCATATGGAGCTTTCTGCACCCGTTCCTGCGGATCCGCCACGGTATTATGGGGATCCAAGACAGAGTCGTGCATTTGTGGAGCAATGCATGCTACACTTCAAGTTCTACCCTCTTTATTTTCCCACCGATCGGGTTAAGGTGGGATTCATGATGTCTTACCTAGTGGGTGATGCCTTGAAATGGATCACCCCCCTATGGGACGCAGAGGATCCTATCGTCCTGGACCTGCAGGCCTTCCTGGTGGCCTTTCTAATGGTCTTCGATGACCCTAACCCAGAAGCCCCTGCTGAAGATTCACTTCCCAATATCCCGGAGCAGCCCCGTTGGGTAATGTTTGTGGGTAGCGCACTAGTCCTCCTGCCCGAAGAGACTACTGCCCACCCAGAATCCACACAGGATGACTACGCTCTCCGGAATACTTCTCCCAACCTCAAGAGGCAGTCCAGACGTGCTAGGCGTAGAGGTAAGCCGTCACGCCAGGGTCTGTCCTCCCAAAGACCTCCTGACCCCAACCTTGAAGTCCCTGCTGAAGCTTCACTTCCCAGTATCCCAGAGCAGCCCCGACGGGTAATGTGCGTGGGTAGCGCACCAGTTCTCCTGCCCGAAGAGACTGCTGCCCACCCAGAATCCACACAGGAGGACTCCCTACACCTGGTACCTGATACCTAGCCCGCTTCGTCCAGTGAGTCCGACCTAGTGTACTCCAAAGCAGAGGTTACCCCCGAGTCTCTACACCCCTCCGATCAGGCGGAGGACCTCCAGTTGTCTCCTGAACACTTTGGGGTGCTGCCTGGTAGCGAATGGACAGAGACTTCCCTATACTCTGCACCTGATACCTCGCCCGCTTCGTCCAGTGAGTCCGACCTAGTGTACACCGAAGCAGAGGTTACCCCCGAGTCTCTACACCCCTCCGACCAGGCGGAGGACCTCCAGTTGTCTCCTGAACCCTTCGGGTTGCTACCTGGTAGCGAATGGACAGAGACTTTCCTATACTCTGTACCTGATACCTCGCCCGCTTCGTCCAGTGAGTCCGACCTAGTGTACTCCGAAGCAGAGGTTACCCCTGAGTCTCTACACCCCTCCGACCAGGCGGAGGACCTCCAGTTGTCTCCTGAACCCTTAGGGGTTCTACCTGGTAGCGAATGGACAGAGACTTCCCTATACTCTGCACCTGATATCTCGCCCGCTTCGTCCAGTGAGTCCGACCTAGTGTACTCCGAAGCAGAGGTTACCCCCGAGTCTCTACACTCCTCCGACCCGGCGGAGGACCTCCAGTTGTTTCCTGAATCCTCCGGGGTACCACCAGATAACAAAGAGACAGTGACTTTTCTACACCTTGTACCTGATACCTCGCCCATTTCATCCTGTGAGCTTGACAAGATGTACCCCGAAGCAGAGGTTAACCCCAAGTCTCTGCACCCCTCCAACCCGGCGGACGACTTCCAGCTGTCTCCTGAACCCTCTGGGGTGCTACCTGATAATAAGTGGATAGAGACTTCCTTGTGTGCTGTTCCTGGTACTCCACCCGTTTCGTCTGGTGCTGAGGATGGCTGGATAGGAGGTAGCATCCTAGCTACCCAGATGAGACCAGTTTTGTCTTTTCCTGTGGACAGTAGAAGTAATCTCCTTGAAGAGAAGGATTGGCCCTCAAATTCCCTGCGGAAGATTCTGGCAGGCCTGAAGAAGAAGGGGTGTAAGGGGGGGGGGTACTGTAACATACCTGGCGGCATCCTTGCATAGTGGTCCATCTCCCATTGTGCAAGAGCGCGCACTTGATTTCCAGTTCAGACTGCCACGCTGGCTCCTTTCCATAATCTCTGCTTTGCTCTGCTCTGGCTGCTTAGGGAGACGCCCGCCGAACTTCCTGTTTCTTGTAGCTGCTGCAGACACACCCCTAATGCGTCCTCAGCCTATTGCTGTCTGTCACCTGGTATTTAAACCAGCTCCTCCTTGGAATCCATGCCTGAGCATCTTGTTCTGTCAGTTGGCTTCTTGTCTCTGATGTGCCAGGTCCTGTCTATGTTTCCTGCCTTGCGGTATCAGTTCCCATGTCTGAACTGAGTCCTGTCTGTGCTTTTTAGCCAGCTGTCTTTCTGCCTTTCCTGGAGGCTGTATTTCCAGGCTTGTCTGAACACGCTCCTAGCCTGTTCGTCCCGCCCTCTGGGGGCCGCATACCCAGACTCACTCCTGTATTTGTTGCAGTACAGTTCCTTTCTGAACTGTCTCCTAACCTGCTTCCTGTTTCTCTCTGTCCGTACCTTCCCTTTCTCCTGCATTGTCTGAACCAGCACTTGGCTTTACCTTGGCTCGTTCCTGTATTTTGTTGCTGTTACAATTCCTGTCTGAACTGTCTCCTAACCTGTTTCCTGTTTTTCTTTATGTCCGTACCTTCCCTTTTTCTGCAGAGTCTGAACCTGCACCTAACTCCTACTTGTTGTCGCTGTACTTCCGTTTGTGAGTTTAGAGTCCACTCGCTACTTCATTGCAAGTATCTTGTGTGTATCTGGTTCTGCCTTTCCCTTCCTGTCTGTTCCGTGTGAACAGAGCCCTGTCCCCTCTGCTCTGCCTTGCTCACCGCTCCGGCGGTTCTTGCCTGCTCTGCCTTGCTCACCGCTTCGGCGGTTCTTCCCTGCTCTGCCTTGCTCACCGCTCCAGCGGTTCTAGCCCTGCTCTGCCTTGCTCACCGCTCCGGCGGTTCTAGCCCTGCTCTGCCTTGCTCACCGCTCCGGTGGTTCTAGCCCTGCTCTGCCTTGCTCACCGCTCTAGCGGTTCTAGCCCTGCTCTGCCTTGCTCACCGCTCCGGCGGTTCTATCCCTGCTCTGTCTTGCTCACCGCTCTTGCGGTTTCCGCCCTGCTCTTCCTCGCTCACCGCTCCTGCGGTTTCCGCTCTGCTCTGCCTTGCTCACCGCTCTTGCGGTTTCCGCTCTGCTCTGCTTTGCTCACTGTTCCTGCAGTCTCGCTCTGCTTTGCTCACTGCTACAGCAGTCTCGCTCTGCTCTGACCCTTTGCTCGCTGCTCCGGCAGTCTCGCTCTGCTCTGACCCTTTGCTCGCTGCTCCGGCAGTCTCGCTCTGCTCTGACCCTTTGCTCGCTGCTCCAGCAGTCTCGCTCTGCTCTGACCCTTTGCTCGCTGCTCCGGCAGTCTCGCTCTGCTCTGGCCCTTTGCTCGCTGCTCCGGCAGTCTCGCTCTGCTCTGGCCCTTTGCTCGCTGCTCCAGCAGTCTCGCTCTGCTCTGACCCTTTGCTCGCTGCTCCGGCAGTCTCGTCCTGCTCCACTCTTGCTCACCGCTCCAGGCGGCCTCGTCCTGCTCTACTCTCGCTCACCGCTCTAGGCGGTCTTGTCTTGCCCTGCTCTTGCTCACCGCTCTGGGCGGCCTCACTCTGCTGTGTTTGTCTACCGCATCTGCGGTTCTGTTCCTGAGTCTGCACTGGATCCTATCCCGTCTGTGCTCCAACCTGCTAGTGCCTCCCTGTCTGCACTCTAGCCGTGCTTGCCTGTACCCCCTGCCTGCATACCCGCCTGCCTGCATACCAGTCGTGCCTGCCTATACTCCAGTCATGGTGCCAGCCGAACCTGCCTGTTCCTGTATTCCCCGGTGTGGGTCAACAGCCGTGTCCGGGGTCTGACCTGGAGTAGCACCTGGTCCCTCTGCTCGGTTCCTCCCTGGTGCACTGGCGTCGTATGCTGTCGTGCGACCTTCGTCAGATCGGGCAGATACTTAGTTACGCCCTTCCAGGCACTCTCCGGTTCATGGTAACAGTGGGATCACTAAACACGCACACGCCAGTCAGTCCGGGCGTGTGCATTGCATTAGGTGCCTCCTTCTCGGTATCCAAGTTCCACCAACGTCTGCTGGTCCTTGGTAGTGCTTTCTTGCACAGGTACCTCCTGCTTAGTAGCCGAGTTCCAGTACCGTCAGCTGGTTCTCTGTAGTTTCATTGGCTCTTGTACCTTCTGCTACCCATCTGGGTTCCAGTACCGTCAGCTAGTTCTCGGCAGTGCCTTTGGCTTAGGTGCCTCCTTCTCGGTATCCAAGTTCCACCAACGTCTGCTGGTCCTTGGTAGTGCTTTCTGGCACAGGTACCTCCTGCTTAGTAACCGAGTTCCAGTACCGTCAGCTGGTCCTCGGTAGTTCCATTGGCTCTTGTACCTTCTGCTACCCATCCGAGTTCCAGTACCGTCAGCTGGTTCTCGGCAGTGTCTTTGGCACGGGTACTCCCTCCTGCCCAGCCTGGTTCCAGCACGCCAGCTGTTTCCAGGTAGTGTCAACGTCACTTTGCCTCCAATGCGTTGTCCTGTCGTGTTGCGGTCGGGTTAGCCGACTCTATGGTGCCTGCAGTTTAGGTGACTCCTATGTGGGCTGCGGGATCTGGCAATGAAGGCTGGTTCCCTAATGCCAATAGGACAAGCACCCCCTGTAGGACTGTGGGTTTCGGTAACTCAGGCCGGCTCGCGGCCTTGCAACTTTTTTTTTCATGGGTACCTTCTGCTACCCATCCGAGTTCCATTACCGTCAGCTGGTTCTCGGCAGTGCCTTTGGCTTAGGTGCCTCCTTCTCGGTATCCAAGTTCCACCAGCGTCTGCTGGTCCTTGGTAGGTAGTGCTTTCTGGCACAGGTACCTCCTGCTTAGTAACCGAGTTCCAGTACCGTCAGCTGGTTCTCGGTAGTTCCATTGGCTCTTGTACCTTCTGCTACCCATCCGGGTTCCAGTACCGTAAGCTGGTGCTCGGCAGTGCCTTTGGCTTAGGTGCCTCCTTCTCGGCATCCAAGTTCCACCAATGTCTGCTGGTCCTTGGTAGTGCTTTCTGGCACAGGTACCTCCTGCTTTGTAACCGAGTTCCAGTACCGTCAGCTGGTCCTCGGTAGTTCCATTGGCTCTTTTATCTTCTGCTACCCATCTGGGTTCCAGTACCATCAGCTGGTTCTCGGCAGTTCCTCAGCCTTCTTGTACCTTCTGCTACATTTCCAAGTTCAAGCTTTTTGAAATGGTTCTTGGTAATCACTCTGGATCTCCTTGACGAGGACCCTGAAGACGAGGACCCTGAAGACCACCCCGAAGAAGACGAGGACCCCAAAGACGAGGACCCTGAAGACGAGGACCCTGAAGACCAACCCGAAGAAGACGAGGACCCCGAAGACGACGACCCTGAAGACGACGACCCTGAAGACCACCCCGAAGAAGACGAGGACCCCGAAGACGAGGACCGTGAAGACGAGGACCCTGAAGACCACCCCAAAGAAGACGAGGACCCCGAATACGAGGACCCTGAAGACGAGGACCCTGAAGACCACCCCGAAGAAAACGAGGACCCCGAAGATGACGACCCTGAAGACGATGACCCTGAAGACCACCCCGAAGAAGACGAGGACCCTGAAGACGAGGACCCTGAAGACGACGACCCTGAAGACCACCCCGAAGAAGACGAGGACCCCGAACATGAGGACCCTGAAGACGAGGACCCCGAAGATGAGGACCCTGAAGACGAGGACCCCGAAGACGAGGACCCCGAAGACGACCCTGAAGACGACGACCCTGAAGACCACCCCGAAGAAGACCAAGAAGATGACCCTGAAGAAGTTGACCAAGAGGACAAAGAGCAAGAAGACAACCACCAAGATACAGAAGAACAAGAGACAGAAAACCAAGAAGCAGAAGTACAAGAAGCTGCAGAACAAAAAGCGGAAGAACATTAAGCATAAGACTAAAAATCAGAGCAAAAGATATTATCTAAATTATAAGCAGAAGATGACTAAGCAGTGTATGGGGGTGAGTCCGTTCCTCCTCGTTTTGCTCCTGGAAAAGACCTGCTGCTGCAGGCTAAACTGAACGCGGACAAATCCTGTTGTAAATCTTTTGTGACGGGCAGAATGAAAGGTGTAAAGTTCAAACTTTTATAGATAACAGCTACAGGAATGCCTGTCACAAATAAGAATATGATGAAGAAGAAGAATATGAAGAAGATGAAGAAGTAGAATATGAAGAAGAATAATAGTTGAATAAGAAGAATATGAAGAATGTAAAAAAAAAGAATAATACGAAGAAGGTGAAGAAGAAGAAGATGAAGAAGGTGAAGAAGAAGTTGATGAAAAAGATGCTAATGCTGAGGATGATGAAGGAGAAAGTGTTGGAGAAGTAAAAAAGAAGGTGAAGAGCATGGAAGTAGTGAAACATAAATATCTGACAAAATATAAAAAAACCTAACATAGTCAATATTTCTGTAACTCAGAACGTCTTAAAAAAAAAAAAAATTCCTGCTATTCCATTTGATTGGGCTAAACCTCTATGCCTTTATTGTCTCCCCCACCTCCCCCAATACATTCTACATTATTCTTAGTTGTTTTCCTTCATGTAGAATTAACCTACAAGGAAAGAAAGGGTTTATTTTTATTCCGACATTTCTGTCCCATTGACTTGCATTGGGTTCCGGTATCAGAATCGGCGATATCCGATACTTTTTGGGTATCGGTCCGATCCAATCCGATCCGATATTTCCCGATATCGGAAGGTATCGCTCAACACTAATAATGACTCATTATATGGAAGAATGTTGTGAGAATGCTCTCTCATGTAGCAGAAGCTAGGCTGTTCTCATCACTTTTTTGTAAATAGTGTGATCACTTGTTATCTTATTTCTGATTATTATTGTAGCGTTACCTTCGCATTGTACTCCACTAATGATAATACAACCGCTTCTGTGCTTGTCGCTGTACACAGCAAATGATGGGAAGTGGTCTTTGTAATGTCATAATATGACATTTGATATCCTTAGATATTGTTTAAGGGGTTGTCAAGCTTGAAAAAAAAGTTGTTCTATTGTGTGTCAGTTTAAAAATGATAAAACTAACTAGTATACTGGTATCAACAAACCTGCCTAACTACAATGTATTAGTACTGGTCCTGGTACCAGCACAGATTTGATGCCTGAGTGTTACGCAAGGTATGGTAAAAATTTAGTACAACACAAAGGGAAGAGGGAAAGGGAGCCCAGACTCTAGGGAAAGGGAGGAGTGGAGACCTCCTAGGTTGATCTAGTATCACCCTGTCTCCACTAACATCCCTATATTGGCTCTTCACCAATCGCTGCATGCAAACCTCGTCCTGTCTTTCCCTGGCGTTACTCCCTGGCTAGGGAAGGGAGGGGGATGAGCGCTAGTCGATCCCCACTGACCACTAAAGACAACAAGGGGGATACAAACATGGGAAGATAGCTTAGCTTTTAGTCGACTTCAAAGAGATGAACACCCATCCTCAAAGCTCCAGAGAGGATGAAGTAATGCACTTGCTCCAAGCCTTCACAAAGGGTAATGAGTATCGCCGGCACCTCCCTCTAACAGACAGCAGGTATTTATACACCCAGGCCAGGGTGTTAATTAGCCAGTGGAAGGTAGCCGGTGGGTCCTAGAGAGACAGCCTCTAAGAAGGCATCTGTAATGCCAAACTTAGATATCTCCTGCAACCAACTGCAGGGCAACTGTCTGTCACTTCTGACACACCTGTGACAATACCCCCTCCTCTACGAGTGGCCTCCGGACACTCAGGACTGGGTTTCTCAGGATAAGAGGTGTGGAGTGAACGAACCAACATGGGAGCGTACACCTCTGACGTTGAAACTCACATCCTCTTCTCTGGACCATAACCCTTCCAGTGCAAGTATTGTAGAGAACGACGTTGGAGATGAGAATCTACAGTCCTCGAAATCTGGAACTCCAGATTACCATCAATCATTACTGAGGGCGGTGGTAGAGGTGAGGGCTCAAGGGGTTCCACATACTTCTTGAGTAAGGACCTGTGGAACACATTGTGGACCTTAAGGGCCTGAGGAAGTTCAAGACAAAACACTGCTGGGTTAATGACGTTGGTTATTTTATAGGGACCAATAAACCTAGGTCCCAGTTTCCAAGAAGGAACTTTCAATCTTATATTCCTGGTAGACAACCACACAAAGTCATTCACATTCAGGTCCTTACCTGGCAAGCGTTTTCTGTCAGCCATGCGTTTATACCTGTCTCCCATGATCTTTAAATTACTCAGAACACCGGAGAGAGCGACGAAACAAACCGTTTCTCCTCAGGAACTCCCGAAGCTCCTCCCCCACTAAAGGTACCAAACTGTGGGTGATAACCTTATGCGCTGAAGAACAGTGACCTGCCAGTGGATTCTTGACAATGATTATTAATGGCAAATTGTGCCAGCGGTAAGTAGGATGCCCAATCCTCCTGATTTTCGGAGACAACACATCTGAGGTAGGTCTCCAAATTCTGATTCTCCCCCCATGTACAGCTCCCCTATACGCAGTATGATGCTCTCCTATACATAGAATAATGCCCCCTCACTGTACAGTACCCACACACAGTATACTGACCCCTAAGTAACCTCCAAACTGATGTCTCCCACACTGTATGATGGCCCCCACACTGTGCAAAGACCCCACATTATCTCCCACACTGTATGATGCCCCCCACACTATAGAAAGACCCCACATTATCTCCCACACTGTATGATGGCCCCCACACTATACAAATAACCCACATTATCTCCCACACTGTATGATGGCCCCCACACTGTGCAAATACCCCACATTATCTCCCACACTGTATGATGGCCCCCACACTGTACAAAGACCCCAAATTATCTCCCACACTGTATGATGGCCCCCACACTGTGCAAAGACCCCACATTATCTCCCACACTGCTGTATGATGGCCCCCACACTATACAAAGACCTCACATTATCTTTGACACTGTATGATGGCCTCCACACTATACAGAGACCCCACATTATCTCCCATACTGTATGATGGCCCCCACACTATACAAAGAACCCACATTATCTCCAACACTGTATGATGGCCCCCACACTATGCAAAGACCCCACATTATCTCCCACACTGTATGATGGCCCCCACACTGTACAAAGACCCCACATTATCTCCCACACTGTATGATGACCCCCACACTGTGCAAAGACCCCACATTATCTCCCACACTGTATGACCCTAACTGTAATCCCCACACTGTACAAATAGCCTACTTATAGTATAATGCCCCCCCCATAGGCAGAGTCTGTAGTATAATCCCCCCATAGGCAGAGTCTGTAGTATAATGCCCCCCATAGGCAGAGTCTGTAGTATAATGCCCCCCTATAGGCAGAGTCTGTACTATAATGCTCCCCCCTTCCTATAGGCAGAGTCTGTACTATAATGCTCCCCCCTTCCCATAGGCAAAGTATGTAGTATAATTACCCCCCCCTTAGGCACAGTCTGTAGTATAATGCTCCCCCCATAGGCAGAGTCTATAGTATAATGCTCCCTCCATAGGCAGAGTCTGTAGTATAATGCCTCCCCATAGGCAGAGTCTGTAGTATAATGTTTCCCCCCTATAGGCAGAGTTTGTAGTATAATGCCCCCCATAGGCAGAGTCTGTAGTATAATGCACCCCCTCTTAGGCAGAATCTGTAGTATAATGTTTCCCCTCCATAGGCAGAGTCTGTATTATAATGCCCCCCATAGGCAGAGTCTGTAGTATAATGTTTCCCCCCTATAGGCAGAGTCTGTAGTATAATGCCCCCCCCATAGGCAGAGTCTGTAGTATAATGTTTCCCCCTTATAGGCAGAGTCTGTAGTATAATGCCCCCCATAGGCAGAGTCTGTAGTATAATGCTCCCCCCATAGGCAGAGTCTGTAGTATAATGCTCCCCCCTTCCCATAGGCAGAGTCTGTAGTATAATACCCCCCCCCATAGGCAGAGTCTGTAGTATAATGCCCCCCTTCCTATAAGCAGAGTCTATACTACACTGCACAAAAAAATAAAGGGAACACTCAAATACACTCATTGAATACTTTGTTCTGTACAAAGTTGAATGTGCTGACAACAAAATCACACAAAAATCATCAATGGAAATCAAATTTATTAACCAATGGAGGCCTGGATTTGGAGTCACCCCCAAAATTAAAGTGGAAAAGCACACTACAGGCTGATCCAACTTTGATTTAATGTCCTGAAAACAAGTCAAAATGAGGCTCAGTATTGTGTGTGGCCTCCACGTGCCTGTATGACCTCCCTACAACACCTGGGCATGCTCCTGATGAGGTTGTGGATGGTCTCCTGTGGGAACTCCTCCCAGACCTGGACTAAAGCATCCGCCAACTCCTGGACAGTCTGTGGTGCAACGTGACGTTGGTGGATGTAGCAAGACATGATGTTGGAGATGTGCTCAATCGGATTCAGGTCTGGGGAACAGGCGGGCCAGTCCATAGCTTCAATGCCTTCATCTTCCAGGAACTGCTGACACACTCCAGCCACATGAGGTCTGGCATTGTCCTGCATTAGGAGGAACCCAGGGCCAACCGCACCACCATATGGTCTCACAAGGGGTTTGAGGATCTCATCTCGGTACCTAATGGCAGTCAGGCTACCTCTGGCGAGCACATGGAGGGCTGTGCGACCCTCCAAAAAAATGCCACCCCACACCATTACTGACCCACTGCCAAACCGGTCATGCTGAAGGATATTGCAGGCAGCAGATCGCTCTCCACGGCGTCTCCAGTCTCTGTCACGTCTGTCACGTGTGCTGAGTGTGAACCTGCTTTCATCTGTGAAGAGCACAGGGCACCAGTGGCGACTTTACCAATCCTGGTGTTCTGTGGAAAATGCCAAGCGTCCTGCATGGTATTGGGCTGTGAACACAACCCCCATCTGTGGACATCGGGCCCTCATACCACCCTCATGGAGTCGGTTTCTAACCGTTTGTGCAGACATATGCACATTTGTGGCCTGCTGGAGGTCATTTTGCAGGGCTCTGGCAGTGCTCCTCCTGTTCCTCCTTGCACAAAGGCAGAGGTAGCGGTCCTGCTGCTGGGTTGTTGCCCTCCTACAGCCCCCTCCACGTCTCCTGGTGTACTGGCCAGTCTCCTGGTAGCTCCTCCAGCCTCTGGACACTACGCTGACAGACACAGCAAACCTTCTTACCACAGCTCGCATTGATGTGCAATCCTGGAGGAGATCCCACAGGAGACCATTCGAAACCTCATCAAAAGCATGCCCAGGAGTTGTAGGGAGGTCATACAGGCACGTGGAGGCCACACACAATACTGAAACTCATTTTGACTTGTTTTAAGGACATTACATCAAAGTTGGATCAGCTTATAGTGTGTTTTTCCACTTTAATTTTGGGGGTGACTCCAAATCCAGGCCTCCATTGGTTAATAAATTTGATTTCCATTGATGATTTTTGTGTGATTTTGTTGTCAGCACATTCAACTTTGTACAGAACAATCAGTGATCTGATGTGAGAGTTCACACTTAACAAATAATACTGGAACAACCTCACTGTACACAGTGTCAGTTCACGCTTCTTGCTTAAGACAGCTCACTGTAGTGGGGCATCAACACCTCTTCAGCCACCAACCACATATGGAACACCACTCCCAGGGAGGTTGTTCAGACCTCAGACACTGTGTACGGTGAGGTTGTTCCAGTATTATTTGTTAAGTGTGAACTCTCACATCAGATCACCCATTGTCTGACATGGTTCATGTATGCTGAGGCTTTTAGTGATGGCTCCGTTATTATCTGCCATTATCTTGTTCAGGGTACAGGTGGGCTATATCTGGGTATTATGCCATACGATCCCTGTTTGGAACAAGTACATATTTACATTGGGTAGCTACAATTCACTACCATTGGCAGGCACTTACTTGATTTTAGGTCCTTTTTGTGTATCTATTTTACCTATATATCTATTAAAGGTTACTTTTTAACCTCTTTTACCACTTTTTTTGCTTTGACGTTTTATACCATGTATCATAAGGAATCTGTATTTCAGTGAATAAGGGCTTTTTGCCAGAAACGCGTTGAGATGTATTCCCAACCTGCATGATCTTTTAAATTATTTTGTAATAAATTGAGGATTTTAATTATTTTTGGGACTCATCAAAATTATTTTCTTAAGTGAAGCCGTAAGTCACGGCTACTGGTTGGAGACCCACAACATTGAAAGACGGACTGAGTCATATAATAGGACACGGTGAGGCTGCTTTTTTATTTACCTTGTGGTTGACTCATTTTGCCCCGTGTACCCCCATAGATTATGCAATGGATTGAAGAAGTCCGTCTGGATTTATTAGAGTTCACAAGCGAATCCACTATTTCCATCATTTCTACCATTCAAAACTGCTGAGAAGGATTATTTTCTCCTCCATGGAGTCACGGCAGGACAAACTACAAGAAGTATTCAGTGATTCAGAAAGGAACACTGACCCGAGCCTGAAAAAGTTAATGCATAAGCTGGAAAAAATCTCTCATCAAGAGTTGAGAACATGGTGGGATCGCAATACCTTGAGTACGTATGTGGAAAAATTGATGATGCCAAGAGGACTCAGAATTAAAAAGGTACCCACTTATATTTTCTCTGATATATTTCTAACACAATGGAATAACATTTTATCACAATGCTCAAATGACCTCATGAAGTTGATCATCTCTGAGGAAGAGAAAAAATTACAACAAATTAATTTGGACATTGCACAGATAAAATCCTCACTTGTGAGTTTCAATAAAACTCAGGAGTATGAACTGTTACATCTTAAAATGAAAGAAAATTTGGACAAAATTGAAAATAACATCATGACAATAAAAAAAGAAAAAGTTTCAAAGAGACTGTTTGGATTGTAAACATGATAAAGTTTATGATTGGAAGAGGAATATAAGATATATTTCACAAAATCCATAAAAACTGAGGGATAAAACTGACTTAAAATCTATCCTGAAGAATAATATAGATGACAAAACTCCATCCAGAAATGTAACTTTCATCTGAGGAAGGTTTTTCAGAAACCAATGCAGAGAGCTCAGAAGATGGAACAGAAGGAGATTGTGGTAATCCTGCTTCAAAAAACGACAGGAGAAGCGACCGAGGAGGAGGAGGAGGAAATCCAGATCCCCCAAGTTTCAATACGAGGGGCAAGAAAAACTAGACAACTCATGGTCCAGTGTTATTGTGCTTACCCCTACAATTCTCTCTGAACATGAGATCAATATCTTAAATAAAGGAACTAATTTTGTTCCTAATCAGGATTTTGATTTATTTCAAACGATTCTAGATGTAAATAAAGTAGCCAGATTATTGACAGTAAAAAAGCATTTTTATAATGATCTCAATGTCCCTGGAAAATTGTATAAGGAGGAGGATAATTGTGAAACCTTTGCACAATTGATGTTTGATGAACAATGTGTACGGCTTACTTTGGAGGATTTAAAAGGTGAATCAGGTGAAGTCGATCTAATAAATGTTGATACAAAGGATTTTTGTATTTTGAATCCATCTTTCTATCCAAAAGATTCTAAGGTTGAATGCATTTCAACTTTTCACTCTTTAATTGAAAGAGATTTGATAGAACTTTCTCAAAAAATTAAACAGAGTGTATCAAATAAAAAAAAAAATCTAACTATAGATGAGAAAAAAGCAATCACCAGCTTATCCAAAAGAGATGACCTGGTGATTAAGAAACTCGACAAAGCAGGCTGCATTGTTCTTATGGATAAGAAACTCTATGAAAAATGTGTTTATGATATCCTGAATGATAATGAGACGTATAAAAGGATACAATTTAATCCTACAGAATCATGCAGAAAAATCTTGAGTAAATTGGTTGAAGACGGAGAAAAAATGTTTACTGAAAAATGAGTTTATAATATTATACCTGATAATCCTATAACACCAATTTTTCATGGGCTCCCTAAAACCCACAAACTAGAATTTCCTACACCTTTATGCCCCATTATATAGAATATTTCTTCTTTGAATGAAAATTTAAGTCGATGGGTAGATTTTTATCTACAGTCATTAATTCCCAGAACACAGGGTTACTTAAAAGACACGTCATCAGTAATTGATTATATTAAAAATGTAAAATGGTCTGAAAAATCTAAATTTCTGTCATGTGATGTGGTAAATCTGTTCTCATCTATTCCACATAATCTGGCATTAACTGCTGTGTTCCACCATTTACAAAAATATAGTGGCTATACGGACGAAACGAAGGAAATAATTATCCGTAGTATTTAATATCTCCTTGAGCATAAGTTTTTTATGCTCAATGAAGAATATTATTTCCAAATTAAAGGTTGCCCAATGGGCTCATGTTTCTCCCCACCTTTAGCCGTACTTTTTGTATCATGGTGGGAAGAAAGCACTATTTTCACAGACAAAAATCCTTTTAAAAATGACATTGAACTATATGTTAGATATTTGGATGATGTTTTATTAATATGGGTAGGAGAAGTGGAAAAAATCCCATATTTTTTATCCTATATCAATGATAATGATGTAAATTTAAAATTTACCTATACTGAACCGCAGGACAAAATCAGCTTTTTGGATTTGTATCTCATGGGGAATGTAAAACAACAAAGGGTTAGATATCGCAACTATAGAAAACCTATTAGTGGGAACACTACACTTAGAGCAGACAGCTGGCACCCCGCCCATACTGTGAATTCAATCCCCTATGGTGAATTAAATAGAATCTATAGAAATAGCTCTGATATCACACTATTTAATGAACAAGCAAAGGTAGCAACATCTAGATTAATGGAAAGGAGGTATAAGAAAAAACATATTGATTCAGCATTAAAAAAAGTTCTTGTAAGAAATACTCATTTAAACAACAGAGATGATGGTATTAATAACAACCAGAAACCAATAACAATAAAATCAAATAATATGGACAAAAAAAACATCTTCAGTACCCCATATAGTTAGTAATTTCAGGAAATAAAAAATATTATAAGCAGATATGTCCCTATATTATTCCAAGATCGGGACTTAAGTAAAATCCCGAAAAATGGATTAGTATGTGTGCCGAGGAAAGGGAGAGCAATAGGTGCTACTCTTTCCCCAAGTCTATACATGCCACAAAAAGTGCTAAAAAAACCTGGCTAAGTTGTAAAGTTTTTTTTGAAATGTACATGTTCCAAATGTACGATGTGCCAGTATACATTGCAAACTCAAAAAATTGATGCAGCCAACGATATTAAAAGATTTATTAATTGCTATACAAATTATGTTGTGTATTACATATTTTGCAAAGAATGTAAAATAAAATACATTGGCTGCACAATACGTAAATTAAAGAAAAGGATGGCAGAACATATTACCAACATCAAAAATAAAAACGCATCCTATTCAGGAGCATGCAAGCATTTTGTAGAGAGACATAAAGGGGAATTAAACAATTTTTCATTCTATGGGCTACAAAAAGTGGATATTCCTATTAGATGAGGGGATTGGAGGAAAAAACTCCTCCTAAGAGAATTATTTTGGATCATTAAACTTGATACAAAATGCCCCAATGGCATGAACCATAGGAATGATACTCTTTACCTATATTAAATCTTAGGGATTTGAATGCAGAAAGCAAAAGGTGGCTACTTTGAAGAACCTAGAATATAAGAAATATTTTCAGTTGTTTCACACTTTTTTGTTGAGTATATAATTCCACATGTGTTAATTCATAGTTTTGATGCCTTCAGTGTGAATGTACAATTTTCATAGTCATGAAAATACAGACAAATCTTTAAATGAGAAGGTGAGTCCAAACTTTTGGTCTGTACTGTATATATATATATATATATATATATATATATATACCATCCTTCTGGGTATGTAAAATTCAGATGGTGGCCATATGAAGGAACCACAAGACGCAATAATCATCTATCATAAAATATACACATATCCTGCAAAATACATATATAATATATCTATCTTAAGGTGCACATACACCCAATTTTCAATATGATTCCCAGGGATGACTTGGTTTATATCCCCACTCATAAGAGGTGTGTGGGCAGAATTGATGATACCTTTTACGTTTTAAATAAATATGGCATTGAATTTCATGTTGGGTTTTTGTTAGTTCTCTGAGAGTGGTTTCTTGTAAATTTTGTTTGCGTAGAAAGTCTAATGTTTGTAAGTAAAATAAAAGCTTCTATAATCTGATGCCAGATTTCTTCTTTAATAAAGGCCAATTCTCCACTTTGGGATTTTTCTTCGGCCTATAGAGATGAGAATAAACAAGAAAGGAAAATCATTAGAGAACGTGCAGAATGGAGGGGGCCATTTATATCACCAAACATGTTACTCCTGCCATCTGTACAGCAAATACTAGTAAGTATCTGCACAGCAACTAATGTAGCCTGTGCACCCTTTTACAGCTCCCCGGGTATTCTTATCTGGGTATATGGCACAGGTTAAACTTAAACTTGTATTCCATTAATATTGTCTATTATTATTATTTTTCTATGATTTGTGCATATTGTATGCTACTTACCTGCTGTACTAATGTCCAGATGTTCTGCTGTAAATGCTCAAGATATTCTGAGCTTATTCGACCTTGGTGGTATTTGGTCAGGCAATCTCTCACTAGCTCCATAACCAGCCGGTAAGTGAAGCTGAGGATGCAATCGGGTAGTGGTAGCACAAAGTCAGGGTCATAGGTGGTAAGAATGCCCTGGAGTAGTACTAACACCTGAAGTCTGTCTGGAGGAATTCCAGACATTTCAACAATCCAAAATAAATCCAAGCGCAGTCAATATGTGAATAGATATGCAGCTGATCACTGACAGCAATGACACCAGGGTATCAAAGTGACGATGGGAGTGTAAACACTTGTATAAGTTCTGATGTTTAATTGTGATGTCATAATGATGTCAGAATGGAATCTTGTGTTCTTACCTTAAAGGGGCATATGACCTTATAAGGAAGTTGCCTAGCAACCCTTAAGGAGGCAACAATATAGGCTGAGCATCAGTACAGGATGCAGATATGGAGGAAAGAGCCATGGGTGCTATTATTTTTTGATCAGTTTGGGTTTTGTTCTGCTGCAAGAAAAATTATTCATATCTGTTATAGATAATAAAAATTGGGCATTACGGAAACCTGGCTGGACAAAAGCCATGACTGGGTTACAAATGTAGACAAACTACATTCAGAAAGGACAGGAAAGGCCAAAATGATGGAATGGTGAGTATTTTTGTTAAATTGTACTTAACCCCTTCAGCCTCCAAGCCTGTTTTCACCTTCATGATCAGGCCAAATTTTACAATTCGGACCACTGTCCATTTATGAGTTAATTACTCTGGAACGCTTCAACGGATCCCACTGATTCTGAGAATATTTTTTCGTGACATATTGTACTTTGTGAAAGCGGTAACATTTCTTCAATATGACTTGTGTTTATTTGTGAAAAAAGCAGAAATTTAATGTCAATTTTGAATATTTAGCGATTTTCAAACTTTTAATTTTAATGCCCCTGAATCAGAGAGATATGTCACACAAAATAGTTAATAAATAACATTTCCCACATGTCTACTTTACATCAGCATAATTTTGGAAACAATTTTTTTTTTTTGGTAGGAAGTTATAAGGGTTAAAATTAGACCAGCAATTTCTAATTTTTCCACCAAAATTTACAAAACCATTTTTTAGGGCCCACATTACATTTGAAGTGACTTTGAGGGGCCTATATGACAAAAATACTCAAAAATGACACTATTCTAAAAACTGCACCCCTTAAGGTGCTCAAAACCACATTCAAGACGTTTATTAACCCTTCAGGGGCTTCACAGGAATTAATGGTATGCGGATGGACAAAAAGAACATTTAACTTTTTTTCACAAAAATTTTACTTTAGACCAATTTTTTTTATTTTCTCAAGGGTAACAGGAGAAAATGGACTCCACTAAATTATTGTGCCATCTCTCCAGATTATGCAAATACTCCATTTGTGGGGGAAAATCACTGTTTTGGTGCTCAGCAGGGCTCAGAAGGGAAGGAGCGCCATTTGACATTTTGAACGCAAAATTGGCTGGAATTGAGAGCGGGCGCCATGTCGCGTTTGGAGAGCCCCTGATGTGCCTAAACAATGGAAAATCCCCACAAGTGCCAGAACAGTTCTCAGACATCCATTTTTTTTACTTCATTGATAGCATCCAGGGCAGGAAAGTGTGGGGATTTCTGCACATAGTGATCACACTCGAAACTGAATAAATTGCGATTTTTTGATAATTATGTTTCCATGTTTCATCATTTGCATATCATTAACATATCTATCCATCCTGTGATTCCCATAATTCCAGCATTCCTTCTTGGTGCTGCAATTTCAATGTTAAGGAGTGTAGTATATGTAATTTGAAATCATAGTATGGTAGTGATACATAAACTGTAGCAGAGGGGATTAATCATTTTCTATACACGTATCTGCTCAGCATCGGTGACTGTTCTTCCAGCAGTATCCTATAGAGATGTAGCCCTGATTGTGTCAGGAGAAATTAATATATAACAGGTGACATGATACATATTCTACTTTTCATGTTCGCATCCACTCTCTAATATTTCTTATCTGCGCCAATCCTTTACCATTTTGAATATACGTGCTCGGAGGTCACTATTAATTATCACATTTTTCTAGTGTCCTGAAGCCTGTGTACAGGATTACAATAAATGTATGGGTGGTGTGGATCTTGCGGACCAGATGCTACAGCCATACATTGCTGTTTGCAAGTCTTGCGTATGGTACAAAAATCTTACGATCTGATGGCCATATATAACGCATTTGTGCTGTACCAAAAAACTGGGAACCGAGGATCTTACCTTGAGTTCCAAGAAAAAGTGATAGAACATTTCATATTTGGTGACCAAGGGAGGCTGAGGGGAGAATTATCTAGTAAGTCCAGCAGAATTGTCCCCAATCAGCATTTTCCCTCACAAGTTCCACCTACAATCAAAAAAGGCAGACCCCAAAAGAGCTACAGGGTGTGTTACAAAGATGGAGTTATAAAGACAGGAGAAACAGAGTACGTAAAGGCATAAAAACATAATAACTTTATTAGATAGCAAATATAAAAGCAGCCACTAAAGGTGGCAGCATAGAACAAATAATAGAGTTACAAAATGCAGCACATAGTGGTATGTATACAAAATGTATATACTAAAAAGGGATTCCCTCAAAATAGAGGGAAGAGAAAAGGTAAGCACACAATGTACCAATGGTACACTCCATACATATGCATAAATCAGCACGAATGCACAGGTGAGTATATACAAACAATATAGGTACCAATGGTACACACCATACATATGCACAAATCAGCACAAATGCACAGGTAAGTATACATAGACAATATAGGTACCAATGGTACACATCATACATGTGCACAAATCAGCACGAATGCAAAGGTGGAGAGATACATGATATCGCTTACCAAATATAAATATAGGTACAGAGAATAGACAGGCCAGGGGCCAGAAGAACCAAGGGTGCCAAGTGGCCCAAAATAGAGCCTCGACGCGCGTTTCGCCCCTTAGCTGAGGGCTTTCTCAAGAGGCATAAGTGTATGAAAAACCGGGGCCTTTTTAAAGTATCAAGCGTGGTCACATGACCGCATCATAGGTCACGTGGCCGGATGTGAGGGAAGGATTAGTGCCAAGCGGCGCATGCGCCGGACGCCGAGCGCCGTCAGCGCGGGCAGCGTCCGTCACCCAGCAACGCGCATAGCGGAAGCACAAGATATGTGCCCCGGAAGTGCGCGGCTGGGGGAGAGTTAGGAGGGAAATCAGCTACCAGTGTGACACTTGTCCTAATAAACCTGGCCACTTCATTAGGGAATGTTTCTGTTGCTACCACACATCCCGAGGATAACAGTGTTGATTTTTTTGTTTTTACCCTTGTCACCTTCTGCCATTTTCTCTTGATTCACTTTTTATTTATTCATTGCCCATTTATATACTGGTATACAGAAAAAAAAACAAGTTGAAAAAGTTAATGCTCACTATACCCTTACATACTGTGAGGGGAATTTTCTGAAATGGCATCCTTTTTTCCGCCAGTTTATGGTTATGCCGTGTCATCTAAAGCATTCTGAATCTTTGTACTATTTAGTGACATAGATATGGCTGTTTTTTTTACGGAGGACACCTAGTACACGAGCTGTTCCTGGTATATAAAGAATGGGCTTTCTTATTATTTTATTCGGGTGTTACAAAGCCCGTTATACCAGCTAAAACTGTCCACATGTACCATGGCATACTGCCTCTTTACATACTCTGTAAAAGAATGGGTTGTTCTGCGCACATGGCGGTTCCTACCTTGCCGGGCAGGGACCTGTTATAGTGCGCCAGCGTTACATGGCACATCAGTCCCTCATATAGGGATTAATTGGGCTACAGAGACGTTGTACAACTAGTCCATTTTAAAAAGAAGGAAAATGAATAAAAAGAAAGAGTGGCAGCAGCCCTGGATGTTCTTTTATCAGGTGAACATTGTTACACTCCTCCAGTTTGAAACATGTTGCCTTTCATTTTAATGTAATTTTTTTCAACTCCTATGAAATAACAGTGGTATGTGGCTTTGTCAGCACAGCATAGTCATATTTACTGGCAAATGTGATGCTGGGGACATTCTACCCCATATATATATATATGCATTTATGACCTAAAAAGCCTCAGGGTGCCCATCCCTTTTGGGCCTGACTGTTCAGTCAAACTATACTAATGGGGTTATGTTTGAGCACAGGAGGAATTGCACTATAAATTTTGGGGTCCATTTCCTTACCTCTCTCTACTATGTATGAAAAATTTGTCCTAAAAATGACACTTGTGTGATAAAAAAATGAAAGTTTATTTTTTCACACTAATTTTGAATTGAATAAAATGTGGGCTCAAAAGACTCATTAAACCAATAAATTAATTCTTTAGGGGTTGCAGTTTAGAAAATGGGTTAGTTGTGGAGTTTCCATTGTTTTGGCATGTCAAGAACTCTATTTCAGCCAAATTTGTGCTACAAAATTCAAATAATGCTTCTTCTATTCCATGCCCTGCCGTTTGTCCAAACAGAGGTTTCTAATGACATGTGAGGCATCACCACGCTCAGAAGAAAGAAGGTAACAAGCTGAGTAGTCAATTTTTTCAAGTTACCGCTTGCAAAAGTGAACATATTGGGGCTAAAAAATTTTTTTTGTGAAAAAATGTATATATTACTATATGACGATCTAATGTTAACAAATTTTGCGTAGTATCTGTGTGTTCAAAATGCTCACTATACCCCTGGATAAAATCTTTGCTAGGTGTAGTTTCCAAAATTGAGTCACTTGTGGGGGTTCCCACTGTTTAGGTACATCAGGGGCTCTTCAAACGCATTATGATGTCTGTTATCCGATTCCAACCAATTTTGTGTTCCTAGTCGAATGGTGCACCTTCCTTCCCTTACAAGCCCTGCTGTGCGCCCAAACAGTAGTTTTCCACCACATATGGGGTATCAGCGTACTCAGGAGAAATTGAACAACAAACTGTATGGGGAATTTTCTCTTTTTATCCTTGTGAAAATGCAATATTTTGGGCTAAAGCAAAATTTTTGTTGGAAAAATATGATTTTTTATTTTCTTGGTTCAGCGTTATAAAATTCTGTGAGTTCAAGGTGCTCACCACATATCTGGATAAATTTCTTGAAAATGAGGTCCTTTGTGAGGGGTTTCCACTGTTTAGGCACATCAGTGGCTCTCAAAAGGTAACATGATTAGTGTTGAGCGAACATGCTCGACACTTCTCGGTACTCGCCCGAGCATCACGCTACTCGGGATGTTCGGCGAGCACCGAGCATTTCCGGGTTACTTGGACGGTAGCTTGGGTCTCCGCCCTGCATGTTTGGCGCTCTTTACAGAGCCAATGAACATGCAGGGATTGCCTGTCAGTCACTGTAATGCCGCCGCCATGTTGGTTGTGGGCATTACATTGATTGACTGGCCACACAGCGTCACCTCGAGTATTTGAAACCGAGCGCCGCCATCTTGGACACAGACTGCTGGGATCAGACAGTGTAGGGACAGCGCTGCTGATTTAGGGAGAGATATATACTGCAAAATAGTTAGTGTAGGGTCTGTAAAGGCTGCCAGATCAAACAAACAGTCCTTCTCAGGACTAATATTCATCCCAGATATCAGGCAGGCAGGCTGTATAGGAGACGCAGTGGTTATATCAGCAAATGCTGCATTACAGTCCTGTGTGCTCCTGTTGCTGTAGCTCCAGGTCTCGGGGGCCAGGAAAAATGCTTTTTTTTTCATCTAAATCCTCTATTTTTTTTCCTCCTTCACACTTTAAAAATACCCGTCTTATTAACCTTTTAGTGTCCCCCCCCCCCCAAAAAAAAAAGTGTGTCTGTGACAGTTCAGACACAAATATAGCTGTTGAAAATAGTCTGGTGTAGGCCAGAGAAACAGAAGTGTGGTTTTGCAGTTCCACGGTTCAAACCTCTGTATTATCCACTTTTGGGCCATTTGTATCTAAAAAAAAACAGTTTGAGTGTGTCGCTCACTGTTCAGCCGAAAATATATATATTTAAAAAAGTCTGGTATACACCAGTAAATTATAACTGTGGTTTTGCTGTTCCACCGTAAAAAATCTCTATTATCCTGCTTTTGGCATTTTTTGCCGTAAAAAAAAAATTAATAGTGTCTCCCTGATTTTTCAGACACAAATATATCTGTTGAAAATAGTCTAGTGTAGGCCAGAGAAACAGAAGAGTGGTTTTGCAGTTCCACGGTTCAAACCTTTGTATTATCCAATTTTGGGCCATTTGTACCTAAAAAAAACAGTTTGAGTGTGTCGCTCACTGTTCAGCTGCAAATATAAATATTTAAAAAAGTCTGGTATACACCAGTAAATTATAACTGCGGTTTAGCTGTTCCACGGTAAAAAATCTCTATTATCCAGCTTTTGTTATTTTTTCCGTAAAGAAAAACAGTAATATGTTCTCCCTGATTGTTCAGATTGTTTAAAAGAGCCTGGTGTAGGCCAGAGAAATAGAACTGTGGTTTTCCTCTTCCACGGTTCTAATCTACTTTTTATTACGCTATTTCCATTGATAGTGCGAGTGTAAGCTATTTTACTTCCTTTACAATGGGCAAGGCACGTGGCAAGGGACGTGGAACTGCACGTTCTGGTGATGGTGCGTGCAGAGGATGGGGCCGTGGCCAAGGTGAAAATGTGCCACAACCAACAGCCACATCTTCTCGCTCCCACCTCTTGACCGAATTACTAGGGAAGCACAGAACAACACCAGTATTGCGAACTGATCAGTGTGAACAGGTTATTATTTGGATAGCAAATAATACTTCCAGTTACCTGGGCACCACCACCTCCGGTCTGTCTTCCACACGGTCAAATCTTAGTAGCCGTGAGTCTCGACCGCATACTCCTCCTCACCCTGATGCTCCTTCCTCCCACCATGCCGAGTGTCGTCAGACAGCAACTGATCCCACACTTGGACACTCTGAAGAGCTGTTCACTGGTCCATTTCCATATTTGTGCCCCGCGCCTGCTCCGCTTGAAGCGGTGGAAGAGGAGATCCCATGTAGAGATGCCCAAATATTTGAACAGCCACGGCCACAGGAAGTCGACGCTGGCAATTTGTCACAAGAGGTGGACGATGACGAGACACAATTGCCAGGAAGTGAGGAGGAGGATCGTGGTGCGCAAGTGGAAGATGAGTAGGTGGTGGATGATCTAGTAACTGGCCCAACGTGGCAGGAGGACATGCAGAGCGAGGCCAGCAGCACACAGGGTGAGGGTGGCAGAGTACCCCAACAGGCAGGAAGAAGCAGTGTGGTGGCCGCACACAGAAGGCAGGCAACAGTTCCCCATAACACCAACACGAGGGACATTGCCAGTACAACCTGTAGGTCTTCCAGAGTTTGGAATTTTTTTAAAGACTCTGCTGATAACCCCAAAAAGGCCATTTGTACCACCTGCCATGCCAGCATCAGCAGGGGTGACAAAACTACCAGCCTGACCACCACCAGCATGATCAGGCACATGGCAGCAAAGCACCCGACTTTGTGGGGCGAACCCTAGGGTCCATGACCAGTGTCACCGGGTGTCACCACTGCTTCTTCCGCTGTTGTGCGTGCAATAGAACCCCCTGTTGTGTGTGTGACTCGCCCCCTGGGCTGTGGGGCACTCGACACCAGGCCTCTGTACAATGTTGGGGGTAGTAGTGGTGGCAGCCCGGTCCCGTGGCTCAGGGTGGTCAGACCAAATGGCGGGCTATCAATCAGCGCTTCAAATGTCCGACTACGCCACCCGTGGATTGCGGTCAGGGATAACCGCCGCTGCAGGGCAGGCCACTGGGGCTGGTGTGCAGCACAGAGGTAGAATAACTCCCCACGGGAGGAGTGTAGCACCAGGGTAGTGTAGGAGGATGTTGGGGGTGATAGTTCCGTCCGTGACGGTCAGAATGCAGAGTCCGCTTAAACAGTTCAGGGTGTTTATTATAGCAGATGGTAATGACCCACCAACAGTACCGGCTAGAAGGGGGCCTGGATGTCTGAGAACACTCGGGAAGCCCCTCTGGTCAGGGTGAGGGTGTAGGCCTACCGTGCTCTCTAAGCTCTTTCTGACTATTTCCCCCCTTTAGTGGTAGAATAGCCCACGTCTCTGAGCGTGCAGTGTACTCTCACCCGTATGGCTTGCAACTTGGGCTACATTTACCTCTGGCCTCTCTTGGCTTTGCTGGTCCCTTCTGTTGTGGCGGAGCCTCCGGGGTTTTTAGGCCAAAGGACATGAAATCCCTCGCGGATTGGTTCTCTGCTGCTGGACTTAGAGTCTTTACAGCCTCGGACCCCAATGTCCGGTAGATTATTCTCCCTTTCTGCCAGGACAGGCTCTCGGCTCCATACGTCCCTGGCTAGCAGTTCCTCCACTGCCTCACGACCTCCTCAGCTACAGCTGAACTGTCCCTCCTTCTCTGGGAATAGTCTCACTCCTGAGCTAGGTCGTCCAGTTCTCTCTAACCCTGCCCCCAGTTCCAGATTTTATAAGGGCAGCCAGCTCCCCCTACTGGCCTGGGACAGGAGGTACTGTATGCTAATTGTCCCTAACCAGGGAACCTCCCTCCTGCTCTCAGACACAGCCTTTATTATTTGTGGCATCCAGGCCTGGGGTGACACATTCCCCCCTAGTAAAAGTTTAGTACTCCGGGACTAAGCCTTTTTGGCCAAAAACAAACAGGGTATTTATGCATGACAAAGAAAACACTATAGGGAAGGAAATAGCAATCAACATCACATATTGAGTTCTTAGGGTCACAGTGTGGTCTGTGACCGGGTGTCCATTTCACCAACACAAAGGGAGCCTTAACCAGGTGGGGGTCTGTCCTTGCCCCGAGTCCTTGACAGTCTTTATTCATTCGTTTGGTTAAGCTCCGAACATATTTTACAAGAAAGTCCCGGTTACTCAAAGTTCATAACCTGTTAGTCCATATAGTCAACTGAAAGAAACTGAAAAACATAATTACTGGTCATGCAATTAACTGTTTAAACATTTGACAATTATTTGCAAGGCTTATTTACAGTTCTTCACACACCCTATATTTTCCAGCGAGCGGGTATCTGCCCCCTAGTGCTCCGGGTTGACCTGCGTAACCCACTGTCTGGTGGTGGTCTTACCTGGCTTTCCCCACTAGCATTTAGGGTACAGCTACTAGCTGGGTTTACAGGCAGTGCAGGCAGCTGTCTGCGGGTCCTTTGGCTTACCGCAGGCATGGCAGGCTCACTGTCAGCAGAGGGTTGACTCTCCTGAGCTGCTGGCGTGGCTTCTTCTGCCTTTGGGGCTGCTTGTTCTTCTGATTCTTCCTGCTCTCCTGTAGGTCCCTGCTGGGTTGGTTGAAGGAAGTGTAGGACGGGTACCACTATTGCGTCATTTATCCGAGTCCAGGACCGGGGGAACTCTCCAAGAACTGTGCTGATCATTTCTTCCTTGTCCTCTGTGGGTTCAAGGTCATCTTGATCTTCTCCTGCACTCTGTAGTTGCACGGGGCACCTTTTTAGGTGGTTTCTGGAGATGGTGCTAGTGGTTTCTCCTCCATCCTTGGCAATTACACATACCTTCGAGTTGTCGTGGTTGGACGGCAGTACTGTGTACTCGTCTCTCTCCCACTGGTCATCTAGCTTGTGAAGCTTTCTCTTCCGCTTCAGGACCTGCTCGCAAGGTTCCAGGGGACCAGCAGGGGCGGGTTGGTTGAAGAACTTCTCTTGCTTTTCTCTTGCTTGAGCCAGGCTCCTCTCCACGCTCTCCTGTACCTTTTTGTACTGTAGTCGCCACTCCGTATCCCAGTCCGCATCTGGGGATGTGTCCTCGGGTGTCAGGACTCCCATCTCCAGGTCTACCGGCAGCTTACCTGGTCTTGCTCGCATCAGGTAAGCCGGGGTGCAATTTGTAGCATTCACCGGGATATGGTTGTATAAGTCTATCAAGTCTGGCAGCTTCTCCGGCCACAGGCTGCGTTCTTCCAGGGGCAACGTCTTGAGGAGATCAATGACGATATTATTCATTTTCTCACACAGCCCGTTGGTTTGTAGGTGGTAAGGTGTTGTCCGAATCTTCTTACAGCCGTAGAGGTTGCAGAACTCCTGGAAGATTTCCGCCTCGAACGCTGACCCTTGATCTGTCAAGACCTGTTCCAGATACCCGTGTGGACGGCAGAAGTGTTGTTGGAAGGCTCTGGCTGCTTTTTGGGCTGTCAAGTCTTTAACAGGAACCACCACCAGGAACCGGGAATAGTGATCCACTATTGTCAGGGCATAGACGTAGCCCGACCGGCTTGGAGCCAATTTTACATGGTCCAGGGCTACCAGCTCAAGAGGCTGCCTGGTGATGATGGGCCTCAAGGGTGCCTTCTGGCTGGTATGGTCCTTCCTTCTGAGGTTACATGGCCGCAGTCCCTGCACCACTTCTCTATGGCCCCTCTCATACCGATCCAGAAGAACCGCTCTCTCAGTAGGAACTCCAGTTTCTTCCACCCGAAGTGTCCCGCTCTGTCATGGTAGGCCTCCAGGACCATTGCTGCATCTCGTCTTGGGACCACTACCTGCCAGGTCAGCTCGTGCGTCCGGTGGTTGACAAGCCTTCTGCACAGCTTACCTTCATAGAGGAATAGCCTGCTTTTCTCCTTCCACAGCTGCTTAGCTTCCTCTGGAGCATCCGGACCAGGGCGAGCGTCTGCCTGGGTCAGCATGTCTTTCACCAGGCGAATTGCAGGGTCACTATCTTGCCTTTCAGCCCAGCCATGGTGGGGCAAGGGGTTGAACATGACGGTGGTTAGGTCTTTGTCTCTTACCCGGTGAGAATACTGAGTGGCCCCACACCGGTGGAATGCAGGGAGCTCTACTTCCTCCAGCTCTTCTGAGTCTTCTTCTCCTTCGGGTAGGTGGGGCATTCTTGATAGGGCGTCTGCAGCGTTGGTTCTGCCTGCCCGGTATTTGATTGTGAAGTCATAGTTCAATAGCCGGGCCATCCACCGCTGTTCCAGGGCACCAAGTCTTGCATTGTCCAGGTGTGTCAACGGGTTGTTGTCCGTGTACACAGTGAACTTTGCGGAGGCCAGGTAATGTTTAAACCGTTCTGTGACGGCCCACACCACTGCCAAGAATTCTAGCTTGAAGGAGCTGTAATTCTCCGGGTTTCTTTCAGTGGGCCTCAGCTTCCGGCTGGCATACGCTATCACTCGTTCCCTGCCCTGTTGGCTTTGGTACAGTACGGCTCCTAGCCGCACATTACTGGCATCGGTGTGGAGGATAAAAGGCTGGCCATAATCAGGGTAGGCCAGAACTTCATCCCCCGTGAGGGCCATTTTCAGCTGGCGGAAGGAATCCTCTTCCAACCTGTCCCACTTGAAGGGTGGCTTGTGACTTCTGGATTTAGACTGACCTATCAGGAGGTCCTGCATTGGAGCTGCCATCTTAGTGAACCCGGGGATGAACCTTCGGTAGTAGCCTACCAAGCAGAGGAATTGCCTCACTTCTTTGATGCTAGAGGGGCTTGGCCAGCTCTTGATGGCTGTAACTTTGTCGGGGTCGGGGCTACTCCCTCAGCACTCACGACGTGCCCCAGGTACTGTACCTTTTGTTTCAACAGGTGACACTTTGAGGGTTTCACTTTCAGGCCATAGCCTGCCAGGGCTTCGAACACCTCTGCCAGGTGTTTTAGATGGTCCTCGTAGGTCTTCGAATATACAATCACGTCATCCAAGTAAAGTAGGACCGTCTCAAAGTTTCGGTGCCCTAGGCAGCATTCCATCAGCCTCTGGAAGGTCCCTACGCGTTGCAGAGCCCGAAGGTTATACAGTTGAATTCACTTAGTCCCATCGGGGTGGTGAAGGCGGTCTTCTCCTTGTCAGCCTCTGCCACAGGAACCTGCCAGTACCCGCTAGTAAGGTCCAAAGTAGAGAAGAAATTAGCTGATTTTAGGGCTGCCTAAGACTCCTCTATTCTAGGTAACGGGTATGCGTCTTTGTGGGTGATTCGATTAACTTTTCTATAGTCCACGCACATTCTCATGGTATCGTCTTTCTTTTTCACCCGAACCAAAGGGGCTGCCCAGGGGCTACAGCTGTCTCTGATCACTCCCGCCTCTTTCATCTCTCTTAGCATGCCCTTTGCGTTCTGATAGTGTGCGGGGGGTACAGGTCTGTATCTTTCTTTTATTGGTGGGTGGCTCCCCATGGGGATGTGATGTTCTACCCCTTTCACTCTGCCGAAGTCTAGCAGGTGCTTACTAAAGATTCTCTCGTACTCCTGAACCACCCTGTAGACTCCTTGTTGTTGGTGCAAGGGAGTGGAGTCAGCACCCACATGGAGTTTCTGGCACCAGTCCTCCTTGTGTTTCTGGGAGCCATTACCCTCCACCGGGGAAGATGGAGGCAAGGGTTCCACGACCCTGAGAGCATCGTGTTTGACAGCAAACAATTTGGCTAGTGTAGCGTACTGGGGCAAGTGTACTTCCCTTTCCCCAATGTCTAAGATCCGGACGGGCACCCTTCCATGGCGAACATCAACCACCCCCCGGGCTGTCAAAATGGTGGGCCTGCTGTCTGAGTACACGGATTCTACCATGGCTTGGTAGTCTCTTCCTCTTAACCCAATTGCTGTCCGACACCAGATCATCATTTCACTTTTGGGAGGCATGGCAATGGGGAACGGGTCACTCATCCTCACGCTACCGATCTCACCACCAGACAGTTCTACCTGTTGCCGTCTCATCAGTGCTCTTATCTCTTTCTGGAGGACCTTCTGTTGGCTGGAGCTAGCATTCATCGCCACCTGCTGCAAAATTACAATTACTTCTGAAAGACAATTTTCAATCACGTTAGTACCCAAGGTTATTTTAGGGTGACTTTCTCGACGGTCAATGTCCACAATAATCACTCCCTGTGCCGGCAATTCAACCTTACCAATCTTAATGGTCATCTCTCTGAACCCCACCTGCGGCACAGGTTGACCGTTGCTGGCGATGATGCTCAAGTCATCGTCTGGATAACGGGTTATATCAGTGTCACTCCAGTACTGCTTGAAAAGTACATAGGGGGTGGTAGTCACTTGAGACCCGATGTCCAGCAGTGCACTCATGGGGATACCGTCCAGCACTACGGGTAAAACCGGGCGACCCCCACGTACTTATCGCACCAATTAGATGGGCCTGTTGACCTTATGCCTGGGGGTTGGCCCTCTGCCCCAGGTCGGACCCGTTTAAAGTACAGTACCTGGCTATGTGTCCCGGCTGGCTGCAACGGCGGCAAATCGGCTGTCCATCCTCAGTGTAACAGTCGGTGGGCCTCCCTCTAAATGACGGGATCCTCCTCTGTCGACGCCACGGGACATCCTCCGGACTGGAAGCCAGCTTGATTTGTCCTGACGGGTCCATCTGTAACGACTGTACGGTCCTGGTCAATGCAGCAACACTCTTTGTTAATTCCTGGAGCTGATGGTGCAGGTTTGCAGGCGGGGATGGGTTTAGGGCCTGCGCATCAGCCCCCACATGGTCTGCAAGGTAGGGCGCCGCCTCCTGGTGGTAAGTGATGGCAGGGCGTCGGGAAGCTACAGCGCCACCTGGTGTGGGTTCTCGGAGCACTCGGATGGCCCTATCTTTAAACTGTGCAAAAGTCAAATCGGGGTTCTGTAGGGCCATGAGGCGCAGCTGGGTTCTGTGAGCACTGGACAACAGACCTTCTATGAATTGGTCAGTCAATAGTTTATCTGTATCCTGCACGCTGCCAGGGTCAGCTTGTTGGATTGCTCTCAAGGCTTCCTGTAAATTTAGGGCATAATCTCTGATGCTGTCCTGTGTTCGCTGCTTACATCCGTAGAACCGCATTTTAATTTCAGCAGAGGTGCGGGTGTCAAAGGTACCCCGCAGCCGGGTCAAAATGTTCTTTACAGTCCTTTTCTCCTCAGCTGGCCATGATTTTACCTCCCGCTGGGCCGCACCAGCTAACTGCCCTGTCAGTATGCTGATTTTCTGTTCTTCTGTTAGGGGATAGACTTTAAATAAACTGTGCAGTCTTTCCTTAAAGTCACTTAATGTATGGGATTCCACTGAGTACTGAGGCAGCCAGGCCGCTCCGGAAAACGGCATCACCGCAGCTGCAGCGACGCTGGTGGTAGTGGGCCCCTCCGCTTCCGTCATCTTCCTCCCCCCTAGTTAACCGTGGCCTACCTTCCGTTGATCCTCTTCTGTAGGCCGCGGTTCCGCTAGCGCTGCTCTGGGCGAGGACCTTGCGTCACGTTCTGGTGACATCAGCGTCGCTCTCTCTCCTTCCAGGACCTTGCGCAGCGTCCGGACGTAGGGCGGAGATTCAGGTCTCGCGCGGTTTAGGTGTCCACGCCACTCTTCTTCCCGCACGGCGTCCCGAAGATGGCGTCCGATGGCGGGAAAACGGCTGAAGATGGCGGGAAACGGCTCCGAATGGCGGGAAACATCACTCAGGTAAGTATAAAGTCTTTTCAGGCACGCAATACCCGTTTGTGGCGGGTTGGTCACAATCCTGCTGACTACGCCAAAGCTGACTCGCCCCCTGGGCCGCGGAGCACTTGAGACCAGGCCTCTGTACAATGTTGGGGGTAGTAGTGGTGGCAGCCCGGTCCCGTGGCTCAGTGTGGTCAGACCAAATGGCGGGCTATCAATCAGCACTTATAGTAACATAGTAACATAGTTTGTAAAGCCGAATAAAGACTTGCGTCCATCAAGTTCGACCTGTTAGTTCTGTAATTGCTAAAGTTGATCCAGAGGAGGGCAAAAACCCCAAATGATTTAGCCAATCTTCACCTGAGGAAAAATTCCCTCCCGACTCTGAAACCAGCAGTCAGAATAAATCCCTGTATCAACCTACTATTTTATTTTATTTTTAAGTATATGCTGAAATCTGCCTGGTATCTAGAAATGCATCCAGTCCCCGCTTGAACTGGTGTAGTGAATCCGACATTACCGTCTCCTCACTCAGTGAATTCCATATTCTCACTGCTCTTACCGTAAAGAACCCCTTCCTATGCTGGTGCTGAAACCTTTTCTCTTCCAGTCTTAGTGAATGCCCTCTTGTTACCGTAATATCCCTCCTTTTGAACAAATCCCGGGCAAGATCTCTATACTGTCCCCTAACATATTTGTACACATTTATTATGTCCCCCCTCAACCTTCTCTTTTCCAGGCTGAATAGTCCTAGTTTTGCCAACCTCTCTGGGTATTGCAGTCCCTCCATTCCCTTTATTAATTTTGTTGCCCTCCTTTGTACCTTTTCAAGCTCATTTATATCCTTTCTATATATTGGGGCCCATAACTGAGCACAGTATTCCAAGTGTGGTCTGACCAGTGCTTTGTACAGTGGAAGAACAATGTTCTCATCCTTTGCAGCTATACCTCTTCTGATACATCCCATTACCCTGTTTGCCCTTACAGCAGCGGCCTGACTTTGGGCACTCCAATTTAGTTTGCTATCAATCAAGATGCCCAAGTCCTTCTCCATCTCTGAATTCCCCAATGATTTCCCATTCAGTGAGTACTGGTGACTTCCATTTTTCCTTCCCATATGTGTGACCTTACATTTCTCCTCATTAAACCTCATTTGCCATTTAATGCTCCACCTACCCAGCTTATCCAAATCCCTCTGTAGGTCTGCACTGTCCTCTTTTGTATTAATTGTTTTACATAACTTTGTGTCATCTGCAAATATTGACATTTTACTATTTATCCCGTTGAGTATGTCGTTAATAAAGATATTAAATAACATTGGGCCTAGTACAGATCCCTGTGGTACCCCACTAGTGACGCTTACCCAATCTGAGTATATTCCATTTATAACCACCCTCTGCCTTCTATCCTTTAGCCAGTTAGCTACCCACTTGCAGACATTTTCCCCCAGCCCCATCATTCTCATTTTGTATACCAACCTATTATGTGGCACGCTATCGAACGCTTTTGAGAAGTCAAGATACACGACATCCACTGGTTCCCCCTGATCTACTCGAGAGCTAACCTCCTCGTAGAAGTCAATCAGGTTTGTTTGGCAGGAGCGATTCCTCATGAATCCATGTTGGTTCGGGATTAAAAGATTATTAGCATCAAGATGCTCCGTAATTGCCTCTTTAATGAAGCTTTCAAAAATTTTGGCCACAAAGGACGTCAGACTCACCGGCCGATAGTTTCCGGCGTCACTTTTCGCTCACTTTTTGAATATTGGCACTACATTTGCCTGTCGCCAATCAAGTGGTACAGACCCAGTCTCAACAGAGTCCTTAAATATAAGATATAACGGTCTGTCTATCACATTACTTAGTTCCCTTAGTACCCGTGGGTGTATGCCATCAGGTCCTGGTGATTTGTTTATTTTAATGTTACTGAGGCATTTCTGTACCTCAACTTGGGTTAGATTTGTCATACTTAGTGGAGGATTAAGCTTGTCACTTCTCATTTCTCCTGTTAGTTCTATTTCCTTTGTGAAAGTTGTCGAAAAAAAATTATTTAATAGATTAGCTTTATCCTCATCTTTCTCTATGATTTTGCCTTCCTCACTTTTTATCGGTCCAATATTATCTAATTTAATCCTTTTACTATTTATATACGTAAAGAACAGTTTGGGATTTGATCTACTTTCCCTAGCGATACGTCTCTCTGTTTCCTTCTTCGCTATTTTTATTTGTTTTTTACAGGTTCTCGCTTTTTCCTTGTAACACTTTAGTGCCTCCTTACTGTTTTCCTGTTTTAATCTCTTGAATGCCTCTTTTTTGCTATTTAACGCCCCTTTTACGTTCTTGTTCAACCATATTGGTTTCCTCTTATTTCTGGCCCTTTTATTCCCATACGGTATATACCTCTCGCACTGAGTATTCAGAATTCTTTTGAAGGTTTCCCATTTACTATTCGTATTCCATTGATTAAGTACTTTGTCCCAGTCAATAAGTTGAAGGTTTTCTATCAGCTGATCAAACTTCGCCCTCCTAAAGTTTAATGTTTTTGTTGTTCCCTTATTGATAACCCTACTGAAGGGCATTTTGAAGTCGATAATATTATGATCGCTATTACCTAGGTGCCCCCCTATCTGTACCTCAGTTATTCTATCAGGCCTATTAGTCAATATTAAGTCCAACACGGCCTTCCCTCTCCTTGGTTCCTGCACTAGTTGGGAGAGATAATTATCCTTAATATTTGTCAAGAACCTTTTTCCTTTCTGAGATCTACAGGTTTCTGTTTCCCAGTCAATATCCGGGTAGTTGAAATCCCCCATTACAATCACTTCGTTATGTTTTGCTACTTTGTCTATTTGTCCTAATAGCAGATTCTCATTCTCCTCTGTTATATTTGGTGGCTTATAGCAGACCCCCAGTAATATTTTATTATTATTTTTTGCCCCCTCTATCTCTACCCACATGGACTCGACCCCCTCTTCTCCCTCTCCTATATCTTCCTTAGTCTGGGTTTTAGACATGACTTTACATATAAGCAGACTCCTCTGCCTTTCCCCTGTTTCCGGTCCCTTCTAAATAAACTATAATCTAATAAATTTACCGCCCAGTCGTAGCTATCGTCTAGCCAAGTCTCTGTTATACCTACGATGTCATACCTCTCCTCCGATATAAGCTCCCGCAGCTCATCCGCCTTATTGGTCAGGCTTCTTGCGTTGGTCAGCATGCAAGATAAAACTTTGCGGTTATTTAGCATTCTATTCTTCTCTAACGATCTAACTGTACTATCCCCACCCCCCTCTCCACCCTCATTATATTCACTTCTCCCCTTCCCCCTTGCTTGCCTCACATCCCACCTATTTCCTTGGTTCCCCCCCCGTCTCTAGTTTAAAAACTCCTCCAACCTATTAGCCATCTTCTTCCCCAGCACTGCTGCACCCTCCCCATTGAGGTGCAGCCCGTCCCTACGGTAGAGCCTGTAGCCGACCGCGAAGTCGGCCCAGTTCTCCATGAACCCAAACCCTTCTGCCTTGCACCAACTCTTTAGCCACTTATTCACCTCCCTAACTTCCCGTTGGCGCTCCTGTGTTTCTCGCGGGATTGGTAGTATTTCTGAGAAAACTACCTTGGAGGTCCTTGCCCTAAGCTTCCTACCTAGGTCCCTGAAATCATTTTTAAGGACCCTCCATCTACCACTCACTTTGTCATTGGTGCCGATGTGGACCATGACCGCTGGGTCTTCGCCAGCCCCACCCAGTAACCTGTCAACCCGATCGGCGATGTGCCGGACTCGAGCGCCAGGGAGGCAGCACACCGTTCGGCGATCCCGGTCTTTGTGACAGATTGCCCTGTCTGTCCCCCTAATATTAGAGTCACCCACTACCAGTACCTGTCTTGCCTGCCCTACACTTCCCCCCTCCCCCTCATTACTGGAGCATACACTCCCCCGGCGGTCAGAGGATCTGTCGTGCTCCAATAATGCCGGTTCTGAACCAGCCTTCCTATACTTCTTCCCTCTATCCCTCCTAACTGTTATCCAGCTCCCTGCCTGTTCAGCCTGCACTTCCCCTCTATGCTCCACCCCCAGTATTGACTCATTGAGTGTCTGCTCGGTGAGCAGCAAACTCCGTTCCATGTTGTCGATGCTCCTCAGTATCGCTATCTGAGCACTTAGATCCAGAATTTGGGCTTCCAAGTGCACGATATGCTCACATCTCTCGCAGCAGTATGGATCCTCGAGCGGTTGCTCACGGAATGCATACATTGCGCAAGATGTACACTGCATGGCTCCGGCCAACATGGACGTCATTCTAAATATGGGGATACAGTCAGTATATATATACAAGTACAAAACACAATTATTTATATATAGGTGTATGGACGGGGATCAATTATGGATGTGCAAGTGTATCAATTAGATATCGGCGGGGGATCAGTTAAGTATGGACGGGGGATCAATTAAGTATCAAGTATGGACGGGGGAATCAGCTAAGTAGGTCAGGTGGATTAATTAAGTAAAAAGTAAAGTAAAGAAAGAATGAAATACAGTCAGCAATTCAGTCCTAAGTCCTCCCTTCCAAACTCCCTGAATCCAAAGTCACTTATAAACAAGACACACACTTACTTTCGTTCGCACTTACGCTCCGGACACACGCAGCTCGTTCACACTCGCAAACTAAGAGATTTAAAGAGTTTTTTTTTTTTTTTTTCTTCCTTTTCCAGCAATGTACCCTTCACCTCAATGCACTTCCAAAGGACTTGATGCCCAACCAGCTGCCCCTTATAAACCCTTAATTATGACCCCTTCCCCTTAATTAACCCCTTGTGAGTAAATCTACACCTCAGGATTTTAGTGCAATGTAGTTAACCCTTAAATACACAGGTAGTAAACTAAGAAACTAAAACTGTAGTGAGAAAATAGGTTTTAAAAAGCCCAATAAATCTAAACAGGTAGAAAAGCACTCAGCAGGTCACAATGCAGCACTCACCGCAATTCACACAGGTATTTTCTGCAGGATTCCCAATACCTCTTCACTGAAAAACAAGTCACACACTTACTTTCGTTCGCACTTACGCTCCGGACACACGCAGCTCATTCACACTCGCAAACTAAGAGATTTAAAGAGTTTTTTTTCCTTTTCCAGCAATGTACCCTTCACCTCAATGCACTTCAAATGTCCGAATACGCCACCCGTGGATTGCGGTCAGGGATAACCGCCGCTGCAGGGCAGGCCACTGGGGCTGGTGTTGGTGTGCAGCACAGAGGTAGAATAACTCCCCACGGGAGGAGTGTAGCCCCAGGGTAGTGTAGGAGGATGTTGGGGGTGATAGTTCCGTCCTCGACGGTCAGAATGCAGAGTCCGCTTAAACAGTTCAGGGTCTTTATTATGGCAGATGGTAATGACCCACCAACAGTACCGGCTAGAAGGGGGCCTGGATGTCTGAGAACACTCAGGTCAGGGTGGGGGTGTAGGCCTACCGTGCTCTCTAAGCTCTTTCTGACTATTTCCCCCCTTTAGTGGTAGAATAGCCCACGTCTCTGAGCGTGCAGTGTACTCTCACCTGTATGGCTTGCAACTTGGGCTACCTCTGGCCTCTCTTGGCTTTGCTGGTCCCTTCTGTTGTGGCGGAGCCTCCGGGGTTTTTAGGCCAAAGGACATGAAATCCCTTGCAGATTGGTTCTCTGCTGCTGGACTTAGAGTCTTTACAGCCTCGGACCCCAATGTCCGGTAGATTATTCTCCCTTTCTGCCAGGACAGGCTCTCGGCGCCGTACGTCCCTGGCTAGCAGTTCCTCCACTGCCTCACGACCTCCTCAGCTACAGCTGAACTGTCCCTCCTTCTCTGGGACTAGTCTCACTCCTGAGCTAGGTCGTCCAGTTCTCTCTAACCCTGCCCTCAGTTCCAGCTTTTATAGGGGCAGCCAGCTCCCCCTACTGGCCTGGGACAGGAGGTGCTGTATGCTAATTGTCCCTAACCAGGGAACCTCCCTCCTGCTCTCAGACACAGCCTTTATTATTTGTGGCATCCAGGCCTGGGGTGACACATGTGCAAGGCAATCCCCTGTCCATACTGCATGCAAAGATGCCCCCTCCTCTCAGTCTTCAGTTGTTATGGCAGTTTCTCAAGAAACAGCATCAATGTCCACGTCCACGTCCCTCTGCAGCGTTCAATTGTCCATATCCCAGACCTTTGAACGAAAGCGGAAATTCGCAGCTAACGTCCCACAGGCCACAGTACTAAATTCGCACATTTCACAACTGCTTGCATTGGAAATGCTGCCTTTTAGGCTGGTGGAGACGGAATCCTTCTGCAACCTTCTTTATGGCGGTGGCCGTCCCTCGGTGCTCGGTCCCCAGCCGACACTATTTTGCCCGGTGTGCCATCCCCGCACTACACAAGCACGTATCCCAAAACATCTGCCATGCCCTCAACAACGCAGTTACTGGGAGAGTGCACCTGACAACGGACACGTGGACAAGTGCTTGTGGCCAGGGACGGTACATCTCCCTGACGGCACATTGGGTGAACATAGTGGAAGCGGGGACCCAGTTGGACCTTGGGACGGAACACATCCTCCCCACACTGAGGATTGCGGGCCCTATGTCAGTCAGAGTTGCCCCCACAGTGTACAGCCCCTGCGCATCTTCCTCCTCCTCCTCCTCATGTTCAGCCTCCATCTCAGATATCACCACATCAGCTACAAGCTGGAAGCACTGCAGTACTGCCTCAGCCAAGCGGCAACAGGCTGTGCTGAAACTCATAAGCTTAGTTGAGAAACCTCACACTGCTTGTGAGTTGTGGACAGCTGTGAAAGAGCAGGCAGATCTGTGGCTGAGACCGCTGAACCTACATCCAGGCATGGTCGTGTGTGCAATGGCCGTGACCTGGTGGCGGCTCTGAGGCGAGGCGAGATCACACATGTACCATGCCTGGCTCATGTGCTTAACCTCGTGGTTCAGCGGTTTCTTAAATCGTACCCCGAGTTGCCAGATCTGCTCGTCAAAGTACGTCGCCTGTCAGCTTATTTTCGCAAGTCGGCGACAGCTTCCACCGCCCTTGCTGTGTTGCAGCAGCGTTTGCAGCTTCCGTCACACCGACTGGTGTGTGACATCCTCACACGCTGGAACTCTACCCTCCACATGTTGCAAAGAATTTGTGAGCAGAAGAGAGCAGTTGTGGAGTACCAGCTGCAACAAGGCTGTCGATATTCAGGTCAGACTCCACACATAAGACCTCAGGAGTGGACCTGTGAGTCTGACATATGTACCATCTTGACAAACTTTGAGGAGTCCACCAAGATGGTGAGTGGCGATGACGCCATCATTAGCGTCAGCATTCCACTTGTCTGTCTTTTGCAACGCTTTCTGCAGAGAATTAAAGAGGAGGCATTGCAGCCAGAGTATGATGAGATGGATCAAGAAGCCGTAGCGGTCGATTACACACAGCCCAGCCTCATCTCATCCCAACGTGCATTGGAGGACAATGAGGGAGAGGAGGAGGAGGAGGAGGAAGAACAGGAGTTTGTATCATGCACTGTAGACGGTAGTACCTGTACAACTGTCATACCGTCGGTTCAGCGTGGGTGGCTTGAGGACAGGGGGGAGGAGGAGGAGGAGGAGGAGGAGGAGAGCATGGTCAGTCGTCATCTTGATGAGGACACGGAAGTCTTGCCCGTTACCAGTCTGGCACGCATGGCTAACTTTATGTTACGCTGCCTTAACCTTGATCCTTGCATTGTCAAAATCTTGGGTGACAGTCATTACTGGTTGGTGACACTTTTAGACCCCCGCTACAAGGAGAACTTTCACTCTCTTATTCCTGAGGTGGAGAGGTCTACAAAAATGGGGCAGTACCAGAAGGCCCTTGCTGCAGAACTGTTAAAAAAATTCCCATCTGAACACGCTAGCAGCAGAGGTCACAGTTCGTTGCCCAACCAAGGCGTACATGCGAGAGAGACGTAACTCCAATCCAGCAGATGCAGGGGAACACTGTCAACGTTCTGGGACCGTTTTCTCAGACCCTCCCTTCGGACAGACCGCAGGGTACTCTCACAAGGAGTGGAAAGTTTCAAAAGATGGTGAGGGAGTACCTTGCCGACCGTACCAGCTTCCTCCGTGATTCCTCTGTGCCTTAATAACATCTCTTTATTCTTTCCTGCAATTCTTATTTTTAAAAAATATAAATAGATACAAATTTAAAATTGATTAATCCCTTAAGCCATTTTGTATGTTAATGACCGAGCCTAATTTTTTAAAGCATCACGTTATGAGGTAATAACTCTGGAATGCTTCAACTTATCCCATTGATTCTAAGAATGCTTTTTTGTGACATGTTTTACTTAATATTAGTGGTAAATTTTGGTCTATATTATTTGGGTTTATTTATGAAAATAATAACAATTTTGCAAAAAAATTTAAAATGTCACTATTTTCAAACTTTGAATTTTTATGGCCTTAAACCAGATAGTTATGCCACACAAAATAGTTAATAAATAACATTTCCCTCATGTCTAATTTACATCAACACAATTTTTGAAACGTAGTTGTTTTTGAGCCTTGTCACATGACTTAGGATTGACGAGGGGCAGTACCCTGAAACAGTATCTGCAAATTGAGATTTTTGTTTTGGCTTTATCCTAAGTCATGTGACAAGGCTCGTTAGAGAGTCGATATTGACTTTTAGGATTGCTACTTCCTATAGGGAGCACTAGAGTTCTAGTCCTCTTCCTTACTGAAGAGATAATTTGCTTATTTCTCAGAGGAGCATTGCGGCCTAAAAGTCTTCTCACCTTGGCATGTCAGGCTTGACATGTCACTCTCCGAAAGAGAAACTTTACCCCTTGGATTCTGATAAAAATGAAAAAGTAACTTTTTACTTTTTCCAACAAAAATGTTACTTTAGCCCCAAATTTTGCATTTTCACAGGGGTAACATATACCCCATATAATTTGTTGTGGACCATATCATTTGTTGTGCGATTTCTCCTGAGTACACTGATACCCCATATGTGTTAGAAACCTATTGTTTGGGTCCACGGCAAGGCTCAGAAGGGAAGGAGCACCATTCCACTTTTGAAACTCAAAATTGACTGGAATCAATAGCAGACATCATGACTAGTGTTGAGCGAGCACTAAAATGCTCGGGTGCTCGAAGCTCGGGCCGAGCTCGCCGTGATACTCGGGTGCTCGACCCGAGCAACGAGCCCAATGTTAGTCTATGGGAGACCCGAGCATTTTTGCGGTAGCACCCCCCGGCAGTCTTTTAAAAGCCTAACAATTGCCCAAAACGATAGTGACAGTGCTCAAATGACATGGGGACAGCATGGGGATCACCCGAGGAAGAATTTCTGACCCCCAGGTCACTGCTGTCAACAATGTGGTCAGAGGTATTAAGCCACTGTTAAGGGCTCACAATAAAACGTTCAAAAACGAAACTGAAACTGGTTTCCTGTGAAATATGTTAAGGAAGTTCCTTTCCAGGGTCAAGACTTGTGAATAAGATAAAATAAATAACCAAAAAAAAAGATACTCCTCCACACCTTCGGCTATGTTCACAAGTAGCATTTTTTGTGTGTTTTTGCACTTTTGTATTGCTTTCAACCGTGACAAATGCATTCACAGGGAAATGTCATTTTAACATTTTACAACCTTATCTGGCCATGTGCTGTGTGACACATGCATACAGTGCTGAAAAGACATGGGAACAGCATGGGGAAGACCCCTGGAAGCATCTCTGACACCCAGGTCACTGCCTAAAAGTGTGCCCATCAGAAGTGATCCTTGCCGCATCAGAAGATGCAGACTTGCAACTATCCCCATGCAAGAATTGTCCCAGGGCAGTGTTCAATTGTACCTCCCCCATTCCTTGCAATGCAAGCGCAAATATGCAGCCAACCACCCACCCACAGGCTGCAATACTATACTGCTAGCTTGCACTTGAAATTGGGCCTTTTAGTTTGGAGGAGGCCGAAGCTGGCCACTACCTCATGGCTGCTTCGGCAGCGAGGTATCCATACTCAGTCCCCAGCCGCCCCTATTTGTCCCAATGTGCCTTATACATAAGATTAAGCTCGTCGGGTGTCCATGCTCAGTCCCCAGCCGCCAGGGGGCGGCCGAGTGTCCATACTCGGTCCACGGCCGCCCCACGGCCAGGTGTCCACACATGGTCCCCAGCCACCTGGGGGCGGCCGGGTGTCCATAAACGGTCCCCAGTCGCCCCTATTTCTCCTGTCACCTTCCCACACACTTTTCTTAGCCTGGCCTGCTTTAGGGCAGCATTGGATGAGCCAACCAGATAACCAGACTCCTCTGGTGGGCCCTGGCTTCTACATCAGGGAAGTTGAGAGTGCCAAGGTGAGGAGCATGATGATGATGATAGAAGTTAGCATCTGCTTTGTTTTCTTGGAATGCAAGCGTAAGTGTGCAGCCTGCCACCCTCCCACCCCCAGGCCGCAATGCCATACTGCTAGCTTGCACTTGAGATAGGGTCTTTTAGTTTGGAGGAGGTCGAAGCTGGCCACTACCTCATGGCTGCTTCGGCAGCGAGGTATCCATACTCAGTCCTCAGCCGCCCAGCGGCCGGGTGTCCACGCTCGGTCCCCAGCCTCCTGGGGGCGGCCGGGTGTCCATAAACGGTCCCCAGCCGCCCCTATTTCTCCTGTCACCTTACCACACACTTTTCTTAGCCTGGCCTGCTTTAGGGCAGCATTGGACAAGCCCACCAGAGAACCAGACTCCTCCAGTGGGCCCTGGCTTCTCCATCAGGGGAGTTGAGAGTGCCAAGGTGAGGAGCATGATGATGATGATAGAAGTTAGCAATGCCATACTGCTAGCTTGCACTTGAAATGGGGTCTTTTAGTTTGGAGGAGGTCGAAGCTGGCCACTACCTCATGGCTGCTTAGGCAGCGAGGTATCCATGCTCAGTCCTCAGCCGCCCCTATTTGTCCCAGTGTGCTTTATACATAAGATAAGCGCGCCTACCAAAACATTACCTGTGCCCTCCCCAGTGCATTTAGTGGGAAGGACAGCCTATTCCGCTGTAGTGTGTGCATGCCAAATCCCTGTTCATGGTACATGCGGAAGATGCCTCCCACCCTGCACCTGTCGTTGCAAACTTGCAACTATCCCCGTTCAAGTCCTTGTCCCAGGGCAGTGTTCAATTGTACCTCTTCCATTCCTTGCAATGCAAGCGCACATATGCAGCCTGCCACCCACCCACCCCCAGGCTGCAATACCATACTGCTTGCTTGCACTTTAAATTGGGCCTTTTAGGCATGTGGAGGCGGAATCTGGCCAACAAGTCATGGCTGCGTTGGCGGCCTGGTATCCATACTCAGTCCCCAGCTGCCCGGCAGCCGGGTGTCCACACTCGGTCCCCAGCCGCCAGGGGGCGGCCGGGTGTCCATACTCAGTCCCCGGCTGCCCCGCGGCCGGGTGTCCATACTCAGTCCCCAGCCGCCTAGGGGCGGCCGGGTGTCCATAAACGGTCCCCAGCCGCCCCTATTTCTCCTGTCACCTTCCCACACACTTTTCTTAGCCTGGCCTGCTTTAGGGCAGCATTGGATGAGCCCACCAGAGAACCAGACTCCTCCGGTGGGCCCTGGCTTCTCCATCAGGGGAGTTGAGAGTGCCAAGGTGAGGAGCATCATGATGATGATAGAAGTTAGCATCTGCTTTATTTTCTTGGAATGCATGCGCAAGTATATAGTAGCGGCTAGGCCTGAGGTGGTCAGCGTTTTGGCGCATATCCTACCTCCTCCGAGGATTGCTGGATGTTTTCCTGCTGCTATCCCAGTTCTATGACTCCCGTTAAGACAAAGCTTCAGGTGCTAAATGATGGATGAGGTGGTGGCAAAGGAGAAAGAGCAGGAGGAACAGGGACCATTCACATCAATATCAGGCCAGTCAACCACATATGTCTTGTAGGATATGTTTCTGTAACAAAAGGAGCGGTTTGGTTGCACAGTTATAGGGCATACAGTAAGTGCAATGCCTACCAAAAATTTCGAGACACTCTAATGCCCCTTGGAAATGACATAGAGGTCAGAGGGCCTTAACTAAACCGTTTTTTCTATTTATAACAAATGGGTCTCCTGTACACTGTTGGCCTAAGCAGTGAATGGAAGGCTTTCCAAAAATTATGAGGAACTGCAATGCCCATTGAAACAGACGTGGATTACAGCATACTAAAAACCTTCTACCCATTATTGGGGAGTGGGTTTCCCTTAGTTTTCGCCTTTGCATTGAAAAGCAAAAGCTGACTAAAATTAGGAGGAAATGCAATGCCCGTTGGAAGATTCGTGGAGGTTAGAGGTAATTAAAAATAACATTTCAAAGCCCCTTGCAAGAGCTGTGGAGTTAAGAGTAGTTTAAGAAGACGCTTTTAATGCCCCTTGGAAGAGAAGTGGAGGTCACAGTAGCTTAACAAGACGGTTTTAATGCCCCTCGGAAGAGACGTGGAGATCCCAGTAGCTTAACAAGACGGTTATAATGCCCCTCAAAAGAGACATGGACGTCACAGAAGCTTAACAAGACGGTTTTAATGCCCCTCGGAAGAGACGTGGAGGTCACAGTAGCTTAACAAGACAGTTTTAATTCCCCTCGGAAGAGACGTGGATGTCCCAGTAGCTTAATAAGACGGTTTTAATGCCCCTCGGAAGAGACGTGGAGGTGACAGTAGATTAACAAGATGGTTTTAATGCCCCTTGAAAAAGTGGTGGAGGTCGCAGTAGCTTAAGAAGACTGTTTTAATGCCAAAAACCAGGGGAGGAGTCCTGAGGAGATAATTTGCATATTCCCACTGCATTTTGGGGTAAGTGAAGAGTCCAGCGCGTGCATTTTGAAGCTTTTTTTTTAAGCTTTTTTCACTGTTTTTAGAACATTGACAATAAGAACATGGAAGGGTCCAGGAGCCATTTGGTGAGCTGCATATCCTGCTACATGTTCACAGACTTGCCAGTGGAAAAGCCAAACTTCACATGCCAGAAATGCAAGCTTGTGTCCCTGTTGGAGGAAAAGTTGCGAAATCTAGAAGAGAGGTTAACTACCTTGAAAATCATTAAGGAAGGTGAAGAGTTCTTAGACAGAGCAGAATTATCTCTTCATGATTCAGAAAGAGAAGAAATTCGAACTGCACCTGACGAAACAGAGGAATGGAAGCATGTGACCCACAGAAGCAGGAGGATCGAGAGGCAGTCAGCACCCATACTGCTCAGGAACCAGTACCAGGCTCTCACGCAGGAGAACCATGAAGAAATACAGCAAAATAAGACTTTGCCAGCAATGAATAACCTTGTAAGCCCTCAGAATCCTCCTGGATGGAGAAAGAAGAATGTTGTGGAGAAAAAACGGAGAGTGGTGGTCATGGGGGATTCCCTGTTAAGAGGAACAGAGGCCGCTATCTGCAGACCAGACATAACCTCAAGAGAAATGTGCTGTCCTCCAGGAGCAAAAATTAAAGATGTGTCTGACAGGATATCAAGACTCTTCAGACCTACAGATCACTACCCATTCCTGCTAATACATGTGGGGACAAATGACACCGCAAGAAAGGACCTGGAAACCATCTGCAGTGACTTTGAAGACTTAGGCAAGAAAGTGAAAGAATTGGGAGCGCAGGTGGTCTTCTCATCCATCCTCCCAGTGGATGTCCATGGAACAATGAGGTGGAATAAGATTCTACAGGTGAACAACTGGCTACGTCGATGGTGCCGTCAACAAGGATTTGGATTTCTGGATCACGGAATGAATTACCTATACGATGGACTACTTGCTAGAGATGGGGTGCACCTTACGAAGACTGGAAAACATGTATTTGGAAGTCGCCTTGCTACACTCATCAGAAGAGCTTTAAACTAGAACAATGTGGGAAGGGAAGCAAAAGGCCAGAAAAAGCCATACAGCTGACAAATACTATTGAGATCTCTGCTACTGGAAGTGGAAAGGAAGAACAAAGACAAAACAATTTAAATAATAAAAATATGGGAGGAAGAGAAACCAATCACAAACTAAAATGTTTTTATACAAATGCACAAAGCATGGGCAACAAACAAGGAGAATTGGAACTACTAATGCAGGAAAAGGAATATGATATCATTGGAATCACTGAAACTTGGTGGAACGATACACATGATTGGAATAAAAGGCTAAAAGGATACAACTTATTTGCAAGAAACAGACTTGATAAACGAGGAGGAGGTGTTGCATTGTATGTTAGAAAAGCGTATATCTGCACAGAGATTGAAGCTTCAGAGACTGGGAGTTCTGTGGAAACTGTTTGGGTAAGAATACAAGGAGAGAACAACGGAAAGGACACCATTGTAGGCATTTACTACAGGCCACTGTAACGGGTCTGGGAGGCGGAACCTCTGAGCTACTATACAAGGGGGCGGTCCTTGTAAGGGAGCGGGTGGCGACCAGGGTAGACGGGCAGGCAGTCACAGCAGGTGACTGGGACAGTCTCTGAATGAACGGACAGGAGGTCACGGCAAGTGACCGGGGCAGTCTCTGGATGAACGGGCAGGAGGTCACGGCAAGTGACCGGGGCAGTCTCTGGATGAACGGGCAGGAGGTCACGGCAAGTGACCGGGGCAGTCTCTGGGTAAAGGATTGGTACGACCTGTGGCGGCAGATGATAGACGTGAGCTCCCAGGTGAGCAGGCGAGAGTCTCTGGATAAACGGGTGGTCACAGCATGTGACGGCGGAGCCTCCAGGAAGACCAACAGACAGGTAGCAGATGAGCGCTCCCAGGTGAGCGGGCAGGAGTCTCTGGACAGGCGGGTGGTCACAGCACGTGATGGCAGAGCCTCCTGGTAGGCTAGCAGACAGGCAGCAGATGAGCGCTCCCAGGTGAGCGGGCAAGCTGGTCCTTAGACAGACTGACAGGAGTTGGAAGGCAGACCGTCGGACCTCAGGAAAGCAGGCAGGTAGAAGATGTGCGCTCCCAGGTGAGCGGGCAAGCTGGTCCTTAGACAGACTGACAGAAGTTGGAAGGCAGACCGTCGGACCTCAGGCTAGCAGGCAGGTAGCAGGATATCAGGCAGGAATTAGACAGCAGACTGGCAGGAATCTGGCAGGTATCTGGCAGGTAACTGGCAACGGGACCTGAGGGCTGAAGCAGAGTAGTGAACAGTGCTACAACATTGCTCGGGCACCTCCATTTTGGAGGAGGTGCCTTTTATATGGGAGGTCCTCCGGCAATTGGCCGGGGACTCCTTAGGACGGCGCGCGCGATCCCTTTAAGAGAGGGGGAGCGCGAGCGCGCGCGCCCTAAGCACACTGCCGGGGAAGGAGCGCGTGCCGGAAGCAGCGGGGAGAGAAGCGCTGGAGGACGCCGCGCCAGGAGCGGGGAGGTGAGAGGGACGGCGTCTCTGCCTAGAACGGGGCAGAGACGCCGATGCTACAGTACCCCCCCCTTTAGGCCCCCTCTTTTTTTGGCCAGAAAGAAATTTCTCAAGGAGAAGCGGGGCGTTGATGTTCTCCCTGGGTTCCCAAGTTCTCTCCTCAGGACCAAACCCCTTCCAATCTACCAGAAAAAAGGTTTTTCCTCTTACCCTCTTGGAGGCCAGAATACTCTCTACCTCAAAGATGTCATCAGAGGAAACCGGAGCAGGAGGGGCACCTGGATTTTTGGAAAAAAAGTTAAAGACAACGGGTTTGAGGAGAGATACGTGGAAGGAGTTGGGGATCCGTAGGGTGGCCTGGAGTTTTAATTTGTAGGCCACAGGGTTAATTTGCCTGAGGACTTCGAAGGGGCCGATGAATCGAGGACCCAACTTGTAGGAGGGTACTTTGAGCCGCACATGTTTGGATGAGAGCCAAACCTTGTCTCCCGGACGGAATTGGGGCGGATCCAGACATCTCTTATCAGCATATCTCTTCATCCGCTCAGAGGAGAGAAGAAGAGCGGACCTGGTGCTCTCCCAAATAGTAGAAAATTCGCTGACAAGAGACTCCGCAGCAGGGTTGTCCACAGAAACGGAGACAGGAAGTGGAATCCGGGGATGTTGGCCACCGACTATAAAGAACGGGGATTTGGAAGAGGACTCGCTCTCATGGTTGTTATAAGAGAACTCGGTCCATGGTAAGAGATCCACCCAGTCCGAGTGGTGAGCATCAACGAAGTGCCGGAGGTAGCTGGACAAGATCTGATTGATCCGCTCCACTTGACCATTGGACTGAGGGTGGTAAGCGGAGGAGAAATCCAGGGTAATGTCCAGCAGCTTACATGTGGCTCTCCAGAAGCGAGAGGTGAACTGAACCCCACGATCCGACACGATGTGGAGGGGCAGACCATGGAGACGGAAGATGTGGCGGATAAAGTCTTTAGCCAGCTCGGGTGCAGACGGAAGACCAGGCAGGGGAATGAAGTGGGCCATCTTAGAAAAACGGTCAGCGACAACCCAAATGACAGTACAACCGGCAGAAACTGGAAGGTCGGTGATAAAGTCCATAGCGATGTGTTGCCAAGGAGCAGCAGGTACGGGAAGGGGCAGGAGATGGCCGGCAGGTAGATGTCGGGGAACTTTGTTACGGGCACAGGATGAACAGGCCGCGACGAAGTCTACCACGTCCTTACGCAGAGTAGGCCACCAGTAATGCCGGGTAATAAGTTGGAAGGTCTTCTTTTGGCCAGCATGGCCAGCTTGTTTAGAAGAATGTCCCCAGCGAAGAACCCTCTCCCGATCTGGCACAGCTACGAACGTCTTACCGGGTGGAAGACGAGTCAGATCCAAGGGGGCCACATTCATCACCTTGGAGGAGTTGATGATGTGCGTAGGTTCCTCCTCTTGATCGGAGGACAGGAAGGACCGGGACAAGGCATCAGCTTTGACGTTCTTGTCCGCCGGACGGAAATGAAGAATGAAGTCGAAGCGGGCAAAAAACAACGACCACCGGGCCTGGCGAGGATTGAGTCTCTGGGCATTTTGGAGATATGCCAGGTTTTTGTGATCCGTGTAGATAATTACCGGGTAGAGAGCCCCTTCAAGCAGATAGCGCCACTCTCCCAGTGCCAATTTGATGGCTAGCAATTCCCGGTCTCCAATGGAGTAGTTGCGCTCCGACGAGGAGAAGATTTTGGAGAAGAAGCCGCACGTTACCATTCTCCCGGTAGAAGACTTCTGGGTGAGCACCGCTCCGGCTCCGGAGGAGGAGGCATCAACCTCCAGGTAGAATTGTTTATTACAGTCCGGACGGTGCAGGACGGGGGCAGAGGCGAAGGCTTTCTTTAGGGAAAGGAAGGCCTCCTCGGCTTCAGGCGACCATGTCCTGGGGTTAGCCCCCTTACGGGTAAGTGCAGATATGGGAGCAGTCCGAGACGAGAAGTGTGGGATGAAAAGACGATAATAATTAGCGAAGCCCAGGAATCGCTGTATCGCCTTCAAACCTTCAGGACGAGGCCATTTTAGAACGGAAGAGAGCTTCTTGGGATCCATTTGCAGACCTGTTTGGGAGATGACATAGCCCAAGAACGGAAGGGAGGTCTGATCGAAGAGGCACTTCTCGTATTTGGCGTAAAGGTGGTTCTGCCGAAGCCTAAGCAGGACCTGACGAACATCCCTCCGGTGTGTGGGGAGATCCGGAGAGAAGACCAAGATATCGTCCAGGTATACCACTACGCAGGAGTACAGGAGGTCACGGAAGATGTCGTTGACTAGTTCCTGAAAGACCGCGGGAGCATTACAGAGACCGAAGGGCATCACAAGGTACTCGTAGTGACCGTCCCAGGTATTGAATGCCGTCTTCCACTCGTCTCCTTGACGGATACGGACCAGATTATACGCTCCTCGTAGATCCAGCTTGGAGAAGATCCTGGCGCCCTTGAGACGGTCAAACAATTCGGAGATGAGTGGCAGGGGATATTTGTTTTTTACCGTGATGAGATTGAGTCCTCTGTAGTCAATACAGGGACGTAGCGAGCCGTCTTTCTTTTTGACAAAGAAGAATCCGGCTCCAGCCGGGGAAGTAGATTTTCGGATAAATCCCCTAGCCAGATTCTCTTCAATGTACTCAGACATGGCTCGGGTCTCGGCTGCAGACAACGGGTAGATACGCCCACGGGGAGGAGTGGTGCCAGGTACCAGGTCGATCGGGCAATCGTATGGCCTATGGGGTGGCAACGTCTCAGCTTCCTTCTTACCGAAGACGTCCGCATAGGGCCAGTAGGGAGCCGGGAGACCAGGTAAGTTAGCTGGAGTAGGCTGAGGGCGAAGTGGACGGACCGGGACCAGGCAGGTCCTATGGCAGTAAGGACCCCATCGGAGTACTTCACCGGACCGCCAGTTCAATACGGGTTCATGTGTCTGGAGCCAAGGTAGACCTAGCAACAGGGAGTGAGAAAGTCCGGACAGCACATGGAATGAGATCTCCTCAGAGTGCAGCATTCCCACCTGCAGGGTTATGGGTTTGGTGACGAGCAGGATGGTCTCCGAGAGAAGTCTTCCATCCATGGAGGCGACTGACAATGGTTCAGCCAAGGTCTTGGTGGGAATATGGTATCTCTCTACCAGAGACTGGGAGATGAGGTTTCCAGCAGCTCCAGAATCCAGATGGGCGAGTTCAAAGAGACGGTTTTCCCCCCAAGCAATAGAGACCGGTAAGGTCAGAGACGGAGAGGGCTTACTTTTGTCTAGGACGACCTCTCCGAGTGGTCCTAGACACTGGCGTTTCCCGGTTTTTCCGGGCAGGAACGGATGAAGTGCTTCATACTGCCACAATAGAAACAGCTTCCCTCGGCTCGGCGAGATTCTTGGCGAGAACCGACCATCTTGGTCTGGTCGACCTGCATAGGCTCAGGAGAGTGTAGCTGAGGAGAGACGGAGGGAGTGACGGGTTTCTGAAAAGTAGGAGCTAGACGTGGAACCCTCCTCTCACGGGTGACCTCTTTGGCACGCTCCTGGAACCGCAGGTCAATCCGGGTGGCAAGAGTTATAAGGTCATCGAGAGTGGTAGGAATGTCCCGACCGGCAAGTTCATCTTTAATACGGCCGGACAGACCCTCCCAGAAGACGGAAACCAGAGCGTCATTATCCCAGGCCAGCTCCGAGGCAAGGGTACGGAACCGTATGGCATATTGGCCCACGGTGAGACTTCCCTGACGGAGGCGTAGCAGAGATGATACGGATGAGGTCTTCCGTCCGGGTTCGTCGAAGACTTTCCGGAAAGCCGTGAGAAAGGCAGGCAAGTCGGACACCAGGGGGTCTCCTCTCTCCCATAGAGAATTTAGCCAGGCCAGGGCCTCCCCGGTGAGATGGGACATGATGAAGGCAATTTTGGCCCGGTCGGAGTTAAACTGGTGAGACAGGAGTTCAAAGTGCAGGGTGCACTGATTTATGAAGCCCCGAGCCTGGGCGGAGTCGCCTCCGAAACGAGGAGGTGCAGAAAGCCGGGGTCCGGGGTAGGATACCATGTTATTAGTGGGCAGTGGAGCTGCCGGATTGCGAGTCATGGCACTGGCGGTGGTTGCAGGCAGAGCAGTCAGAGTGTCCAGCCGAGAATTGACATTCCGCAGGTGACCCAGGATGGACTCCTGTTGGGACCTCTGACGGGACAGTTCATGACACAGGTCCGAGAGCGAGGGAGCTCGGGTGCCACCGGGTTCCATGGCCCGAGCAAACTGTAACGGGTCTGGGAGGCGGAACCTCTGAGCTACTATACAAGAGGGCGGTCCTTGTAAGGGAGCGGGTGGCGACCAGGGTAGACGGGCAGGCAGTCACAGCAGGTGACTGGGACAGTCTCTGAATGAACGGACAGGAGGTCACGGCAAGTGACCGGGGCAGTCTCTGGATGAACGGGCAGGAGGTCACGGCAAGTGACCGGGGCAGTCTCTGGATGAACGGGCAGGAGGTCACGGCAAGTGACCGGGGCAGTCTCTGGATGAACGGGCAGGAGGTCACGGCAAGTGACCGGGGCAGTCTCTGGGTAAAGGATTGGTATGACCTGTGGCGGCAGATGATAGACGTGAGCTCCCAGGTGAGCAGGCGAGAGTCTCTGGATAAACGGGTGGTCACAGCATGTGACGGCGGAGCCTCCAGGAAGACCAACAGACAGGTAGCAGATGAGCGCTCCCAGGTGAGCGGGCAGGAGTTTCTGGACAGGCGGGTGGTCACAGCACGTGACGGCAGAGCCTCCTGGTAGGCTAGCAGACAGGCAGCAGATGAGCGCTCCCAGGTGAGCGGGCAAGCTGGTCCTTAGACAGACTGACAGGAGTTGGAAGGCAGACCGTCGGACCTCAGGAAAGCAGGCAGGTAGAAGATGTGCGCTCCCAGGTGAGCGGGCAAGCTGGTCCTTAGACAGACTGACAGAAGTTGGAAGGCAGACCGTCGGACCTCAGGCTAGCAGGCAGGTAGCAGGATATCAGGCAGGAATTAGACAGCAGACTGGCAGGAATCTGGCAGGTATCTGGCAGGTAACTGGCAACGGGACCTGAGGGCTGAAGCAGAGTAGTGAACAGTGCTACAACATTGCTCGGGCACCTCCATTTTGGAGGAGGTGCCTTTTATATGGGAGGTCCTCCGGCAATTGGCCGGGGACTCCTTAGGACGGCGCGCGCGGTCCCTTTAAGAGAGGGGGAGCGCGAGCGCGCGCGCCCTAAGCACACTGCCGGGGAAGGAGCGCGTGCCGGAAGCAGCGGGGAGAGAAGCGCTGGAGGACGCCGCGCCAGGAGCGGGGAGGTGAGAGGGACGGCGTCTCTGCCTAGAACGGGGCAGAGACGCCGATGCTACAGCCACCTGGGCAAGCTGAAGATATGGATGATCTCTTTATGTATCAAATGACCAAGTTCTCCAAAAAATATGACGTAGTGGTCATGGGAGATTTCAACTATGCAGACATTTGTTGGGAATCTCTCTCAAGTAAAACTAACAGGTCAAGCAAATTTTTATCCTCTCTTGCTGACAACTTTATCTTCCAAAAGGTAGGGGAGAAAACAAGGGGATCTGCTACTTTGGATCTAATCCTTATAAACAGGGAGGAAATGGTTGAGGAGGTAAAGGTGGCTGGGACCCTAGGAGGCAGCGATCATGCTATTATAGAATTTTGGATAACTAGAGGAGGAAGACATGTGAAGACTCAAACTTCAAGGTTAGATTTTAGAAAGGCAGATTTTAAGAGACTCAGAAAGAGAATAGGAGGGATCCAATGGCTGGATGTCCTTAAGGACAAAAATGTCCAGGAAGGATGGGAAATTTTTTAAAAATGAGATTCTCAAAGCACAATCGTTAACAATCCCGAAAAGTAGGAAGAATGGGAAGCATTTAAGGAAACCAGGATGGATGAACACAGAACTTAAACACATGCTAAAAAGAAAGAAAGAAATGTTTATTAAATGGAAAGAGGGAGGCATATCTAAAGAAGATTATAATGCAGTCTGCAGATCCTGCAGGGCACGTATCAGGTTAGCTAAAGCTGACAATGAATTAAGGCTTGCAAGAGATGTCAAAAGCAATAAAAAAGGATTTTGGGGGTATGTCAAAAGTAAAAGAAAAGTCAAAGATGCTATAGGATTTTTACAGGATGAAAATGGAGAAATGGTAAGAGAGGATGTTGAGAAGGCCAAACTTTTTAATTCCTATTTTGCATCTGTTTTCTCTTAGAAAGAAAATGTAACATCAACTGATCTTCACTGTCCTTTTAAAGGAATAGAGGAATCCAAGTTATCTGTAAACAGAAAGATTGTGAGGGAATATTTAGCTAACATAAATGAGTTCAAGTCTCCAGGTCCAGATGAATTACACCCCAGAGTACTGAAGGAGATCGTAGAAGAAATTTTAGAACCACTCTCCATAATCTTTGAAAATTCTTGGAGAACAGGAGAAGTCCCAGAAGACTGGAGAAGAGCAAATGTTGTTCCTGTCTTCAAAAAGGGGAAGAAGGTGGACCCTGGGAACTATAGGCCGGTGAGTCTGACTTCTATACCAGGAAAGATCTTTGAACAAATTATTAAACAACATGTATGTAAGTACATGGATAAGAATGAAGTGATTAACCAGAGTCAGCATGGGTTTGTAACTAACAAGTCATGTCAGACTAACTTAATTTCCTTCTATGACAGAATCACTGACTGGGTGGATCAGGGAAATGCTGTAGATATAGTATATCTTGACTTCAGCAAAGCATTTGACAAAGTATCTCACACCATCCTTATTGAAAAAATGACCAAGTATGCAATGGACCAGGCAACTGTTAGGTGGATTCATAACTGGCTTAGTGATCGCACTCAAAGGGTGGTTGTAAATGGCTTCACATCCAGCTGGATGAATGTCTCAAGTGGGGTACCACAGGGCTCTGTCCTGGGACCTGTATTGTTCAACATCTTTATCAATGATTTAGATGAAGGAATTGAGGGTAAACTGATTAAATTTGCTGATGACACAAAGCTAGGAGGGATAGCTAATACTAGAGAAGAGAGAGAGAGGATTCAAAAAGACCTAAATAAACTGGAGCAGTGGGCAGCAACCAACAGAATGTTTTTTAACAGGGAAAAATGCAAAGTACTACATCTGGGCAATAAAAATGAAAAAAGCATATACAGAATGGGAGGTATAGAGCTAAGCAACAGTACATGTGAAAAAGACTTAGGTATACTAATAGATCATAGACTGAACATGAGTCAACAGTGTGATGCAGCAGCAAAAAAGGCAAATACAATTCTGGGATGTATTAACAGAAGCATACAGTCTAGATCACGTGAAGTCATTATCGGTCTTTACTCCTCTTTGGTCAGACCTCATCTGGAATACTGTGTACAGTTTTGGGCACCACATTTTAAAAAAGACATAGACAAACTGGAGCAAGTTCAGAGAAAAGCGACCAGAATGGTGACTGGTCTGCAAACCATGTCCTATGAGGAACGGTTGCAGGATTTGGGAATGTTTAGCTTGCAAAAAAGAAGACTGAGAGGAGACTTAATAGCTGTCTACAAATATGTCAAGGGCTGTCACATTGTAGAAGGATCATCTTTATTCTCATTTGCACAAGGAAAGACTAGAAGCAATGGGATGAAACTAAATGGGAGGAGACACATTAGAAATTAGAAAAAACTTTTTGACAGTTAGGGTGATTAATGAGTGGAACAGGCTGCCACGAGAGGTGGTGAGTTCCCCTTCAATGGACGTCTTCAAACAGAGGCTGGACAGACATCTGTCTGAGATGATCTAGTGAATCCTGCTTTGAGCAGGGGGTTGGACCAGATGACCCAGGAGGTCCTTTCCAACTCTACCATTCTATGATTCTATGATTCTATGATTAATGCCCCTTGGAGAAGTGGTGGAGGTCACAGTAGCTTAACAAGACGATTTTAATGCCCCTCGGAAGAGACGTGGAGATCCCAGTAGCTTAACAAGACGGTTTTAATGCCCCTTGCAAGAGCCATACAGCACAGCATCTTAAAAACATTATTCCCATTATTGGGGAGTGGGTCTCCCATAGTCTTTGCTTATGCCTTCCAAGCAAAAGCTGCCAAAAATTAGGACGGAGGAACTTGCAATGCCCCTTACAAGAGCCATGCAACAAAGCATATTACAAACATTATTCCCATTATTGGGGAGTGGGTCTCCCATAGTCTTTGCTTATGCCTTCCAAGCAAAAGCTGACAAAAGTTAGGACGGAAGAACTTGCAATGCCCCTTACAAGAGCCATGCAGTACAGCATATTACAAACATTATTCCCATTATTGGGGAGTGGGTCTCCCATAGTCTTTGCTTATGCCTTCCAAGCAAAAGCTGCTAAAAATTAGGACGGAGGAATTTGCAATGCCCCTTACAAGAGACATGCAGTAAAGCATATTACAAACATTATTCCCATTATTGGGGAGTGGGTCTCCCATAGTCTTTGCTTATGCCTTCCAAGCAAAAGCTGACAAAAATTAGGACAGAGGAACTTGCAATGCCCCTTACAAGAGCCATGCAGTACAGCATATTACAAACATTATTCCCATTATTGGGGAGTGGGTCTCCCATAGTCTTTGCTTATGCTTTCCAAGCAAAAGCTGGCAAAAATTAGGAAGGAGGAACTTGCAATGCCCCTTACAAGAGCCATGAAGAACAGCATATTACAAACATTATTCCCATTGTTGGGGAGTGGATCTCTCATAGTCTTTGCTTATGCCTTCCAAGCAAAAGCTGTCAAAAATTAGGAGGAAATGCAATGCCCGCTCGAAGGGTCGTGGAGGTTAGAGTTAATTAAAAACAACATTTCAATGCCCCTTGGAAGAGCTGTGGAGTTCAGTGTGGTTTAACAAGACGGTTTTAATGCCCCTCCGAAGAGACGTGGAGGTCACAGGAGGTTAACAAGACAGTTTTAATGCCCATCGAAAGAGACGTGGAGATACCAGTAGCTAAACAAGAAGGTTTTAATGCCCCTCGGAAGAGACGTGGAGGTCGCATTAGCTTAACAAGACGGTTTTAATGCCCTTTGGAAAAGTGGTGGAGATCACAGTAGCTTAACAAGACAAATTTTATTCCCCTCGGAAGAGACGTGGAGGTCACAGTAGCTTAACAAAATGGTTTTAATGCCCCTCGGAAGAGACGTGGAGGTCACAGTAGCTTAAAAAGACGGTTTTAATGCCCCTCGGAAGAGACGTGGAGGTCACAGTAGCTTAACAAGACGGTTTTAATGCCCCTCGGAAGAGATGTGGAGGTCACAGTAGCTTAACCAGACAGTTTTAATGCCCCTTGGAAAAGTGGTGGAGGTCACAGTAGCATAACAAGACGTTTTTAATGCCCCTCGGGAGAGACGTGGAGGTCACAGTAGCTTAACAAGACGGTTTTAATGCACCTCGGAAGAGACATGGAGGTCACAGTAGCTTAACAAGAAGGTTTTAATGCTCCTTGGAAAAGTGGTGGAGGTGACAGTAGCTTAACAAGACGGTTTTAATGCCCCTTGGTTGAGACGTGGAGGTCACAGTAGCTTAACAATTGCAAAAAGAACTTTGGCACTCCATACATGAAAATATAAGAAATATTGTATCTAGACTAATGTCACTTTGAAAAATGAAGGTTTTTTGCGCATAATTTAGCCAATTTATGTGTGCCAATCAACCACGACAAGGTCTCCTTCGTATGATGGGAAACTACGCTACGCTACCACTGGATATGCCACTCTTGGGCTGTAAGCCTGTATGGACAATATGTCTTTGCTTGGGCTTTTAACCTACAATGTATGGGCTGGTAGAGCTAGTTAAAACCACCTGTGACTGAATGGGAGGGACACATGGTCAGAAAAAAGGCAGTCAAACTTCTAATAGTGTGAACAAGTACCTGCTGCAATGCTCCAGGAGCGGGATCCCAAAAATGATTAATAGAAAAAAGAGAGGGGTCGCTCACTGGTCTATTCGGGTGCTCTGAAGAAAAGAGTAATCTCAATTGCAAAAAGAACTTCGGCACTCCATACATGAAAATATAAGAAATATTGTATCTAGACTAATGTCACTTTGAAAAATGAAGGTTTTTTGCGCATAATTTGGCCAATTTATGTGTGCCCATCAACCACGACAAGGTCACCTTCGTCTGATGGGAAACTACGCTACGCTACCACTGAATATGCCACTCTTGGGCTGTAAGCCTGTATGGACAATATGTCTTTGCTTGGGCTTTTAACCTACAATGTATGGGCTGGTAGAGCTAGTTAAAACCACCTGTGACTGAATGGGAGGGACACATGGTCAGAAAAACGGCTGTCAAACTTCTAATAGTGTGAACACGTACCTGCTGCAATGCTCCAGGAGCGAGATCCCAAAAATGATTAATAGAAAAAAGAGAGGGGTCGCTCACTGGTCTATTCGGGTGCTCTGAAGAAAAGAGTAATCTCAATTGCAAAAAGAACTTCGGCACTCCATACATGAAAATATAAGAAATATTGTATCTAGACTAATGTCACTTTGAAAAATGAAGGTTTTTTGCGCATAATTTGGCCAATTTATGTGTGCCCATCAACCACGACAAGGTCACCTTCGTATGATGGGAAACTACGCTACGCTACCACTGGATATGCCACTCTTGGGCTGTAAGCCTGTATGGACAATATGTCTTTGCTTGGGCTTTTAACCTACAATGTATGGGCTGGTAGAGCTAGTTAAAACCACCTGTGACTGAATGGGAGGGACACATGGTCAGAAAAAAGGCTGTCAAACTTCTAATAGTGTGAACACGTACCTGCTGCAATGCTCCAGGAGCGGGATCCCAAAAATGATTAATAGAAAAAAGAGAGGGGTCGCTCACTGGTCTATTCGGGTGCTCTGAAGAAAAGAGTAATCTCAATTGCAAAAAGAACTTCGGCACTCCATACATGAAAATATAAGAAATATTGTATCTAGACTAATGTCACTTTGAAAAATGAAGGTTTTTTGCGCATAATTTGGCCAATTTATGTGTGCCCATCAACCATGACAAGGTCACTTTCGTATAATGGGAAACTACGCTACGCTACCACTGGATATGCCACTCTTGGGCTGTAAGCCTGTATGGACAATATGTCTTTGCTTGGGCTTTTAACCTACAATGTATGGGCTGGTAGAGCTAGTTAAAACCACCTGTGACTGAATGGGAGGGACACATGGTCAGAAAAAAGGCTTTCAAACTTCTAATAGTGTGAACACGTACCTGCTGCAATGCTCCAGGAGCGGGATCCCAAAAATGATTAATAGAAAAAAGAGAGGGGTCGCTCACTGGTCTATTCGGGTGCTCTGAAGAAAAGAGTAATCTCAATTGCAAAAAGAACTTCGGCACTCCATACATGAAAATATAAGAAATATTGTATCTAGACTAATCTCACTTTGAAAAATGAAGGTTTTTTGCGCATAATTTGGCCAATTTATGTGTGCCCATCAACCACGACAAGGTCACCTTCGTATGATGGGAAACTACGCTACGCTACCACTGGATATGCCACTCTTGGGCTGTAAGCCTGTATGGATAATATGTCTTTGCTTGGGCTTTTAACCTACAATGTATGGGCTGGTAGAGCTAGTTAAAACCACCTGTGACTGAATGGGAGGGACACATGGTCAGAAAAAAGGCTGTCAAACCAATAATAGTGTGAACACGTACCTGCTGCAATGCTCCAGGAGCGGGATCCCAAAAATGATTAATAGAAAAAAGAGAGGGGTCGCTCACTGGTCTATTCGGGTGCTCTGAAGAAAAGAGTAATCTCAATTGCAAAAAGAACTTCGGCACTCCATACATGAAAATATAAGAAATATTGTATCTAGACTAATGTCACTTTGAAAAATGAAGGTTTTTTGCGCATAATTTGGCCAATTTATGTGTGCCCATCAACCATGACAAGGTCACCTTCGTGACTGAATGGGAGGGACACATGGTCAGAAAAAAGGCTGTCAAACTTCTAATAGTGTGAACACGTACCTGCTGCAATGCTCCAGGAGCGGGATCCCAAAAATGATTAAAAGAAAAAAGAGAGGGGTCGCTCACTGGTCTATTCGGGTGCTCTGACGGTTTTAATGCCCCTTGGAAAAGTGGTGGAGGTCACAGTAGCTTAACAAGACGGTTTTAATGCCCGTTGGAAAAGTGGTGGACGTCACAGTAGCTTAACAAGAAGATTTTAATTCCCCCGGGAAGAGACTTGGAGGTCACAGTAGCTTAACAAGACGGTTTTAATGCCTCTTGGAAAAGTGGTGGATGTCACAGTAGCTTAAAAAGACGGTTTTAATGCCCCTCGGAAGAGACGTGAAGGTCACAGTAGCTTAACAACAAGGTTTTAATGCCCCTCGGAAGAGACGTGGAGGTCGCAGTATCTTAACAAGACGGTTTTAATGCCCTTTGGAAAAGTGGTGGACGTCACAGTAGCTTAACAAGAAGATTTTAATTCCCCCGGGAAGAGACTTGGAGGTCACAGTAGCTTAACAAGACGGTTTTAATGCCTCTCGGAAGAGACGTGGATGTCACAGTAGCTTAACAAGACGGTTTTAATGCCCCTCGGAAGAGACGTGGAGGTCACAGTAGGTAACCAAGATGGTCCTAATGCCCCATGGAAAAGTGGTGGAGGTTGCAGTAGCTTAACAAGACGGTTTAATGCCCCTTGGACAAGTGGTGGAGGTCACAGTAGCTTAACAAGAAGATTTTAATGCCCCTTGGAAAAGTGGTGGAGGTCACAGTAGCTTAACAAGACGGTTTTAATGCACCTCGGAAGAGACGTGGACGTCACAGTAACTTAACAAGACGGTTTTAATGCCCCTTGGAAGAGACGTGGAGGTCCCAGTAGCTTAACAAGATGGTTTTAATGCCCCTCGGAAGAGACGTGGAGGTCCCAGTAGCTTAACAAGACGGTTTTAATGCCCCTTGGAAAAGTGGAGGAGGTCACAGTAGCTTAACAAGACGGTTTTAATGCCCCTTGGAAAAGTGGTGGAGGTCACAGTGGCTTAATAAGACGGTTTTAATGCGCCTCGGAAGAGACGTGGAGATCCCAGTAGCTTAAGACGGTTTTAATGCCCCTCGAAAGAGACTTGGAGGTCACAGTAGCTTAACAAGACTGTTTTAATGCCCCTCAGAAGAGACGGTTTTATTGCCCCTTGGAAAAGTGGTGGAGGTCACAGTAGCTTAACAAGACGGTTTTAATGCCCCTCGGAAGAGACGTGGTTGTCACAGTAGCTTAACAAGATGGTTTGAATGCCCCTTGGAAGAGACGTGGAGGTCCCAGTAGCTTAGCAAGATGGTTTTAATGCCCCTTACAAGAGCCATACAGTACAGCATCTTAAAAAGATTATTCCCATTATTGGGTAGTGGGTCTCCCATAGTCTTTGCTTATGCCTTCCAAGCAAAAGCTGCCAAAAATTAGGACGCAAGAACTTGCAATGCCCCTTACAAGAGCCATGCAGTACAGCATATTTCAAACATTATTATTATTATTGGGGAGTGGGTCTCCCATAGTCTTTGCTTATGCCTTCCAAGCAAAAGCTGCCAAAAATTAGGATGCAGGAACTTGCAATGCCCCTTACAAGAGCCATGCAGTACAGCATATTATAAACATTATTCCCATTATTGGGGAGTGGGTCTCCCATAGTCTTTGCTTATGCCTTCCAAGCAAAAGCTGACAAAAATTAGGAGCAAATGCAATGCCCGTTATTAGACTCGTGGAGGTGTGAATTTCAGTGTGGTTTAACAAGACGCTTTTAATGCCCCTCGGAAGAGACGTGGAGGTCCCAGTAGCTTAACAAGACGGTTTTAATGCCCCTTGGAATAGTGGTGGAGGTCACACTAGCTTAACAAGACGGTTTTAATGCCCCTTGGAAAAGTGATGGAGGTCGCAGTAGCTTAACAAGACAGTTTTAATGCTCTTGGAAAAGTGATGGAGGTCGCAGTAGCTTAACAAGACGATTTTAATGCCCGTTGGAAAAGTGGTGGACGTCACAGTAGCTTAACAAGAAGATTTTAATTCCCCCGGGAAGAGACTTGGAGGTCACAGTAGCTTAACAAGACGGTTTTAATGCCCCTCGAAAGAGACGTGGATGTCACAGTAGCTTAACAAGACGGTTTTAATGCCCCTCGGAAGAGACGTGGAGGTCACAGTAGGTTGCCAAGATGGTCCTAATGCCCCTTGGAAAAGTGGTGGAGGTTGCAGTAGCTTGAAAAGACGGTTTAGTGCCCCTTGGAAAAGTGGTGGAGGTCGCAGTAGTTTAACAAGAAGGTTTTATTGCCCTTCAGGAGAGACGTGGAGGTCACAGTAGCTTAACAAGACAGTTTTAATGCACCTCGGAAGAGACGTGGAGGTTCCAGTAGCTTAACAAGATGGTTTTAATGCCCCTCGGAAGAGACGTGGAGGTCCCAGTAGCTTAACTAGACGGTTTTAATGCCCCTTGGAAGAGACGTGGAGGTCCCAGTAGCTAAACAAGACGGTTTTAATGCCTCTTGGAAAAGTGGTGGAGGTCACATTAGCTTAAAAAGACGGTTTTAATGCCCCTTGGATAAGTGTTGGAGGTCACAGTAGGTTAACAAGACGGTTTTAATGCCCTTCGCAAGAGACGTGGAGGTCACATTAGCTTAACAAGATGGTTTTAATGCTCCTTGGAAAAGTGGTGGAGGTCACAGTAGCTTAACAAGATGGTTTTTATTCCCCTCTGTAGAGACATGAAGGTCACAGTAGCTTAACAAGACAGTTTGAATGCCCCTCGGAAGAGACGTGGAGGTGCCAGTAGCATAACAAGACCTTTTCAATGCCCCTCGGAAGAAACGTTGAGGTCCCAGTAGCTTAACAAGACGGTTTTAATGCCCCTCGGAAGAGACGTGGAGGTCACAGTAGCTTAACAAGATGGTTTTAATGCCCCTTGGAAAAGTGGTGGAGGTCACAGTGGCTTAATAAGACGGTTTTAATGCCCCACGGAAGAGATGTAGAGATCCCAGTAGCTTAAGACGGTTTTAATGCCCCTCGAAACAGACTTGGAAGTCACAGTAGCTTAACAAGACTGTTTTAATGCCCCTTGGAAAGGTGGTGGAGGTCACAGTAGCTAAACAAGATGGTTTTAATGCCCCTCAGAAGAGACGTGGAGGTCACAGTAGCTTAACAAGACGGTTTTATTGCCCCTTGGAAAAGTGGTGGAGGTCACAGTAGCTTAACAAGATGGTTTTAATGCCCCTCAGAAGAGACTTGGTTGTCACAGTAGCTTAACAAGATGGTTTCAATGCCCCTTGGAAGAGACGTGGAGGTCCCAGTAGCTTAACAAGATAGTTTTAATGCCCTTTACAAGAGCCATACAGTACAGCATCTTAAAAAGCTTATTCCCATTATTGGGTAGTGGGTCTCCCATAGTCTTTGCTAATGCCTTCCAAGCAAAAGCTGGCAAAAATTAGGACGCAGGAACTTGCTATGCCCCTTGCAAGAGCCATGCAGTACAGCATATTACATACATTATTCCCATTATTGGGGAGTGGGTCTCCCATAGTCTTTGCTTATGCCTTCCAAGTAAAAGCTGCCAAAAATTAGGACAGAGGAACTTGCAATGCCCCTTATTAGAGCCATGCAGTACAGCATATTACAAACATTATTCCCATTACTGGGGAGTGGGTCTCCCATAGTCTTTGCTTATGCCTTCCAAGCAAAAGCTGCCAAAAATTAGGACGGAGTAACTTGCAATGTCCCTTACAAGAGCCATGCAGTACAGTATATTACAAACATTTTTCCCATTATTGTGGAGTGGGTCTCCCATAGTCTTTGCTTATGCCTTCCAAGCAAAAGGTGACAAAAATTAGGACGGAGGAACTTGCAATGCCCCTTACAAGAGCCATGCAGTACAGGATATTACAAACATTATTCCCATTATTGGGGAGTGGGTCTCCCATAGTCTTTGCTTATGCCTTCCAAGCAAAAGCTGCCAAAAATTAGGAGGAAATGCAATGCCCGTTCGAAGAGTCATGGAGGTTAGAGTTAATTAAAAACAATATTTAAAAGCCCCTTGGAAGAGCTGTGGAGTTCAGAGTGGTTTAACAAGATGCTTTTAATGCCCCTCGGAAGACACGTGGAAGTCACAGTAGCTTATAACGACTGTTTTAATGCCCCTTGGAAAAGTGGTGCAGGTTGCAGTAGCTTAACAAGACCGTTTTAATGCCCCTTGGAAAAGTGGTGGAGGTCACAGTAGCTTAACAAGATGGTTTTATGGCCCCTTGGAAAAGTGGTGGATGTCACAGTAGCTTAACAAGACTGTTTTAATGCCCCTCGGAAGAGACGTGGAGGTGACAGTAGCTTAACAAGACGGTTTTAATGCCCCTTGGAAAAGTGGTGGAGGTCACAGTTGCTTAACAAGACGGTTTTAATGCCCCTCGGAAGAGACGTGGAGATCACAGTAGCTTAATAAGACGGTTTTAATGCCCCTTGGAAAAGTGGTGGAGGTCACAGTAGCTTAGCAAGATGGTTTTAATGCCCCTTGGAAGAGACGTGGAGGTCACAGTAGCTTAACAAGATGGTTTTAATGCCCCTCGGAAGAGACGTGGAGGTCGCAGTAGCTTAACAAGACGGTTTTAATGCCCCTTGGAAAAGTGATGGAGGTCGCAATTGCTTACCAAGACGGTTATAATGCCCCTTGGAAAAGTGATGGAGGTCACAGTAGCTTAACAAGATGGTTTTAATGCCCCTTGGAAAGTGATGGAGGTCGCAGTAGCTTAACAAGACGGTTTTAATGCCCCTTGGAAAAGTGGTGGATGTCACAGTAGCTTAACAAGACGATTTTAATTCCCCTCGGAAGAGACGTGGAGGTCACAGTAGCTTAACAAGACAGTTTTAATGCCCCTCAGAAAAGACGTGGAGGTCTCAGTAGCTTAAAAAGACGGTTTTAATGCCCCTTGGAAAAGTGGTGGAGGTCGCAGTAGCTTAACAAGACGGTTTTAATGCCCCTTGGAAAATAGATGGAGGTCACAGTAGCTTAACAAGACATTTTTTATTCCCCTCGGAAGAGACGTGGATGTCACAGTAGCTTAACAAGACGGTTTTAATGCCCCTCGAAAGAGACATGGAGGTCCCAGGAGCTTAACAAGACGGTTTTAATGCCCCTCGGAAGAGACGTGGAGGTCCTAGCAGCTTAACAAGACGGATTTAATGCCCCTTGGAAAAGTGGTGGAGGTCACAGTAGCTTAACAAGATGGTTTTAATGCCCCTTGGAAAAGTGGTGGAGGTCACAATGGCTTAATAAGACGGTTTTAATGCCCTTCGGGAAGAGACGTGGAGATCCCAGTAGCTTAAAACGGTTTTAATGCCCCTCGAAAGAGACATGGAGGTCGCTGTAGCTTAACAAGACGGTTTTAATGCCCCTTGGAAAAGTGGTGGATGTCACAGTAGCTAAACAAGACTGCGTTAATGCCCCTCGGAAGAGACGTGGAGGTCGCAGTAGCTTAACAAGACTGTTTTAATGCCCCTTGGGAAAGCGGTGGAGGTCACAGTAGCTTAACAAGACGGTTTTAATGCCCCTCGGAAGAGACGTGGAGGTTACAGAAGCTTAACAAGACAGTTTGAATGCCCCTTGGAAGAGACGTGGAGGTCCCAGTAGCTTAACAAGATGGTTTTAATGCCCCTTACAAGAGCCATACAGTACAGCATCTTAAAAACATTATTCCCATTATTGGGGAGTGGGTCTCCCATAGTCTTTGCTTATGCCTTCCAAGGAAAAGCTGCCAAAAATTAGGACGGAGGAACTTGCAATGCCCCTTACAAGAGCCATGCAATACAGTGTATTACAAATATTATTCCCATTATTGGGGAGTGGGTCTCGCATAGTCTTTCCGTCTGCCTTCCAAGCAAAAGCTGCCAAAAATTAGGACGGTGGAACTTGCATTGACTCTTAGAAGAACCATGCAGTACAGCATATTACAAACATTATTCCCATTATTGGGGAGTGGGTCTCCCATAGTCTTTGCTTATGCCTTCCAAACAAAAGCTGACAAAAATTACGAGGAAATGCAATGCCCGTTCGAAGAGTCGTGGAGGTTAGAGTTAATTAAAAACAATATTTAAATGCCCCTTGGAAGAGCTGTGGAGTTCAGAGTGGTTTAACAAGACGCTATTAATGCCCCTCGGAAGAGACGTGGAGGTCACAGTAGCTTAAAAAGATGGTTTGAATGCCCCTTGGAAGAGACGTGGAGGTCCCAGTAGCTTAACAAGATGGCTTTAATGCCCCTTACAAGAGCCATACAGTACAGCATCTTAAAAAGATTATTCCCATTATTGGTAAGTGGGTCTCCCATAGTCTTAGCTTATGCCTTCCAAGCAAAAGCAGCCAAAAATTAGGAGGAAGGAACTTGCAATGACCCTTACAAGAACAATGCAGTACAGCATATTACAAACATTATTCCCATTATTGGGGAGTGGGTCTCCCATAGACTTTGCTTATGCCTTCCAAGCAAAAGCTGACAAAAATTAGGAGGAAATGCAATGCCCGTTCGAAGAGTCATGGAGGTTAGAGTTAATTAAAAACAATATTTAAATGCCCCTTGGAAGAGCTGTGGAGTTCAGAGTGGTTTAACGAGATGATTTTAATGCCCCTCGGAAGAGACGTGGAGGTCACAGTAGCTTAGGAAGACGGTTTCAATGCCCCTTGGGTAAGTGGTGGAGGTCGCAGTAGCTTAACAAGACGGTTTTAATGCCCCTTGGAAAAGTGGCGGACGTCACAGTACCTTAAAAAGACGATTTTAATTCCTCTCGGAAGAGACTTGGAGGTCACAGTAGCTCAACAAGATGGTTTTAATGCCCCTCGGCAGAGACGTGGAGGTCGCAGTAGCTTAACAAGACGGTTGTAATGTCCCTTGGAAAAGTGGTGGAGGTCACAGTAGCTTAACAAGACGGTTTTAATGCCCCTTGGAAGAGACGTGGAGGTCCCAGTAGCTTAACAAGACGGTTTTAATGCCCCTCGGAAGAGACGTGGTTGTCACAGTAGCTTAACAAGATGGTTTGAATGCCCCTTGAAAGAGACGTGGAGGTCCCAGTAGCTTAACAAGATGGTTTTAATGCCCCTTACAAGAGCCATATAGTACAGCATCTTAAAAAGATTATTCCCATTATTGGGTAGTGGGTCTCCCATAGTCTTTGCTTATGCCTTCCAAGCAAAAGCAGCCAAAAATTAGGAGGAAGGAACTTGCAATGACCCTTACAAGAACAATGCAGTAAAGCATATTACAAACATTATTCCCATTATTGGGGAGTGGGTCTCCCATAGTCTTTGCGTATGCCTTCCAAGCAAAAGCTGACAAAAATTAGGAGGAAATGCAATGCCCGTTCGAAGAGTCATGGAGGTTAGAGTTAATCAAAAACAATATTTAAATGCCCATATGAAGAGCTGTGGAGTTCAGAGTGGTTTAACAAGACGCTATTAATGCCCCTCGGAAGAGACGTGGAGATCCGAGTAGCTTAAGACGGTTTTAATGCCCCTCGGAAGAGACGTGGTTGTCACAGTAGCTTAACAAGATGGTTTGAATGCCCCTTGGAAGAGACGTGGAGGTCCCAGTAGCTTAGCAAGATGGTTTTAATGCCCCTTACAAGAGCCATACAGTACAGCATCTTAAAAAGATTATTCCCATTATTGGGTAGTGGGTCTCCCATAGTCTTTGCTTATGCCTTCCAAGCAAAAGCTGCCAAAAATTAGGACGCAAGAACTTGCAATGCCCCTTACAAGAGCCATGCAGTACAGCATATTTCAAACATTATTATTATTATTGAGGAGTGGGTCTCCCATAGTCTTTGCTTATGCCTTCCAAGCAAAAGCTGCCAAAAATTAGGATGCAGGAACTTGCAATGCCCCTTACAAGAGCCATGCAGTACAGCATATTATAAACATTATTCCCATTATTGGGGAGTGGGTCTCCCATAGTCTTTGCTTATGCCTTCCAAGCAAAAGCTGACAAAAATTAGGAGCAAATGCAATGCCCGTTATTAGACTCGTGGAGGTGTGAATTTCAGTGTGGTTTAACAAGACGCTTTTAATGCCCCTCGGAAGAGACGTGGAGGTCCCAGTAGCTTAACAAGACGGTTTTAATGCCCCTTGGAATAGTGGTGGAGGTCACACTAGCTTAACAAGACGGTTTTAATGCCCCTTGGAAAAGTGATGGAGGTCGCAGTAGCTTAACAAGACAGTTTTAATGCTCTTGGAAAAGTGATGGAGGTCGCAGTAGCTTAACAAGACGATTTTAATGCCCGTTGGAAAAGTGGTGGACGTCACAGTAGCTTAACAAGAAGATTTTAATTCCCCCGGGAAGAGACTTGGAGGTCACAGTAGCTTAACAAGACGGTTTTAATGCCCCTCGAAAGAGACGTGGATGTCACAGTAGCTTAACAAGACGGTTTTAATGCCCCTCGGAAGAGACGTGGAGGTCACAGTAGGTTGCCAAGATGGTCCTAATGCCCCTTGGAAAAGTGGTGGAGGTTGCAGTAGCTTGAAAAGACGGTTTAGTGCCCCTTGGAAAAGTGGTGGAGGTCGCAGTAGTTTAACAAGAAGGTTTTATTGCCCTTCGGGAGAGACGTGGAGGTCACAGTAGCTTAACAAGACAGTTTTAATGCACCTCGGAAGAGACGTGGAGGTTCCAGTAGCTTAACAAGATGGTTTTAATGCCCCTCGGAAGAGACGTGGAGGTCCCAGTAGCTTAACTAGACGGTTTTAATGCCCCTTGGAAGAGACGTGGAGGTCCCAGTAGCTAAACAAGACGGTTTTAATGCCTCTTGGAAAAGTGGTGGAGGTCACATTAGCTTAAAAAGACGGTTTTAATGCCCCTTGGATAAGTGTTGGAGGTCACAGTAGGTGAACAAGACGGTTTTAATGCCCTTCGCAAGAGACGTGGAGGTCACATTAGCTTAACAAGATGGTTTTAATGCTCCTTGGAAAAGTGGTGGAGGTCACAGTAGCTTAACAAGATGGTTTTTATTCCCCTCTGTAGAGACATGAAGGTCACAGTAGCTTAACAAGACAGTTTGAATGCCCCTCGGAAGAGACGTGGAGGTGCCAGTAGCATAACAAGACCTTTTCAACGCCCCTCGGAAGAAACGTGGAGGTCCCAGTAGCTTAACAAGACGGTTTTAATGCCCCTCGGAAGAGACGTGGAGGTCACAGTAGCTTAACAAGATGGTTTTAATGCCCCTTGGAAAAGTGGTGGAGGTCACAGTGGCTTAATAAGACGGTTTTAATGCCCCACGGAAGAGATGTGGAGATCCCAGTAGCTTAAGACGGTTTTAATGCCCCTCGAAACAGACTTGGAAGTCACAGTAGCTTAACAAGACTGTTTTAATGCCCCTTGGAAAGGTGGTGGAGGTCACAGTAGCTAAACAAGATGGTTTTAATGCCCCTCAGAAGAGACGTGGAGGTCACAGTAGCTTAACAAGACGGTTTTATTGCCCCTTGGAAAAGTGGTGGAGGTCACAGTAGCTTAACAAGATGGTTTTAATGCCCCTCAGAAGAGACTTGGTTGTCACAGTAGCTTAACAAGATGGTTTCAATGCCCCTTGGAAGAGACGTGGAGGTCCCAGTAGCTTAACAAGATAGTTTTAATGCCCCTTACAAGAGCCATACAGTACAGCATCTTAAAAAGCTTATTCCCATTATTGGGTAGTGGGTCTCCCATAGTCTTTGCTAATGCCTTCCAAGCAAAAGCTGGCAAAAATTAGGACGCAGGAACTTGCTATGCCCCTTGCAAGAGCCATGCAGTACAGCATATTACATACATTATTCCCATTATTGGGGAGTGGGTCTCCCATAGTCTTTGCTTATGCCTTCCAAGTAAAAGCTGCCAAAAATTAGGACAGAGGAACTTGCAATGCCCCTTATTAGAGCCATGCAGTACAGCATATTACAAACATTATTCCCATTACTGGGGAGTGGGTCTCCCATAGTCTTTGCTTATGCCTTCCAAGCAAAAGCTGCCAAAAATTAGGACGGAGTAACTTGCAATGTCCCTTACAAGAGCCATGCAGTACAGTATATTACAAACATTTTTCCCATTATTGTGGAGTGGGTCTCCCATAGTCTTTGCTTATGCCTTCCAAGCAAAAGGTGACAAAAATTAGGACGGAGGAACTTGCAATGCCCCTTACAAGAGCCATGCAGTACAGGATATTACAAACATTATTCCCATTATTGGGGAGTGGGTCTCCCATAGTCTTTGCTTATGCCTTCCAAGCAAAAGCTGCCAAAAATTAGGAGGAAATGCAATGCCCGTTCGAAGAGTCATGGAGGTTAGAGTTAATTAAAAACAATATTTAAAAGCCCCTTGGAAGAGCTGTGGAGTTCAGAGTGGTTTAACAAGATGCTTTTAATGCCCCTCGGAAGACACGTGGAAGTCACAGTAGCTTATAAAGACTGTTTTAATGCCCCTTGGAAAAGTGGTGCAGGTTGCAGTAGCTTAACAAGACCGTTTTAATGCCCCTTGGAAAAGTGGTGGAGGTCACAGTAGCTTAACAAGATGGTTTTATGGCCCCTTGGAAAAGTGGTGGATGTCACAGTAGCTTAACAAGACTGTTTTAATGCCCCTCGGAAGAGACGTGGAGGTGACAGTAGCTTAACAAGACGGTTTTAATGCCCCTTGGAAAAGTGGTGGAGGTCACAGTTGCTTAACAAGACGGTTTTAATGCCCCTCGGAAGAGACGTGGAGATCACAGTAGCTTAATAAGACGGTTTTAATGCCCCTTGGAAAAGTGGTGGAGGTCACAGTAGCTTAGCAAGATGGTTTTAATGCCCCTTGGAAGAGACGTGGAGGTCACAGTAGCTTAACAAGATGGTTTTAATGCCCCTCGGAAGAGACGTGGAGGTCGCAGTAGCTTAACAAGACGGTTTTAATGCCCCTTGGAAAAGTGATAGAGGTCGCAATTGCTTACCAAGACGGTTATAATGCCCCTTGGAAAAGTGATGGAGGTCACAGTAGCTTAACAAGATGGTTTTAATGCCCCTTGGAAAGTGATGGAGGTCGCAGTAGCTTAACAAGACGGTTTTAATGCCCCTTGGAAAAGTGGTGGATGTCACAGTAGCTTAACAAGACGATTTTAATTCCCCTCGGAAGAGACGTGGAGGTCACAGTAGCTTAACAAGACAGTTTTAATGCCCCTCAGAAAAGACGTGGAGGTCTCAGTAGCTTAAAAAGACGGTTTTAATGCCCCTTGGAAAAGTGGTGGAGGTCGCAGTAGCTTAATAAGACGGTTTTAATGCCCCTTGGAAAATAGATGGAGGTCACAGTAGCTTAACAAGACATTTTTTATTCCCCTCGGAAGAGACGTGGATGTCACAGTAGCTTAACAAGACGGTTTTAATGCCCCTCGAAAGAGACATGGAGGTCCCAGTAGCTTAACAAGACGGTTTTAATGCCCCTCGGAAGAGACGTGGAGGTCACAGTAGCTTAACAAGACAGTTTTAATGCCCCTCAGAAAAGACGTGGAGGTCTCAGTAGCTTAAAAAGACGGTTTTAATGCCCCTTGGAAAAGTTGTGGAGGTCGCAGTAGCTTAACAAGACGGTTTTAATGCCCCTTGGAAAATAGATGGAGGTCACAGTTGCTTAACAAGACATTTTTTATTCCCCTCGGAAGAGACGTGGATGTCACAGTAGCTTAACAAGACGGTTTTAATGCCCCTCGAAAGAGACATGGAGGTCCCAGTAGCTTAACAAGACGGTTTTAATGCCCCTCGGAAGAGACGTGAAGGTCCCAGCAGCTTAACAAGACGGATTTAATGCCCCTTGGAAAAGTGGTGGAGGTCACAGTAGCTTAACAAGATGGTTTTAATGCCCCTTGGAAAAGTGGTGGAGGTCACAATGGCTTAATAAGACGGTTTTAATGCCCTTCGGGAAGAGACGTGGAGATCCCAGTAGCTTAAAACGGTTTTAATGCCCCTCGAAAGAGACATGGAGGTCGCTGTAGCTTAACAAGACGGTTTTAATGCCCCTTGGAAAAGTGGTGGATGTCACAGTAGCTAAACAAGACTGCGTTAATGCCCCTCGGAAGAAACGTGGAGGTCGCAGTAGCTTAACAAGACTGTTTTAATGCCCCTTGGGAAAGCGGTGGAGGTCACAGTAGCTTAACAAGACGGTTTTAATGCCCCTCGGAAGAGACGTGGAGGTTACAGAAGCTTAACAAGACAGTTTGAATGCCCCTTGGAAGAGACGTGGAGGTCCCAGTAGCTTAACAAGATGGTTTTAATGCCCCTTACAAGAGCCATACAGTACAGCATCTTAAAAACATTATTCCCATTATTGGGGAGTGGGTCTCCCATAGTCTTTGCTTATGCCTTCCAAGGAAAAGCTGCCAAAAATTAGGACGGAGGAACTTGCAATGCCCCTTACAAGAGCCATGCAATACAGTGTATTACAAATATTATTCCCATTATTGGGGAGTGGGTCTCGCATAGTCTTTCCGTCTGCCTTCCAAGCAAAAGCTGCCAAAAATTAGGACGGTGGAACTTGCATTGACTCTTAGAAGAACCATGCAGTACAGCATATTACAAACATTATTCCCATTATTGGGGAGTGGGTCTCCCATAGTCTTTGCTTATGCCTTCCAAACAAAAGCTGACAAAAATTACGAGGAAATGCAATGCCCGTTCGAAGAGTCGTGGAGGTTAGAGTTAATTAAAAACAATATTTAAATGCCCCTTGGAAGAGCTGTGGAGTTCAGAGTGGTTTAACAAGACGCTATTAATGCCCCTCGGAAGAGACGTGGAGGTCACAGTAGCTTAAAAAGATGGTTTGAATGCCCCTTGGAAGAGACGTGGAGGTCCCAGTAGCTTAACAAGATGGTTTTAATGCCCCTTACAAGAGCCATACAGTACAGCATCTTAAAAAGATTATTCCCATTATTGGTAAGTGGGTCTCCCATAGTCTTAGCTTATGCCTTCCAAGCAAAAGCAGCCAAAAATTAGGAGGAAGGAACTTGCAATGACCCTTACAAGAACAATGCAGTACAGCATATTACAAACATTATTCCCATTATTGGGGAGTGGGTCTCCCATAGACTTTGCTTATGCCTTCCAAGCAAAAGCTGACAAAAATTAGGAGGAAATGCAATGCCCGTTCGAAGAGTCATGGAGGTTAGAGTTAATTAAAAACAATATTTAAATGCCCCTTGGAAGAGCTGTGGAGTTCAGAGTGGTTTAACGAGATGATTTTAATGCCCCTCGGAAGAGACGTGGAGGTCACAGTAGCTTAGGAAGACGGTTTCAATGCCCCTTGGGTAAGTGGTGGAGGTCGCAGTAGCTTAACAAGACGGTTTTAATGCCCCTTGGAAAAGTGGCGGACGTCACAGTACCTTAAAAAGACGATTTTAATTCCTCTCGGAAGAGACTTGGAGGTCACAGTAGCTCAACAAGATGGTTTTAATGCCCCTCGGCAGAGACGTGGAGGTCGCAGTAGCTTAACAAGACGGTTGTAATGTCCCTTGGAAAAGTGGTGGAGGTCACAGTAGCTTAACAAGACGGTTTTAATGCCCCTTGGAAGAGACGTGGAGGTCCCAGTAGCTTAACAAGACGGTTTTAATGCCCCTCGGAAGAGACGTGGTTGTCACAGTAGCTTAACAAGATGGTTTGAATGCCCCTTGAAAGAGACGTGGAGGTCCCAGTAGCTTAACAAGATGGTTTTAATGCCCCTTACAAGAGCCATACAGTACAGCATCTTAAAAAGATTATTCCCATTATTGGGTAGTGGGTCTCCCATAGTCTTTGCTTATGCCTTCCAAGCAAAAGCAGCCAAAAATTAGGAGGAAGGAACTTGCAATGACCCTTACAAGAACAATGCAGTAAAGCATATTACAAACATTATTCCCATTATTGGGGAGTGGGTCTCCCATAGTCTTTGCTTATGCCTTCCAAGCAAAAGCTGACAAAAATTAGGAGGAAATGCAATGCCCGTTCGAAGAGTCATGGAGGTTAGAGTTAATCAAAAACAATATTTAAATGCCCATATGAAGAGCTGTGGAGTTCAGAGTGGTTTAACAAGACGCTATTAATGCCCCTCGGAAGAGACGTGGAGATCCGAGTAGCTTAAGACGGTTTTAATGCCCCTCGGAAGAGACGTGGAGGTCACAGTAGCTTAGGAAGACGGTTTCAATGCCCCTTGGGTAAGTGGTGGAGGTCGCAGTAGCTTAACAAGACGGTTTTAATGCCCCTTGGAAAAGTGGCGGACGTCACAGTACCTTAACAAGACGATTTTAATTCCTCTCGGAAGAGAGTTGGAGGTCACAGTAGCTTAACAAGATGGTTTTAATGCTCCTCTGAAGAGACGTGGAGGTCACAGTAGCTTAACAAGACGGTTTTAATGCCCCTCGGCAGAGACGTGGAGGTCGCAGTAGCTTAACAAGACGGTTTTAATGTCCCTTGAAAAAGTGGTGGAGGTCACAGTAGCTTAACAAGACGGTTTTAATGCCCCTCGGAAGAGACGTGGAGGTCCTAGTAGCATAACAAGACGGCTTTAATGCCCTTCGGAAGAGACGTGGAGGTCCCAGTAGCTTAACAAGATGCTTTTAATGCGCCTCGGAAGAGACGTGGAGGTCACAGTAGCTTAACAAGATGGTTTTAATGCCCCTTGGAATAGTGGTGGAGGTTGCAATAGCTTAACAAGACGGTTTTAATGCCCCTCGGAAGAGACGTGGTTGTCACAGTAGCTTAACAAGACGGTTTGAATGCCCCTTGGAAGAGACGTGGAGGTCCCAGTAGCTTAACAAGATGGTTTTAATGCCCCTTACAAGAGCCATACAGTACTGCATCTTAAAAAGATTATTCCCATTATTGGGTAGTGGGTCTCCCATAGTCTTTGCTTATGCCTTCCAAGGAAAAGCTACCAAAAATTAGGACGGAGGAACTTGCAATGCCCCTTACAAGAGCCATGCAGTGCAGCATATTACAAACATTATTCCCATTATTGGGGAGTGGGTCTCCTATCGTCTTTGCTTATGCCTTCCAAGCAAAAGCTGACAAAAATTAGAAGGAAATGCAATGCCCGTTCGAAGAGTCGTGTAGGTTAGAGTTAATTAAAAGAAATGTTTAAATGCCACATGGAGCTGTGGATTTCAGAGTGGTTTAACAAGACACTTTTAATGCCCCTCGAAAGAGACGAGGAGGTCACAGTAGCTTAACAAGACGGTTTTAATGCTCCTCGGAAGAGACGTGGAGGTCACAGTAGCTTAACAAGACGGTTTTAATGCCCCTTGGAAAAGTGGTGGAGGTCACAGTGCCTCATCAAGATGGTTTTAATGCCCCTCGGAAGAGTCGTGGAGATCCCAGTAGCTTAAGACGGTTTTAATGCCCCTCGAAAGAGACGTGGAGGTCACAGTAGCTTAAGAAGATGGTTTTAATGCTCCTTGGAAAAGTGGTGGAGGTCACAGTAGCTTAACAAGACAGTTTTAATGCCCCTCAGAAGAGACGTGGAGGTCACAGTAGCTTAACAAGACGGTTTTAATGCCCCTTGGAAAAGTGGTGGAGGTCACAGTAGCTTAACAAAACGAATTTAATGCCCCTCGGAAGAGAAGTGGAGGTCACAGTAGCTTAACAAGACGTTTTTAATGCCCCTTGGAAGAGACGTGGACGTTCCATTAGCTTAACAAGACGGATTTAATGCCCCTTACAAGAGCCATACAGTACAGCATCTTAAAAACATTATTCCCATTATTGGGGAGTGGGTCTCCCATAGTCTTTGCTTATGCCTTCCAAACAAAAGCTGACAAAAATTACGAGGAAATGCAATGCCCGTTCGAAGAGTCGTGGAGGTTAGAGTTAATTAAAAACAATATTTAAATGCCCCTTGGAAGAGCTGTGGAGTTCAGAGTGGTTTAACAAGACGCTATTAATGCCCCTCGGAAGAGACGTGGAGGTCACAGTAGCTTAAAAAGATGGTTTGAATGCCCCTTGGAAGAGACGTGGAGGTCCCAGTAGCTTAACAAGATGGTTTTAATGCCCCTTACAAGAGCCATACAGTACAGCATCTTAAAAAGATTATTCCCATTATTGGTAAGTGGGTCTCCCATAGTCTTAGCTTATGCCTTCCAAGCAAAAGCAGCCAAAAATTAGGAGGAAGGAACTTGCAATGACCCTTACAAGAACAATGCAGTACAGCATATTACAAACATTATTCCCATTATTGGGGAGTGGGTCTCCCATAGACTTTGCTTATGCCTTCCAAGCAAAAGCTGACAAAAATTAGGAGGAAATGCAATGCCCGTTCGAAGAGTCATGGAGGTTAGAGTTAATTAAAAACAATATTTAAATGCCCCTTGGAAGAGCTGTGGAGTTCAGAGTGGTTTAACGAGATGATTTTAATGCCCCTCGGAAGAGACGTGGAGGTCACAGTAGCTTAGGAAGACGGTTTCAATGCCCCTTGGGTAAGTGGTGGAGGTCGCAGTAGCTTAACAAGACGGTTTTAATGCCCCTTGGAAAAGTGGCGGACGTCACAGTACCTTAAAAAGACGATTTTAATTCCTCTCGGAAGAGACTTGGAGGTCACAGTAGCTCAACAAGATGGTTTTAATGCCCCTCGGCAGAGACGTGGAGGTCGCAGTAGCTTAACAAGACGGTTGTAATGTCCCTTGGAAAAGTGGTGGAGGTCACAGTAGCTTAACAAGACGGTTTTAATGCCCCTTGGAAGAGACGTGGAGGTCCCAGTAGCTTAACAAGACGGTTTTAATGCCCCTCGGAAGAGACGTGGTTGTCACAGTAGCTTAACAAGATGGTTTGAATGCCCCTTGAAAGAGACGTGGAGGTCCCAGTAGCTTAACAAGATGGTTTTAATGCCCCTTACAAGAGCCATATAGTACAGCATCTTAAAAAGATTATTCCCATTATTGGGTAGTGGGTCTCCCATAGTCTTTGCTTATGCCTTCCAAGCAAAAGCAGCCAAAAATTAGGAGGAAGGAACTTGCAATGACCCTTACAAGAACAATGCAGTAAAGCATATTACAAACATTATTCCCATTATTGGGGAGTGGGTCTCCCATAGTCTTTGCTTATGCCTTCCAAGCAAAAGCTGACAAAAATTAGGAGGAAATGCAATGCCCGTTCGAAGAGTCATGGAGGTTAGAGTTAATCAAAAACAATATTTAAATGCCCATATGAAGAGCTGTGGAGTTCAGAGTGGTTTAACAAGACGCTATTAATGCCCCTCGGAAGAGACGTGGAGATCCGAGTAGCTTAAGACGGTTTTAATGCCCCTCGGAAGAGACGTGGAGGTCACAGTAGCTTAGGAAGACGGTTTCAATGCCCCTTGGGTAAGTGGTGGAGGTCGCAGTAGCTTAACAAGACGGTTTTAATGCCCCTTGGAAAAGTGGCGGACGTCACAGTACCTTAACAAGACGATTTTAATTCCTCTCGGAAGAGAGTTGGAGGTCACAGTAGCTTAACAAGATGGTTTTAATGCCCCTCTGAAGAGACGTGGAGGTCACAGTAGCTTAACAAGACGGTTTTAATGCCCCTCGGCAGAGACGTGGAGGTCGCAGTAGCTTAACAAGACGGTTTTAATGTCCCTTGAAAAAGTGGTGGAGGTCACAGTAGCTTAACAAGACGGTTTTAATGCCCCTCGGAAGAGACGTGGAGGTCCTAGTAGCATAACAAGACGGCTTTAATGCCCTTCGGAAGAGACGTGGAGGTCCCAGTAGCTTAACAAGATGCTTTTAATGCGCCTCGGAAGAGACGTGGAGGTCACAGTAGCTTAACAAGATGGTTTTAATGCCCCTTGGAATAGTGGTGGAGGTTGCAATAGCTTAACAAGACGGTTTTAATGCCCCTCGGAAGAGACGTGGTTGTCACAGTAGCTTAACAAGACGGTTTGAATGCCCCTTGGAAGAGACGTGGAGGTCCCAGTAGCTTAACAAGATGGTTTTAATGCCCCTTACAAGAGCCATACAGTACTGCATCTTAAAAAGATTATTCCCATTATTGGGTAGTGGGTCTCCCATAGTCTTTGCTTATGCCTTCCAAGGAAAAGCTACCAAAAATTAGGACGGAGGAACTTGCAATGCCCCTTACAAGAGCCATGCAGTGCAGCATATTACAAACATTATTCCCATTATTGGGGAGTGGGTCTCCTATCGTCTTTGCTTATGCCTTCCAAGCAAAAGCTGACAAAAATTAGAAGGAAATGCAATGCCCGTTCGAAGAGTCGTGTAGGTTAGAGTTAATTAAAAGAAATGTTTAAATGCCACATGGAGCTGTGGATTTCAGAGTGGTTTAACAAGACACTTTTAATGCCCCTCGAAAGAGACGAGGAGGTCACAGTAGCTTAACAAGACGGTTTTAATGCTCCTCGGAAGAGACGTGGAGGTCACAGTAGCTTAACAAGACGGTTTTAATGCCCCTTGGAAAAGTGGTGGAGGTCACAGTGCCTCATCAAGATGGTTTTAATGCCCCTCGGAAGAGTCGTGGAGATCCCAGTAGCTTAAGACGGTTTTAATGCCCCTCGAAAGAGACGTGGAGGTCACAGTAGCTTAAGAAGATGGTTTTAATGCTCCTTGGAAAAGTGGTGGAGGTCACAGTAGCTTAACAAGACAGTTTTAATGCCCCTCAGAAGAGACGTGGAGGTCACAGTAGCTTAACAAGACGGTTTTAATGCCCCTTGGAAAAGTGGTGGAGGTCACAGTAGCTTAACAAAACGAATTTAATGCCCCTCGGAAGAGAAGTGGAGGTCACAGTAGCTTAACAAGACGTTTTTAATGCCCCTTGGAAGAGACGTGGACGTTCCATTAGCTTAACAAGACGGATTTAATGCCCCTTACAAGAGCCATACAGTACAGCATCTTAAAAACATTATTCCCATTATTGGGGAGTGGGTCTCCCATAGTCTTTGCTTATGCCTTCCAAACAAAAGCTGACAAAAATTACGAGGAAATGCAATGCCCGTTCGAAGAGTCGTGGAGGTTAGAGTTAATTAAAAACAATATTTAAATGCCCCTTGGAAGAGCTGTGGAGTTCAGAGTGGTTTAACAAGACGCTATTAATGCCCCTCGGAAGAGACGTGGAGGTCACAGTAGCTTAAAAAGATGGTTTGAATGCCCCTTGGAAGAGACGTGGAGGTCCCAGTAGCTTAACAAGATGGTTTTAATGCCCCTTACAAGAGCCATACAGTACAGCATCTTAAAAAGATTATTCCCATTATTGGTAAGTGGGTCTCCCATAGTCTTAGCTTATGCCTTCCAAGCAAAAGCAGCCAAAAATTAGGAGGAAGGAACTTGCAATGACCCTTACAAGAACAATGCAGTACAGCATATTACAAACATTATTCCCATTATTGGGGAGTGGGTCTCCCATAGACTTTGCTTATGCCTTCCAAGCAAAAGCTGACAAAAATTAGGAGGAAATGCAATGCCCGTTCGAAGAGTCATGGAGGTTAGAGTTAATTAAAAACAATATTTAAATGCCCCTTGGAAGAGCTGTGGAGTTCAGAGTGGTTTAACGAGATGATTTTAATGCCCCTCGGAAGAGACGTGGAGGTCACAGTAGCTTAGGAAGACGGTTTCAATGCCCCTTGGGTAAGTGGTGGAGGTCGCAGTAGCTTAACAAGACGGTTTTAATGCCCCTTGGAAAAGTGGCGGACGTCACAGTACCTTAAAAAGACGATTTTAATTCCTCTCGGAAGAGACTTGGAGGTCACAGTAGCTCAACAAGATGGTTTTAATGCCCCTCGGCAGAGACGTGGAGGTCGCAGTAGCTTAACAAGACGGTTGTAATGTCCCTTGGAAAAGTGGTGGAGGTCACAGTAGCTTAACAAGACGGTTTTAATGCCCCTTGGAAGAGACGTGGAGGTCCCAGTAGCTTAACAAGACGGTTTTAATGCCCCTCGGAAGAGACGTGGTTGTCACAGTAGCTTAACAAGATGGTTTGAATGCCCCTTGAAAGAGACGTGGAGGTCCCAGTAGCTTAACAAGATGGTTTTAATGCCCCTTACAAGAGCCATATAGTACAGCATCTTAAAAAGATTATTCCCATTATTGGGTAGTGGGTCTCCCATAGTCTTTGCTTATGCCTTCCAAGCAAAAGCAGCCAAAAATTAGGAGGAAGGAACTTGCAATGACCCTTACAAGAACAATGCAGTAAAGCATATTACAAACATTATTCCCATTATTGGGGAGTGGGTCTCCCATAGTCTTTGCTTATGCCTTCCAAGCAAAAGCTGACAAAAATTAGGAGGAAATGCAATGCCCGTTCGAAGAGTCATGGAGGTTAGAGTTAATCAAAAACAATATTTAAATGCCCATATGAAGAGCTGTGGAGTTCAGAGTGGTTTAACAAGACGCTATTAATGCCCCTCGGAAGAGACGTGGAGATCCGAGTAGCTTAAGACGGTTTTAATGCCCCTCGGAAGAGACGTGGAGGTCACAGTAGCTTAGGAAGACGGTTTCAATGCCCCTTGGGTAAGTGGTGGAGGTCGCAGTAGCTTAACAAGACGGTTTTAATGCCCCTTGGAAAAGTGGCGGACGTCACAGTACCTTAACAAGACGATTTTAATTCCTCTCGGAAGAGAGTTGGAGGTCACAGTAGCTTAACAAGATGGTTTTAATGCCCCTCTGAAGAGACGTGGAGGTCACAGTAGCTTAACAAGACGGTTTTAATGCCCCTCGGCAGAGACGTGGAGGTCGCAGTAGCTTAACAAGACGGTTTTAATGTCCCTTGAAAAAGTGGTGGAGGTCACAGTAGCTTAACAAGACGGTTTTAATGCCCCTCGGAAGAGACGTGGAGGTCCTAGTAGCATAACAAGACGGCTTTAATGCCCTTCGGAAGAGACGTGGAGGTCCCAGTAGCTTAACAAGATGCTTTTAATGCGCCTCGGAAGAGACGTGGAGGTCACAGTAGCTTAACAAGATGGTTTTAATGCCCCTTGGAATAGTGGTGGAGGTTGCAATAGCTTAACAAGACGGTTTTAATGCCCCTCGGAAGAGACGTGGTTGTCACAGTAGCTTAACAAGACGGTTTGAATGCCCCTTGGAAGAGACGTGGAGGTCCCAGTAGCTTAACAAGATGGTTTTAATGCCCCTTACAAGAGCCATACAGTACTGCATCTTAAAAAGATTATTCCCATTATTGGGTAGTGGGTCTCCCATAGTCTTTGCTTATGCCTTCCAAGGAAAAGCTACCAAAAATTAGGACGGAGGAACTTGCAATGCCCCTTACAAGAGCCATGCAGTGCAGCATATTACAAACATTATTCCCATTATTGGGGAGTGGGTCTCCTATCGTCTTTGCTTATGCCTTCCAAGCAAAAGCTGACAAAAATTAGAAGGAAATGCAATGCCCGTTCGAAGAGTCGTGTAGGTTAGAGTTAATTAAAAGAAATGTTTAAATGCCACATGGAGCTGTGGATTTCAGAGTGGTTTAACAAGACACTTTTAATGCCCCTCGAAAGAGACGAGGAGGTCACAGTAGCTTAACAAGACGGTTTTAATGCTCCTCGGAAGAGACGTGGAGGTCACAGTAGCTTAACAAGACGGTTTTAATGCCCCTTGGAAAAGTGGTGGAGGTCACAGTGCCTCATCAAGATGGTTTTAATGCCCCTCGGAAGAGTCGTGGAGATCCCAGTAGCTTAAGACGGTTTTAATGCCCCTCGAAAGAGACGTGGAGGTCACAGTAGCTTAAGAAGATGGTTTTAATGCTCCTTGGAAAAGTGGTGGAGGTCACAGTAGCTTAACAAGACAGTTTTAATGCCCCTCAGAAGAGACGTGGAGGTCACAGTAGCTTAACAAGACGGTTTTAATGCCCCTTGGAAAAGTGGTGGAGGTCACAGTAGCTTAACAAAACGAATTTAATGCCCCTCGGAAGAGAAGTGGAGGTCACAGTAGCTTAACAAGACGTTTTTAATGCCCCTTGGAAGAGACGTGGACGTTCCATTAGCTTAACAAGACGGATTTAATGCCCCTTACAAGAGCCATACAGTACAGCATCTTAAAAACATTATTCCCATTATTGGGGAGTGGGTCTCCCATAGTCTTTGCTTATGCCTTCCAAGCAAAAGCTGCCAAAAATTAGGACGGAGGAACTTGCAATGCCCCTTACAAGAACCATGCAGGACCGCATATTACAAACATTATTCCCATTATTGGGGAGTGGGTCGCCCATCGTCTTTGCTTATGCCTTCCAAGCAAAAGCTGACAAAAATTATAAGGAAATGCAATGCCCGTTCGAAGAGTCGTGTAGGTTAGAGTTAATTAAAAAAAATGTTTAAATGCCACATGGAAGAGCTGTGGATTTCAGAGTGGTTTAACAAGACACTTTTAATGCCACTCGGAAGAGACGTGGAGATCCCAGTAGCTTAATACGGTTTTAATGCCCCTCGAAGGAGACGTGGAGGTCACAGTAGCTTAACAAGACGGTTTTAATGCTCCTTGGAAAAGTGGTGGAGGTCACAGTAGCTTAACATGACGGTTTTAATGCTCCTCGGAAGAGACGTGGAGGTCACAGTAGCTTAACAAGATGGTTTTAATGCCCCTTGGAAAAGTGGTGGAGGTCATAGTGACTTATCAAGATGGTTTTAATGCCCCTCGGAAGAGTCGTGGAGATCCCAGTAGCTTAAGACCGTTTTAATGCCCCTCGAAAGAGACGTGGCGGTCACAGTAGCTTAACAAGATGGTTTTAATGCTCCTTGGAAAAGTGGTGGAGGTCACAGTAGCTTAACAAGACAGTTTTAATGCCCCTCAGAAGAGACGTGGAGGTCACAGTAGCTTAACAAAATGGTTTTAATGCCCCTTGGAAAAGTGGTGGAGGTCACAGTAGCTTAACAAGACGAATTTAATGCCCCTCGGAAGAGAAGTGGAGGTCACAGTAGCTTAACAAGACGTTTTTAATGCCCCTTGGAAGAGACGTGGACGTTCCATTAGCTTAACAAGACGGATTTAATGCCCCTTACAAGAGCCATACAGTACAGCATCTTAAAAACATTATTCCCATTATTGGGTAGTGGGTCTCCCATAGTCTTTGCTTATGCTTTCCAAGCAAAAGCTGCCAAAAATTAGGACGGAGGAACTTGCAATGCCCCTTACAAGAGCCATGCAGTGCAGCATATTACAAACATTATTCTCATTATTGGGGAGTGGGTCTCCCATAGTCTCTGTTTATGCCTTCCAAGCAAAAGCTGCCAAAAATTAGGACGGAGGAACTTGCAATGCCCCTTATAAGAGCCATGCAGTACAGCATATTACAAACATTATTCCCATTACTGGGCAGTTGGTCTCCCATAGTCTTTGCTTATGCCTTCCAAGCAAAAGCTGTCAAAAATTAGGATGGATGAACTTGCAATGCCCCTTAGAAGAGCCATGCAGTACAATATATTACAAACATTATTCCAATTATTGGGAGTCGGTCTCCATAGTCTTTGCTTATACCTTTGACTCGCCCCCTGGGCCTTGGGGCACCCGGAACCGGGCTTCTGTGCGATGCTGGGGGTACTAGTGGCCAACCCGGTCCCATGGCTCAGGGTGGTCAGACCAAATGCTGTGGCAGTCTATTTGTAGATTTATGAATGTCCGACTATGCCACCCGTGAATTGCGGTCGGGGATGACCGCCGCTGCAAGGCAGACCACTGAGGTTGGTGTTGGTGTGCAGTACAGGGATGGGATAACTCCCCACGGGAAGAGTGTAGCCTCAGGGCAGTGTAATAGGATGCTGGGGGTGATAGTGCAGGCCGCAGTAATAAGAGTTCAGAGTCCACTTCAAACAGTCCAGGGTCTTTATTGTAGGTATTACTACTGACCCAACAGGAGTACGGGTTAGGAATGGGCCTGGATATCTGAGAGCATTCGGGCAAGCCCCACTGGTCAGGATGAGTGTGTAGGCCTACTGTTCTCTCACTGCCCTTCCTGACTATCCCCCTTTTCGTGGTGTAATAGCCCACGTCCCTGGGCTGGCCGTGTACTTCGCCTGTATGACTTGCGACTCGGGCCTTAGGTACCTTTTGTTTTTTCCGTGCTGTACTGGTCCCTCTGTGTGGCGGAGCCTCCAGGCTTCTTAGGCCAGGGGACCTGAAATCCCTTGCGGGTTGGTTCTCTGCTGCTGGGCTTGCAACCCTGACAGCCTCGGACCCCAGTATCCGGTAGTGTGGTTCTCTCAGCCAGGACCGGCTCTCGTCACCTCTGTCCCTGGCTTGCAGCTTCTCCTCTGCCTCACGGTCTCCTCAGCTACTGCTGAACTGTCCCTACTTCTCTGGGACCAGTCTCAGTCCTGAGCTACGTCGTCCAGTTCTCCCTAACCCTGCCCCCAGTTCCAGCTTTTATAGGGGCAGCCTGCTCCCCCTACTGGCCTGGGACAGGAGGTGCTGCATGCTAATGGTCCCTGACCAGGGAACCTCCCTCCTGCTCTCAGACACAGCCTTTAATGTTTGTGGCATCCAGACCTGGGGTGACACACCTTCAAAGCAAAAGCTCACAAAAATTACGACGGAGGAACTTGCAATACCCCTTACAAGAGCCATGCAGTACAGCATATTACAAACATTATTCCCATTATTGGGGAGTGGGTCTCCCATAGTCTTTGCTTATGCCTTCCAAGCAAAAGCTGACAAAAATTAGGAGGAAATGCAATGCCCGTTCGAAGAGTCGTGGAGGTTAGAGTTAATTAAAAACAATATTTAAATACCCCTTGGAAGAGCTGTGGAGTTCAGAGTGGTTTAACAAGATGCTTTTAATGCCCCTCAGAAGAGACGTTGAGGTCCCAGTAGCTTAACAAGACGGTTTTAATGCCCCTTGAAAAAGTGGTGGAGGTCGCAGTAGCTTAACAAGATGTTTATAATGCCCCTTGGAAAAGTCATGGAGGTCACAGTAGCTTAACAAGACGGTTTTAATGCCCCTCGGAAGACACGTGGAGGTCACAGTAGCTTAACAAGACGCTTTGAATGCCCCTTGGAAGAGACGTGGAGGTCCCAGTAGCTTAACAAGACGGTTTTAATGCCCCGTGGAAAAGTGGTGGAGGTCACAGTAACTTAACAAGTAGGTTTTAATGCCACTCGGAAGAGACATGGAGTTCACAGTACTGGGGAGTGGGTCTCCCATAGTCTTTGCTTATGCCTTTCAAGCAAAAGCTGCCAAAAATTAGGATGGAGGAACTTGCAATGCCCCTTACAAGAGCCATGCAGTACAGTATATTACAAACATTATTCCCATTATTGGGGAGTGGGTCTCCCATAGTCTTTGCTTATGCCTTCCAAGCAAAAGCTGCCAAAAATTAGGACGGAGGAACTTGCAATGACCCTTGCAAGAACCATGTGGTGGAGGTCACAGTAGTTTAACAAGACGGTTTTAATGCCCCTCGGAAGAGACGTGGAGGTCACAGTAGCTTAACAAGATGGTTTTAATGCCCCTGGGAAGAGACGTGGAGGTCACAGAAGCATAACAAGACGGTTTTAATGCAACTCGGAAGAGACCTGGAGGTCACAGTATCTTAACTAGATGGTTTTAATGCCCCTCGGAAGAGACGTGGAGGTCCCTGTAGCTTAACAAGACGGTTTTAATGCCCCTTGGAAAAGTGGTGTAGGTCACAGTAGCTTTACAAGATGGTTTTAATGCCAATTGGAAAAGTGTTGGAGGTCACAGTAACTTAACAAGACAGATTTAATGCCCCTCGGAAGAGACGTGGAGGTCACAGTAGTTTAACAAGACGGTTTTAATGCTCCTTGGAAAAGTGGTGGAGGTTACAGTAGCTTAACAAGACAGTTTTTATGCCCCTTGGGAAAGTGGTGGAGCTCACAGTATCTTAACAAGACGGTTTTAATGCCCCTTGGAAAAGTGTTCGACGTCGCAGTAGCTTAACAAGACGGTTTTAATGCCCCTTACTAGAGCCATACAATACAGCATCTTAAAAATATTATTCCTATTTCTGGGGAGTGGGTCTCCCAGTCTTTGCTTATGCCTTCCAAGTAAAAGCTGGCAAAAATAAGGACGGAGGATCTTTCAATAACGGCAACACGGACCATGGTCACCCTGGTGGTATAGTGGTGGTGGAGGCTGAGGATAAGGAGAAGAACATAAAACAGCCAAAATGAGGAAGCGTATACCCATGTGTGGGTGTGAAGCTGTGCATGTGAATACACCTCCCGAAATAACACAGTGGATTTGACTTTATGTTACTCTGCTGTCATTTGGTGGTGATGAGAAGTCTGGCCCAATCCAGCCCTTGTTCATTTTGATAAGGGTCAGCTTGTCAGCATTGTCAGTTGACAGGCGAGTGCGCTTATCAGTTATAATTCCCCCAGCAGCACTAAAAACACGCTCCAATAACACGCTAGCGGCAGGACAGGCCAGGACCTCCAAGGCATACAGAGCGTGTTCATTCCAAGTGTCCAGTTTGGATACCCAATAATTAAAAGGCACAGAGGAATCATTGAGGACACTGGTACGGTCGGCAAGGTACTCCCTCACCATCTTTTGAAACTTTCCACTCCTTTTGAGAGTACCCCGCGCCTCAGGGTCTGTCCGAAGGGAGGGTCTGAGAAAACTGTCACAGAACGTTGACAGTGTTCCCCTGCCTCTGCTGGATTGGAGTTGCGTCTCTCTCGCATGTACGCCTTGGTCTGGCAACGAACTGTGACCTCTGCCACTAGCGTGTTCAGATAGGAATTTTTTCAACAGTTCTGCAGCAAGGGCCTTCTGGTACTGCCCCATTTTTCTAGACCTCTCCACCTCAGGAATAAGAGAGTGAAAGTAGCGGGGGTCTAAAAGTGTCACCAACCAGTAATGACTGTCACCCAATATTTTTACAATGCAAGGGTCACGGTTAAGGCAGCGTACCATAAAGTCAGCCATGCGTGCCAGACTGGTAATGGGCAAGACTTCGTGTCCTCACCAAGATGACGACTGACCATGCTCTCCTCCTCCTCCTCCCCCTTGTCCTCAGGCCACCCACGCTGAACCGACGGTATGACAGTTGTACAGGTACTACCGTCTACAGCGCGTGATACAAGCTCCTGTCCTTCCTCCTCCTCCTCTCCCTCATTGTCTCCCAATGCATGTTGGGATGAGATGAGGCTGGGCTGTGTGTAATCGACCGCTACGGCTTCTTGATCCATCTCATCATACTCTAGCTGCAATGCCTCATCTTTAATTCTCTGCAGAGAGCGTTGCAAAAGACAGACAAGTGGAATGCTGATGCTAATGATGGCGTCATCGCCACTCACCATCTTGGTGGCCTCCACAAAGTTTGTCACGATGGTACATATGTCAGACATCCAGGTCCACTCCTGAGGTCTTATGTGTGGAGTCCGACCTGAATATCGACGGCCTTGTTGCAGTTGGAACTCCACAACTGTTCTCTTCTGCTCACAAATCCTTTGCAACATGTGGAGGGTAGAGTACCAACGTGTGGGGACGTCACACACCAGTCGGTGTGACGGAAGCTGCAAAAGCTGCTGCAACACAGCAAGGGTGGTGGAAGCTGTAGCCGACTTGCGAAAATGAGCTGACAGGTGGCGTACTTTGACGAGCTGATCTGGCAACTTGGGGTACGATTTAAGAAACCGCTGAACCACGAGGTTAAGCACATGAGCCAGGCATGGTACGTGTGTGATCTCGCCTCGCCTCAGAGCCGCCACCAGGTTACGG